>NC_083351.1:20409318-20713636 GCF_030254825.1 Meriones unguiculatus
CTCCCTGGCTTGTTGGGGGTATGGACTGTGACCCCAAGTCTAGTAAGGCAGCACATCCAAGCAGTATGAAAAGCAGACTACCTGGGGGTGTCATGTCTGTGAGTTTGTGTGTGTGTGTATAACCCCTTCCCATGCATGTATAATCCCTTCCGCCCCAAACACAGACACCTCAGGTGTGGAGTCCAGAAGACAGCCTTCAGTGCTGACCCTCTGATTTCCTTGTTTGAGACAAATACTCACCTGTTCAGCTTTCCCCAATGACTCATCCTTCCTAGCTTCACACCATCCTCTTCTAAGAAAAGTAGGTAGGGCCAGGGAGCTGATTTAGTTAGTAAAACATTTGCCACCCAAGCCCAAGGACCCACGTTCATACCCTCAACATCCATGCAAAAACCTGGGCGCAGCAACACATATCTGTACCCTGTACATACCCTGGTGTGTAATCCAGCACCAGGGTAGGGAATGGTGGGGGGATGGTCAGAAATAAGAACACCCCCGGACTTCACTGACAAGCAGGCTAGCGGAGCAAGTGAGATTCAGCGAGAGACCCTCAGAAAGCAAAGGAGAAAGCAATTGAAGAAACCACTGACATTGACCTCTGGCCTCTAAGCACACACGTACGTGCTTGCATGCTTACCCACACGTAAGTGCACATACAAACAAGTACATACATACACAAATACCGCACACACACACACAAGAAACAGGTGAGGCATTCAGATTCAAAATTAAACACGCAAATTAATATTTACTTAGACTGAGCAACCAAGCTATAATCAACTGGATTTTCAGAAACCAACAATTGCCAACAGCAGCGTGGGGTTGAGGCAAATCCCACTGAGCCCCAATGTCTTCTGGCTTTGTCCTCTAAGTCCTTTGGGCCATATCTCCCAACCCCCACCTCACTGCCTCAACATTGTCAGAAGAATGGAAAACGGGGCCAGGCTCTCCTCCAGACAGCTCATCAGAACTGGTGCTGTCATCCATCCTTCCAAGTGTCTTTCACCTTCAAGATGCATTGCAGATGACGTCATGGGAACTTTCAGAGCTGCTGTCAAATTTGGGAAATGCTCTGTCAAGGATCCCTTTCATGTGTGCCGCAAGATCTGAGAGCGCAGCAGGTTTTCTTTGCTCCTTCTAATCCTCATTAATCTTACGGATCGACAACGCTCATTAGCTATAGTACTCGGGGCCCTGGAAGAGGCTCTGGAGAGCCACAGCCCTCAAATATATGCTTCCTTAGGTTTGGGAAGGCCACCTGTGTCTGGAAGGGTCTCTTGGGATGGGGAGGTGGTCTACACTCGGGCTGCTGGGCAGAGAAGTCCAGGTTAGGGGAAGACAGAAAGCTGGGAGCCACAGGGAGCTGTGCTTAGTCTGGGCTTGGGGAGAGCATTCAGGAGAAGATGACAGAGGAACAGGGTGACAGAGTGTGGCTTGTGCAGACCTGGGAAAAGAAAGGAGGTCATCCTGGTTGACTAAGGTCAGGCCTGCTGCCCTTCTGGCTTTTTTTCTCCACGTTCTCATGGGCCTGAGGCCCGGCTACATGCCTTGCCTCTGATGTCCCTCATACGGAGCTAAAGCCTCAACACACCACAAGCAATGGCCCGCCCAGAGCCGACCATCCCACAGTGCCACTCACCACCTTTTCAGTGGGAGCAGAACTGACAAGAGCAGGTTGATCTCCCTGTGGGATCGTCTTAGACAACCTGTCAGGCATGGCACTTCCCAGAGTGAGCTGGGCCCTTCCACATTGATCATTATTCAAGATGGCAATCTTGACTTGCCTATAGGCCAATCTTGTGGGAGGATTTCTCTATGAATATTGCATTCCCTCCTCTCAGATGCATTTAGGTTTGTGTTGACAAAACAACAACCAGCGCAGGTGTGAAGACCCTGGCAGGAAGGTGTCTTGGGTGGGCCAAGGGGCTCTCAAGAATAACAAACACATTCTTTAAAGAAAGTCTGGCTCTGAGGCCAGGGCCATCTGCAAGGTGAATACCAGAGCGGCCTTTGGGCCACAGGCTTTTGTCCAGGGTGTACTGAGGATTCAAGAGCACAGGACTACCAGGAGGCCAGGAGCAGAGAGAGCGCGAGTGGCCAAGGGTGAGGAAGGGTGAGGTGGCTGAGGCAGGGACACTGGAAGAGTATTCTATGGGGAACGGAAACCTGCTGCCTGAGGCTCCAGCTGGCCTGGAGGCTTGCCCCCCTGCTCAGAGAGCCGCTACGGCAGCCATCGGCGCCAGCGGCCATCAGCCCAGCCAATCAGCACAGCCCACAGGAAGGAAGAACAGCTGCTGGGTGACTGTGGGAACAGAGCATCCCAGTGAGCTCCAGGCTCGACCTGGGTTCCCAGAAGTTTCTACAGTTTCCCATTATTTAAAATGGAAACACAAAAATAACTTTGTTTCCACCAGCACTGGGGACCGGGCTTGCTCTTTATGCCCTGCACCTGCTTTGCCTGAAGCTTTGCTCTGTGGTACCCAGGACCCCTGCCTTGGGTCTGTACCTCTAAATCCCATGTCTAAGACTAAGGAGTTTGAGAAGCTCTGAGGAGGGAACAGAGAGGAATGACACCTGTGGAGACAGAGACAGGGGGCAGGGGCATGGAGACAGCCAGGGACCTGCTGGGCACAGCTAGGGAAGAAGGTTTGGAGGGGATCCCAAGCTCAAGGTGATGACTTGGCATTGAGAAGTCAGGAGGGAGAAGGCCGAGTGGGCAGTGGGGTGGGGCAGAAAGTGATTGACAAGAGGTTGAGGAGCAGGTGGGGATGAGCTCGTTTGCCTTCTGGTGTGAGGCAGGCACCAATCCTGCAGCAGTCCTCCAACCCCCATCAGCCTCTATGCCTGTATCTCAGACCTCAAGCCGGTCCCTCATGCCCTTTCCTCCTTTGTAGCTTCTTCATCCCTGTGGGATTCTAGAAGACTGTCCCTCCCTCTCACTCCCCAACCCTCTATCAGAATCCAGATCCTACTCTTGGAAGTGACCCCCCTGGGAGTCACTTGGCAACCAACACTTTCGTGTTTCATTAAAGGTAATCTAGGACTGGGATTTGGCTCAGTTGGTAGGAGGTGTGTCTAATATGCACGAGACCCCAAGTTCACACCCAGTGCCGAATAAATAAGACTGGGAAAGGTGATGCACACCTGTAACTCCCACGGGATATAAAGTTCAAGGCCACCCTGGGCTACATACCCAGTTTGGGCCAGCCTGGGACACGCAAGACCTCACTCAAAAAAATTCCATTAGCTTAAGTCCAGAGAAGGGGAAAAAGATATGTACACGGTCACATAGCAAGAGAGGGACAGGGTAGGCCAGACCACTGGTGTCCAGACTCCACTGCTTAAAGCTGAGTTAGCAGCTCAACGGGGCTTTCAGCCCAGGCCTGCAGACAGCAGCAGGGACTCTGCCCATCACGGGCAGAGCAGCTTCCAGACCATTGCTTTGGATAAATCTACTCCCGAGTCCCTCGCTGCTTAGAAGCAGCAGCCCAGCAAGGCACCACACTCCAAAGGACCCATGGAAGCAGCAGCAAAGCCTGGCCACACGTGTCTAAAACCTGTGCTGGAATCCTATCTGCTAACAGTCTGTCGGTTCCAGCAAACCACAGGCCGAGTTCAGAGGAAGGGGGCCAGGAGATAAATGACAAGGCAAAGGGGAAGATAAAGAGAGAATTAATTTCTAGCTGCCTGGTTTCAATAGAGAGCCTTGCAGAACATGAGCTGCAAAGCTGTGTCCGGGGAAACGATTTTACTCGAGAATTATGTGTATAGCCAAGCTGACAGCTTTCTATAAGAGAAATGCATTCTCAAATATGCAAGGGCTCAGGAAACTCAGCTCTTTCTAAGCCTCCAGAAGAATCTACTTGAAGACTTAATCCAACCAACCAGAAGATAATTCAAAGAACTCACAGCAGCCACGCCTGCAGGGTGGCAAGCCTGGGCATCCAGAATAATCTTAAAAATGATGTTGGACCAAATGCTGTCATAATGGTTACAGAACAGGATACGAGTTGTGTGGGTCTCGAAAGAAAAGCTATACAATATGAAAGAAGGATTTGGAGATAAGAGACTAGAGGGGAAATCCCACTGGTGAAAGCGGAGGTGGGGTGGAGCGGAGCAGGAAGTAGAGTAAGATGGCAGCATGCTGTTAGTTTTCCCTTCTTCATGGTGGGTCATGGCTCGGGGCAGGGAGAGGGTAGTTGGTTAACTAAGGGCCAATGAGATGGCTCAGTGCTTGCCACCAAGCCTGAGGACTTGAGCGCAATCCTTGGGACCACATGGTAGGAGACGAAAGGCTCTTACAAGTTGTCCTCTGACCTCTAGCCTCATGCCATTTACCTTCCCCCACAACACAACATAGTACCACAGAGAGAGAGAGAGAGAGAGAGAGAGAGAGAGAGAGAGAGCAAATGTAAAAAGAAAGTTTAAAAAGCTGATCAGTTGAGAAATGCCTGCTATTCGCATCACTTAAAAGTACAAAAATGAAATTTAAACCAGAGCGCCTGTCAACACAGTATCAAAACAAGGTGGGGATAAAAGCCACGAAGCATAAAGACAGCAGTGGGTGTCACAAAAAATGGGACAGACGTATAGAAATGAGTGAAACTAACGGAAACTAGCTATTGTAAGATAAATATGGCTGGTAAAGGGATCTCTCACTGTGAGCTGGGGCAATGATTACCAGAAATACCCAGGGAGAGTGGCTGTCTTAGTCACTGTTCTGTTGCTGTGAAGAGACACCATGACCAAGGCAACTCTTACAAAAGAAAGCATTTAATTGGGGGCTTGCTGACAGCTTCAGAGGGTTAGTCCGTGATCATCATGGCTGGGAGCACAGTGGCATATGGGCAGCAAGGAGAAAGAGTGACACTGGGCCTGGCATGGACTTTTGAGACCTCAAAGCCCACTCCCAAGGAAACACCTCCTCCAATGAGGCCACACCTCCCAATTTTTTTTTCCCTAAAGAGTTCATGATCTGGGGACTAAGCATGCAAATATATGAGTCTCTGAGGTAATTCTCCTTGAATCCACCACAACAGGTGTCCAGTAGGCACTTCAAAACAACATCAGGGCTGGAGAGATGGCTCAGCGAGGGGCTAACTGGGCAACCTTGAGGACCTAAGCTCAGATCCTCAGTATCCAGCTAAGGAGAGCCAGGCATGTGGCAAGCACCTGCAATCCTGCACTGGAGGACGGAGACAGAGGGATCTTTGGGGCCAAGTGCATAAGATCCAGGCTCAGGGAGAGACCATGTCCCAGAAAAGACGATGCAGGAGGCAGAGCGATGGTTACGAGCACCATGGTTGCTCTTGCAAGGAAGCCAGGTTCGATTCCCAGCACCCACACGGTGGCTCGCAACCATCTGTAACTCCAGCTCTAGGGGATCTGATGCCCTCTTCTGACCTCCACGGACAGAGGGCACCCAGGTGGTAAACATACACACATGCCGAGTAAAACACTTACACATGGAATAAAATGAATAAATCTAATAAAAGTAAACAAAAAGTGCAGGGGTGATGGAGGAAAACACTGGACAACCATCTCTGGCTTCCACGTGTAACTACACGTGTGTAGTACACATGTGTGACTACATATGTGGCCTCCTTGGGTGACTACACTTGTATACACGTACTGCAGCTGCACATACACACACACATCACACCATGCCACACATATGCCACACCACACACACACACACACACACACACACACACACGTATCCCAACATACACACCACAGAGAGTGGAAGACAACACCAAAGAAGGGCAATAAAAGAAGATGGGATCAAAAGAGAAGAGAAAACATCTGGCACAGTGGTTGGAGCCCAGGGCCTCAATGTGCTAAGCCAACACCACACCAGAGATGACTGTCCCCAGCCATCTTTGTTTTTCAGGTTTTTGTCTTGGTTTGCTTTGCTTTGCTTTGTTTTGTTTTAAGACTAGGTCTCACTAGGTTGCCCGATGGCCTTGAACTCCTCTTGTACCCCAGCCAGGCCTTGCTCTTGTAATCCCCCTTCCCCAAAGATTACAGCTGGGATGGTAGGCCTGTGCCACCAATTCCAGTAACAAAAGAAACCTAGTGGGACTGAGGAGGTCATTTTTAAATGATTAACAACGTAATAACCATAAAGATACGACAGACGTTGATCAAGATGAACCAATTGCACAGCATTCAAATATATGAAGTAGAAATGGCAAGATGCAAAGAGAAACCCGACTGAAACTAACTGTCTATGGAAACTTCAAAAGTGTCCTTTGGCCAGTTACATATCTAGAGGAAAGGCTATTTAAGGGGGTGGGCAGCATCATTGATAAAATCCATGAATTAGGAATCCAAGCAACCCTTTACTTTGCAGTAAGAAAATATGGCTTATTATCATCATCATCATCATCATCATCATCATCATCATCATTTTATTATTATTACTATTGGTGCACGTGCGCCTCTGTGCCTGTCAGTGTAGTGCCCGAGGAGACCAGAAGAGGGTGCTGGATCCCCTGGAGTTGGAGTTACAGGCAGTTGTGCACTGTCCAATGTGAGTGCACTGACCCGGGTCCTCTGCCAGAGCAGCGAGGACCCTGAACCTCTGGGCCATCGTCTCTTCAAGCCTCTGTCTTTGCCTTTTTTAAACATTTAGTTGTTCATGTAGCAAGTTGTACGTTACAAGTAAAGCCCACCCAATTTCAGAAGTAGTTCCCACACCCTCCACACGCTGAGAGACTTGGTGTAGTGGCAGGTGATAGGCAGCTGTTGTAGGGCGCTGGCCTCTGAACCCCGTCCTCCTGTCTTCATCAGAGTAGCTGTGACTATTTACAGGAGACTCCAGTTGGGCTGGAGAAACGATGCCGCAGTTAAGAGTGTGCACGGCTCTTGCAGAGGACCTGAGTATGGGACTCCGGTACCCAAGTCCAGCAGCTCACAAATGCCTGTCACTCCAGTTCCAGAGATCCAGAGTCCCCCAAGGGCACCTCCCTCATATATGGGCACATAGCCACGCACAGACATGCCGGCACACACACACAATTTCATCACACAAAAAGATTGGGCCTGTTGTCTGTTGATGTTCCTTCATGGAGAGAGGAGGGAACGGTCCCTTCCTCCTGCATCTCCCAGCTAGCTGTATATAATTCTGCCCGACATTGCCTGTGACGTCATGGTATCAGTGATACCAGATGTACAGAGTGTGGAAAGACACTAACTGGGCAGGGTGAAACATTCTGGTGGTGAAGCTGCTTTGGGAACACCCACACTTTTGTAAGTAACCCCTTATTCATGCTCTGCAAGCAGGCCCAATAAACCCATTCATTCCCCGGGTTAGACTTTGGTGAAATCAATCCCGCTCTACTTTGTCATCAGTGCCCCAGGGAAAGAGTTCCCCCAACAGCAGGGAGTTCATGCACAGGATGAAAAATTCCCCACCAGTCACCTCAAATCACGTGGAGGAGGGACACGGAAGGCATGGTAGGAAAAGTCCCCCCGAGGGGATGCTGAATCCTAGCTGATACTGTTAGATACTGATTTCAGAAGCCTGCAGTAATTGAAAAGCTAATCAATGCAACAGATGAAAGGTGCAGCCATGAAAGTGGCTTCAGAACCAAGAGGCGGCATCAAAGCAGGGGGCTCGTGTGCTCCTAGCCGAGTGTGCGTGGGACTCTGCAACCTGCCGGTGGATTTCAGCACCACAGGGAAACGGGGGTCCTTCAGTGAGTTCGGTCACGACAATGGGCCAGGCTCTTTGAAACACACAAAACAATAGAATGGAGACTTCTGGTATAAGAGGACTTCCTATTAACCCATTCTCACTCACTGTGGAGCAGGACGCACATTTCTAAACCCGTGTGAGCCCTGCAGGGTTATTTATCCCATGGACCAGAATATTCCTCATGTTCTCCAATCACTCAAAGAAAAAAAAAATCCATGTGTGACCTTACGAGCCCCAAGCCGTAAGTTGGGACCCTTGGATTTAACGTGTGGCCCTGGACAAATGTTTATCTATTGCTGCCTAGAAAAATCCAAGAGGTTGCATACCCAGGCTAGACTATAAAGGGATGAGTTAGACATGCTGTCAGGAACTTCCACCTGACAGGCAAAAAGGGAGGGGAAGTGGGGTGCTCCTCTGCAGAAATCAGGGTGGGTAAAAATGGACACAATTTCAGTAAGCAAAATGCTTCCTATGCAAGCACGAAGAACCAAGTTCCAGTTCCTGAGTTCCAATCTGACATTCCCAATGTAAAAACAAAACAAAACAAAAAACAACAGCAAGAAACAGGCATGGCAGTGCGCACTTACAATGCTTGTGCTAGGATGGAAGGAGACAGACAGATCCATAGAGCTCCGTGGCCAGCCAGATTAGCCAATCAGTGAGCTCCAGGTTTCTTTAGAGCCTCTGTCTCACAAAATAGGTGGAGAGCATTTGAGGACAGCACTGTGTGTTGACCTCTGACCTCCACACCTCACCCACGTGTACCTGAACACACATGATGTGCACACACATGTAAGAGCTTTTACACACACACACACACACACACACACACACACACACACATACACACACACACACACACCTCAAACACATATTAAACACAAATCACAGCACTCAAATACAGCCATCGATAACATTCTTGGCAACGTCTTTCTTTCTCTCCATGCCAGTAAATGGGCTCTTGGCTAGAGCCCCCTTTTCATTTCCCTGCAGTGGGGCACTGTGGGGGCCTTTCCATTTTAATAGCTGTAGGATTGCCTCACTTTACATCACCGGCTTACATTCTGCTCCATTTTAAAGAAGTGCACCGTTAGGAACCGCCAGCCTCCTATTTGTGCATCTTTGATCTATGAAGTAAGCCTGGCTCCACAGAACCCCTGCTGCGCGCTCTCTTGTTAACTCGTGTGACTGCTTCCATCACTGCACCCCTGGGACCGAGATGATCAGGATGAAAGGGGACGCTCATTTCACATCTGACACCTGTTGCTAAGCTGCCTTCCTGCCAAGGCCAGTCCATTAGCACCAACGTCCTTGGGGCACCGGGGTGCCTGGCACCCCAGGAGCTCCAGGGTCTTGTCAGTCCGCTCCAGCTTTATCTGCAGGCTAAGTGAAAACTCATCCTCTCTTTGCCTACACATTTCCCTGGTTAGGAGGGGGATGAAACATCCTTTCACGGGCCCGCTGCCTGTGCACACCGAACCTTGTGGTTCGGCCCCCTCCGTGTTTAGCATGTGAATCCTTGCTGGCGGGAAGCTTTGCATGTTAGCTTTGCTGCGTCTCAGCGCCGTGAATAGCATTATGTGCAGTGGTTTCCTGCAACCCTCTTGGTCATGGATGTGGCAAGCATCTAGTGTGTCAGCTTTGCTCCTGATTGTTTCCTTTGAGTGTATGAGTTTGCAGATGTGCACGTATGTGCGTGTAGAGGCCGGAGGTCAACATGAGATGTCTTGGCCAATGGTTCTCCACCTTGGTTTTCGAGACATAACCTCTCACTGAGTGTGAAGCGATCGTGAAGCCTCGGATCACACCTTGGGGCAACCACGCACACATTCAGATGCTCAGCTCTGAGCCCGTGAGGGTTCCGGGACAAGCCAGCATTTATCAGATGTTTCCAGTGTTGTAAAAGTGTCACATTCCTCATTTCCTTCTACCCTCACGGCCTGTCTGTGCTGAGGGTGTAATGGTTTACAAGGAAACAGAGGGCAGAGCCATTTAAGACCTGCCTAGGATCATGGGGTCTGTTTCTAAGTGATGGAGCCGCAGAGCTCTTTCCCCTTCCAAAGCTCCAATAAATGCTCAATGCACGGAGGAATAAATCCAGTAAACTATGTGGAAGACCTTTAAAGAGAAAATTATAATGCTTTACTGAAGGGCGTAAAAGGAAAACCGAATTGGGGGGTGGCGGCGGAGTGTGCTTATAGACAGGAAGAACCGACATCCTAAAAATGTCAGGCTCTAAACAATGCCATTACAGCTTCCCAGAATCCCGCGTGAGGCTCCTGGGGTGTGATAGGCTAGTCCGATGTTCTCCAGGAAAATCACTCTGAAGGACAAGTGCAATGATTTATGAGTAAGCCTCAGTCATGGGGTTCACACTCTTAGCACAAAGTAAAGAGCCCTGTGGAACCCACAGTCGGCTCTAGGTGGAAACTGAGTCTGGGGCAGAAGAGAGGCTAGAGGTGTTGAGATGCGTGGCGCCAGGAAGCCAGCCCTGTAGTGGGCAAACAGACCTCTGGTCTCTACATACATATACATCTGCACACACATAATGATGAAAGAATGATTTTTTTAAATTATGAAACAGTGAGTTATGTTCATGTCCTTGCAGGAGAAAGTTCTTACCCAAACAAAAATGCACAAAGCATCAATAGGCCTGGATATAGAAACTGATTGTATCTTCAGGACTGGACATGTAGTTTCCTGGCGGTAGAGTGCTTTTCTAGAAGTGTGAGGCCCTGAGTTCTACCCCAGCACCAATGAGAAGAAAAGAACCAAAGCAAGACACAGTAAAGGGAGGTATTTGCTATTCGTACGGTCAATAAAGGACCAGAGAGATGGCTCGGCAGGTACTTTTAAATTATGATGTTTTGCCCAATATGTAAGAAATTCCTACGGCATATAGGAGAATAACAACCTTATCCAAGCGAAAACCGTAGACGGAGAAAACAATAGCAAGCTATCTCAGGAAAGATGCTCCGCTCCCTGCAGACTAACCAGAGGCCAAGCATATCACCATCCCAACTGCCAGAGACAGAGTCTTATCAGAGGATGGACTCCAGCTTCTCCTGTCCTTATGTTGTCAGTCTCTCTGTTCTGGAAGCTGCAGTTCCTCCCACGAGCTCATCTGCTCATGTGATTGGAGCTGACAGGTGAAATGCGGTGCGGGCCATATAAACACGGGGGCATTTGGTTAGGTGAGCTGGCTTCTGGGAGATGCTCTTTCAGAGATGGTCGAAGTCCGGGTTCATCACTTTCCTCAACTGAACAGCGTGTGTTCCACGGCCTGCGCCGAGAGGCTGCAGGTGGCAGGTAGAGTGTTATTTACGAGAGCCTGTGTTGGTCTAGAGATCAGTGCTGGAGCCACCCATGAGTTTAGAGCCGAGTTTCTCAACCTGTGGGTCACCACCCCATTGAGAAGCTTGAACAACCCTTTCAAAGGGGGGGGCACTTAAGACCACCAGGAAACACAGATATTTATGTTACAATCCAGGACAGTGGCAAAATTACAGCTATTAAGCAGCAGACACAAAAATAATTTTATGGTTGGCGGTTGCCACGATATGAGGAACTGTATTAAGCCGTCGAGGCCTTAGGAAGGTTTGAACGGCTGGTCTAGAGGGGCCGCTGCTCAGTGGCGGGAGGGTCCCTGCCAGTCCTCTGGGGCCTGGATGCCACAAAGGTAGGACAGGCACGCCTCTGTTTGCTCTGATACAGTATCCTTGGATACTGATGCTTCCAGTCTGAGGGCCTTCAGCTCTGTGCATCTAGACCCCCAAGGCCCCTGCTTTCCAGTCACACTGCTTAACTCAGAGGTTCAGTATCATGTACCCACAGCTCTGTCCTCTGGCCTCACTGAAGCTGGAGATGCTTTGAGGGTGCAGGGAGACGGGGGTGGGTAGGAAAGGGAGAAGATTCTATTCAGGCTGAAGGGCTCTGCTCTGTAGGCAGTCTACACACAGCCTGGGTCAGAAGGAGCCAAGGCTGCCCCAGAAATGAGAGATAAAGTATGAACCCCATGCCCCAGTGGAGAGGGGGCGCGCTTCTCCCTCCCCACCCCATGGTGAGAGTCTCGGAGAAGCTCCTCCAGTTTTCTGAGGAGCAGACATCAGCCTGTCTGGCTCCATTTCCATGAAGAAGGTCCAGAGCATAAAACAACAAGCTGACAGGCTTTCTCTACCCTCCGCTTTCTACACAGAAATCATGTGCTCTTAACTCTCCCATATTTTTAATCCTAAAAATGTCAAGTGGGGCTTTTCTAGAAGCATTGAGTAGAAATAACAGAGATTAGAAGGTAATTTCGCCTCATTTAAGGGGGACCTGGAGCTAGAGCAAGTAAACAGACCTTCTGGGGCCGGTTTTTCCTGCTCTCTGTGCTGAAAAGCCCAGCGAGGACCTCACCCCTGGAAATAGGATGAAGGACGAAGGACGAAGGAAGACCAGATCCAGTCTGAACCTGGCCTCAGCCGAGCTGTCGGCTACGAGCTTCCGTTGTTTGGAAGGCTCCTAGCTTTGGCAGGGGTGGTAGCAGTAGCTGTGTGTGGCAACATCGGTGACATCGCTTAGCTTTCTGGGTCACAGGCACTATAATGTCACCAGAGACGATGGCAGGCTCTGGGCAGGGCTTCAGGGAAGGTGAGTGGTAAGAAAGAGAAGGTGTCATCCTCTGGTCCTTAACTCTCAAAGTGGCGCTCCCCCCCCCTGCAGCTGTGGTTCTCAACCTGTGGATCATGACCCCCTTGGCAAGCCTCTGTTTCTGATAATATTTACATTACGATTCACAACAGAAAAAAATATTCAAGTGTGAAGTAAGACAAAAAACAGTTTAATACAGTATGAGGAACTGTATTAAAGGTTCGCAGCATTAGGAAGGTTGAGAACCACAGTCCTGAAGAGTGCCAGGCAGCAGCCAATTCACGCTGAACCCATCTATTGACAGGCCAGGATTCAGCAGCAGATCTGTCTCATCAGCCTCCGAGGTTGCTCTTAGCCACGGAGCCCAGGTAACACGGGAATCCACCCCAAGGTGTCTGTCCTCGGGGTGCAAGGTCTGATGGGAGAGGCAGGTGCACAGGCAGAGATGTCTGATGTAGATGAGTGAGCTCTGTGGAGGGGTGAGGGTGGGGTTGTACTTTACAGCACTGAAGTGAGTGGAGGCCTGAGTCCTGCCACCACAGGACTTACCAGACCACAGGCCTCTGGCTAGCTCCACTGCTTAAGGGCCCTCTGACTTCTCATCTGTAGAATGGGATCACCCTGGGACGTTGGGGAAGCGGGTTCAGTGCTGCAGCCAAGTGTCTGGCCCGGTGCCTGGTGGACAGCAGGTGCTGACTAAGCATTGGCTCCTATTTCTGACTCCGGAGAGCAGGTGTTTGGTGGGCACCTGCTGTGGGCCTGGCCCTGTTCGGGGGAACTGAGAATTTGGTGTGGTTGCTATGTCCTTGCCTAATGACAGGGTTGAATGTCAGTGGTGAGCAGAGGCCAGCTCTGAGTGGAGGGCGGGACCTGGCAGGGTCCTCTCTGAGCAGGTCCCAGGGAAGATGAGAAGGTACAATAATTAGATACTTACTGTGTGTACAGGAAGGAATTCCTGGCTGTGCAGAACCCACTTAGAGGAGCCGGCTTATGCTGAAAACTAGCCCTCATGGCAGACTGCAGAGACAAGGTGAGTGGTGAAAAGGAGGGAAGGCAGGTGCTACAGGATGACCCTTGCACTGAAATGTCTGACGTGTGACATGGGTGGTAGGATAGAGAAGGGATGGGGACAGAATGGTGGCCCTCTGTCCTTAGGTTGCTGTGTGAACAGACATATACAGGGCAGACAGCAGGCAAAGGAAAGGCCTTGAGTGCCAGGTATAGAATTTGCATTTGAACCCAAGGCATGGCCAGAAATTGGAGCCTGCCATGTATCATCAGAAGGGTATGCTCAGATCCCACAGGACACACATCCTGGGAAGATACCAGGTGCAGGGAAGCAGGGAGTGTGGTGCTCGCAGCACCTGCAGATAGCCCAATAACCAGAAGCCCAACCCACACAGTTGAATATATGATGCAGGAGAAAGCAGTGGCTCCTGGGAAATGCCACGGTGTGAATGGGTCCAAATAGCCAGGCTCAGCAAAGAAGCCAGGTGCAGACACCGTACAGCAGGACTCCATCCTACACAACGTCAAGGCAAGGCAGGTCTATGGTGATGAGAGATGAATGTTCCCCAAGCCTGGAGATGAGGACCATAAATGGAGACTGCCCATTCTTGGTGGGGTGATGGGTGTCCTTTCTCTGGGTGGATCGTTGTCAAGGTGGGTGTCTCAGTTACTTTCTATTGCTGTGATGAGACACCATGGCCAAAGCAACTCATGAGAGAAAGTGTTTAATTGGGCTTGTTGTTTCAGAGAGCTAGAGTCCATGATGGTGGAGCATGGTGGCAGAAAGAGCTGAGAGCTCACATCTTGACTGGTAAGCAGGAATCAGAGAGACACACTGGGATTAGTAGCAGTTTTTGAAACCTCAGAGCCAGCCTGTCTGCCCCAAGTGACATGCTTTTTCCCATAAGACCACACCTCCCAATCCTTCCCAAAATAGTCCCATCCACTAGGGACAAAGCATTCAAATACATGCCTATGGAGGACATTCTCATTCAAACGGCCACAGCGCACAACCGTCAACTTACCAACGATGTTTTTAAACTTCACACTTTAAAATATGTATATTGGCTGGGTGTGCTGCTGCACACTTTTAGTGCTAACACTTGGGAGGAGGAGCTACTTGATGAGCATGATGGTGGCCCAGTGGCCGCCCTCTCCTTCCTCAGGCTCCTGGGGGTCCTAGATATGATGGGTGTGTTGGCTTGAATGAGAATGGCCCTGATAGACTCATATATTTAAATACTTGCCTCCCAGTTTGTAGAGCTGTTTGGGAAGGGTTAGGAGGTGTGGCCTTGTTGGAGGAGCTGTGTCACTGTGGGTAGGCTTTGAGGCTTCAAAAGCCCACTCAAGGTCAAGTGTCTCTTTTTCTCTCCCTGCTGTCAACTTTCAGAGAAGGGGTGAGCGCTCTGCTACTATTCTAACAGCAGGCCTGCCTGGCTGCTGCTCTGCTCCCCACCTTCTGAAACTGTAAGCAAGTTCCCAGCGAAATGCTCTCCTTGCTGAGACGCCTTGGCCATGGTGTCTTTTCACAGCAATAGAAAAGTAACTAGGACCATGTGTGAAAGCACAGAGCTGTGGAGACAGACACTGTGGTGCCTCACAGATGGATGCCATAAGGTACAGGGAGTCCCCTTGGAAACAAAGAGTTACACAGACCCAGCCAAACAGCCAAGGGCGGTGGCTAATGAGCAGGGAGGGAGAGGGTGTTGTTTGTATTGGCAGCAACTCTGGTGGCAGCCAGTGTTTTACCAAGGATCCTTGAGGGGTTGCTTGGCAGGCTATCAAGGAGCTTGATTACCAGAGGGGAAGAATGGAAAAAGGACAGAGAAGAGACCATGGGGCGAAGGGAGAAAAGAAGAAAAGGAATAAGGGAATGATGGAGGAGGGGAATTAGAGACAAAGGGAGGAAGGGAAAAGAGATTTGATTGGAAAGAATGAGGGAGAGATGACAGAGCAAAGGAAGGAGAGAGTGGAGATGCAAGAGGGAGAGGGAGGAAGGGAAAGCAAGAGTTACAGAAGATAAAACAGGGAAAGGAGGGAAGACACAGAGACCACATCATGAGGAGGAAGAGAAATGAAAGGGAAAGGGGGAAGGAGGGAAGGGCAGAAGTACAGGGGAGGGTGGCAGGTGTCCAAGACCCAGCCCAATTGGGCTCTGTGGTGGGTGATGCTCTCTAGGTCTCTAAAATGAAATATTGCTGGGTCCCAGCCCTGCTCACTGGCAGGCCAAGCAACAGAAGGGCCCAGGGTCTGTTAAATGGCTCCCAAGCCAGGAATATCTTCAGTGCCTCCTCCTCTGGCTCACTTACACTCGTGAAAGGGGGTGTGGGTGGAGTCCAGTACACTGCAGCCCCTCCTTCTATCGGAGCTATGTAGAGAGTCTGACGGACAGACAGGAAATCCATACTTAACAATGCCGGACCTAGACTGCTTGGATCCTGGGGTCAAGTCTGCTGTGAACTAAATGAGTTTGCTGTGTGACCCTAACCTCTCTGGGCCAGACTCCCCCACTGTTACAGGAGGCCAAGATGTCTGCTTCACTCTCCTGCGGTTCATATGACATGCTGGGAACGGCACCAGATCATCCGTAGGGGTCCCCTCCATCAACAACTAATTATTAGAACTCATTCACTATTGCAGTTTTCACTTTTCAGACCAGGACATGCAAGCCCTCAGGGACGTCTTTACAGTCACAGGGGTCATTCACAGAAAGGCAGACTCCCCTCCCTCCTCAGCATGAAGCACGATCAGGGCAAGGACCATGACTTTCTGGTTCACTGTCATCGCCTCATGTGTCAGGACAATGAGGCACCAAGGAGATGTTGTGACCAGAGCCCCAAAGGTCAAGCTGCCCGTCACCACAGAGGCTGACAAGCAGAGGTGGGAAATGAATCTTTAAACACGTTTTCTATCTCATCTCCTTCTGGCAGATTCGACAGAAGTCAAGAGAACAGAGACAGGCTGTCTCCTCTGGCCAGGTGATCAGACACCCATCCACCCACCCTGTCTCGGGATGTGAGGATCTCTGGAAAAAGGGTCGCCGCAGGAGGGGTTAGGGGGGAGTGTGTCGAGATGACACTGGGCAGGGACCCTGCGCAGGACAGGGTGTTGTGACCTGTAGTCTGGAGAGGAGGTGGGTAGGTAGGCCTCCCACAACTGTGGGCCACGTGCAACTGAGGGGCACCTGCTTCAGGGAAGGTTCCCCTTCTGTGTGGTCCAGGCCCAGGTTCCACAGATGCCTCCATGGATGCTACTCGGTCTGAGGATAACCCTTAGGCACGGGCAGCTGATGAAATGCAGCAGCTAGGATGCTTCTGGGGCCTAGCCTAGAGTGTTCCAACTGCAGTTTCCTCTCCTGCCTGCCCCGCCCCCGCATGAGCCTGATCTCAGAGCTGTCAGGCATTTGGGTTCAGCCCTTCCGATCGCGCACGCCACGCAGACCCCTCTGAAAGGCCCCATCTGTCAATATGTCTGCAGTCCCAGAGTGGCTCCTGCTTCCGATCAATGCTGTTTACCAAGCTGGGCAGGAGAGGCGGTGAGTTATTCTTCTCCCCTCCCCGTGTACATCCTGAGTCACCAGCCATCCCTCCTGCTTTGCAGACAGAGGTGACTGACAGGCTCCGCTCCCAGGGTGGGCGTCAGGATCTTGCCCGTTGGCTCTCAGCTGGACCGAAGGCTGGGCCGTGCACTGTTCTCAGGATGGCGTCACCCCTCCCTACAGGAGCTCTGTTGGGTGGACCATCAGGAAGACTGAGTCACTTAGCTAAGAAAGCACAACAGAGCTGGGGGAAATGGCTCGGTTAGTAAAGCCCGTCCAGGACAAGTGTGAGGATCTGAGTTCAAATCCCCAGAACCCATGGGAAGCCAGGTATGGTGGTCTGCATCTCAGCATTTTGTACGGTAAGACTCGGTGGAGACTGTCCCAAACAACAAGGTGGAAGGTGAGACAGATACTCGAGGCTGTCTTTGACCTAAACACACACACACACACACACACACACACACACATCAGGGTCGCACTTTGAGCCCAGATCGCTAAGTCTTTCTTATTGCTTAGAGCTCACATGCTCAATGACAGCCAGTGCCACCCTCCTTTCACACTTGGCAAAATGGAGACACAGGCTCATGGTACTGCTCCCTGGTCCCCCACAGCTTCCCGAAGCTCTGCTCCAAACTGCTGAGTTACAGGAAGCCTGGGCAGTCCACGACCTGCTGTCACCCCCAAACACCCACATCCCCCCTCCTTGCTCTTATCTGATGATGTGGAATTGCCTCTTAGGACCCTGAATGGGAGCCTGTCCCCAAGGGGTTGTTTTTCCCTACCTGACACATAGTAGGTGTTTTACTGAGGACAGCCAAGCCGAGGCTGAGACCCAGATGACCCCGCCACTGCCCCACCGTTAAAAGTTGGATTCTCTAGGCAGATCCACTTCACTGGACAGAACCTTGAAGACAGAGCGAACTGGTCAGGAAGGCTCCCCAGGCTAGCTCATCACTCCAGAGATCGATGCTCTGTGATCGCTGCCCCGGCAGCTGTCAGCAGCTGCCTAATTTTAGCCGGATCTTTGCAGGCTTCTTGCCCTGCTCATCCGCCCCCGTGGATGGCGAGAGGCTCGGAGAAGCGCCATTGATCTTTTGACTAAAGTGTCCTAATGAAATACAAATCTGTTGTCACTTAAAGAGCCATCTGTCATGGTGGCACAGAAGAAATGCTACCAGGAGAACAATAACCATAATTTCATTTTAAGACCCAGCCTTCCTCCTCCTTTCCCTGCCAGAGAAAAATCGATGTCTTTTACTGTTTCATTTTGCCATGGAGCAGTGGGGGGAAAGCCATCAATAGGATGTTAAAGATATTTCCAGTTTTGCACCAGCACGCTGTTCAGGGGCCCATGGCTTCTTGCGTTGAATTAATGCTTATTTGCATGGCGGCTTCATTCAGCTTTGGTGATCAGGGCTGCATAAGTGGCTCAAGGGATTGCAGGGTACAGCAGGGCTCCCGGCGGGGGGGGGGGGGGTCAGCCTCGTACAGCCTCCGGTCTGCCTGGATGGAATATACAGCCTGACGCTCTGGTTTGGATATGGAATACGCCCTAGTCTCCTGTACTGAGAGCTGACGGCCTTTGGGGAAATAATTAGATCCTGAGGGCTCAGGTTGATCAACTGATTAATCCCTTGATGGATTTGTGATAGGATAGCTTTACTGGAAATGGTCAAAAGTAGGAGACAGGGACTAGATAAGGTGGTAGGCCATGGGGGTACGGGTGCCCTTGGGGTTGTAGCTTGCCTTGGTCCTTTCCTTCCTGCTCTTCCTGCTTCCTGTTTGTAATAGAGAGAGAGTGCACTCCCGCTGCTGTGCTGTTTTACCACCTCCGTGTGTGTGGCCAAGTGGGCATGGCCTGAGACAGAGAAAAACAAGTCACTCCCCCAGCTGCTAATAGTCAGAGGCAGCCTCCCTAGTCCTTGCTCCAAACTGCTGAGCTATGGGCAGCCCGGGCCCTGACCATCGCCCCACCTACCCCCATTGTCCCCTCCTTTCCTTGTCTGCTGATGTGGCCTTGCTTCTCAGGACCCATTTGGGAGCCTACCATCCAGGAATGTGGCTGGTTTTTATTTTTAATGTCTGACACACAGTGGGCATTACACTGAAGCCAAGAACAACACTGACAACCCTGGAGAGATGGCTCAGCAGTTCAGGGCTCTTGCCGCACTTGCAGAGGACCTGAGTTTGGTTCCCAGAACCCATAGAGTGGCTCACAACCACCTATAACTCCAGAGCTGTGGGTTCTGCTGCCCTCTTCTGACCTCAAAGGTCACTTCAATCATGTGTGAACATACCTACTTCAGACAAACACACATACACATAATGCAAAATTTAAAAAAAAAAGCCTTCACAGCACAGGTGGCAGGCACCACTATGATGGACAAGTACATGAGGGAGAGATGGGAAGGACACGACATGGAGTGGTGCATGCACTGTGGAGAGAGGAGGAACTGGAGATGTGACAGAGCACCACGGTGATGAGGACCAGGGTGATATGAGCGGCCTGCACTGCCACTTAAGGCCATGGTGATGTCCAGATCCATGTTGCCACCAAAGGCCATGTCTGGGGCAGAGGTCCTACTGCAGGTGGGGTCTGTGTTGATGTCCGTGGCCCATGTCATCACCGAAGGCCATATGGATGCTCGTGGTCTGGGTTGCCTCCTGAAGCCATGCTGATGTCTGTGGGCTGTGCTGCTGTGCCAAGGGATATACATATATGAGCGGCCTGAGCTGCCGCCTGAAGCCATGGTGACCTCCATGCCCATGCCGCCGCCAAGGGTCATGTTCGTGGTCTGTGCTGTCACTGGAAACTATGTGGAAGCTCATGACCTGTGCTCCTGCTGACTGTAAAGAGCAAGGAGATGGAGGAACATGAGAGGCTTCTGAGACAACCCACATCTCCACCCCAACCTACCACACCCTCAAAAGTAACAACCAAAACAGGAAGCCATAGGAGTGTGATACAGATGCTGACGTTAGCTCTCCATCTTTGATGGTGTCTGGTGGGGGGGTGGGGGAACAACTCAGTTCTATTTCAGAACATACCGCTGAGCATTTGACCATGCTCCAGTGAGTATATAGATACACAAGTTGAACTAGATTTATTTTATTTTATTTTTTTCAGGGGATGGGAGAAGTCATGGGGGGGCAAACATGAAAGTTCTGGGAAGCGAGTGGGATTGGGGTGTGGGATGTGGAACTGTCAAAGAATCAATAAAAGGTATGCTGGGAAAAAAACAAAATAAAAATAAATCTTAAAAAAATTAAACATAGATCTACAATATATAACCCAGTTCTACTATTCATGGGGAGTTATCCAGTGTGCTCACAGCCAGCGTTACAGAGATACTTCCATATCAGTGTGAATTGCAGTGCTGGTCACAACAGCTAAATTAGAGAGACAACCCAGGTGTCCATCAACAGAAGAATGGATAAAAAAAAAAATGGTACAAAGACACAATGGGATTTTTATCAGCCAAAAAGAAAAGAGTGACATCATTTGCAGAAAGCCGGATACAACTGGAGAGAATACTACTGAATACATTAAGCTGGTTTCAGAAAGACAAATATGTTTTTGCTCATTTTTGGTGTCTTGGTTTTATATAGGTGCATAAAGCCAAGTGTGTGTATATATGACATGAAAGTAGAAATAAAATCTTCAGGGGAGAGAAAAGGGCTTATGGGGAGGAGAGGGGAGGCCAAGGGGAGGGGAGGAGAGGGGGTCTAAAGGGAGGGGAGGTCTGACTAAGGGAGAAGAGGGTACAGGGAGAATATACTGAGCACACAGCAGTACACTTCATCCATACACAGTACCATGTACAATAAATGTGCACAAGGAGTCTTAAAAAAATAAACAAGTGACTCTTGTTAAGTTGCTTGAGTCAAGTATTTGAAGATTGAGGGCTCAGACCCAGTGTTTGGATTTACCCCTTGGTGGGTTCATGACATAATGGTTTTATAGTGGTCTACTGAGCAAATAGCAGATACAGCTTGGAAGTGCCTGGAGAGAGGGAGGGAGGGAGGGAAGGAGGGAGGGAGGAAGGGAGGGAGGGAGGGAGGGAGGGAGGGAGGGAGGGAGGGAGGGAGGGAGGGAGGGAGGGAGGGGAGGTACTGTGCTTTCAGTAAGAGCAGCACCTGTTTTCCTGGCATGGCTAGGACTGCGAGTATGAGTTTTGTCAGCCTTTGCATGTCTAGCTGCTCTCAGCTGGGAGACCTTTGAGACATGGAGAAGATAAATTGTCTCCAGCGTCACCCAATGAGCTGTCAACAGAGGAAGAGAAGCTGAGGCCCCTCCTCCAGTCCGCTCACTCTGAAACACTGAGAAATGGGAAGTTCCTTCAGACTCCGCTCATGTGTCCAGAGTCTCAGCTCATATCGGCTGACATTTAAGTGCTGGGAGCCGAGGAAGTCTTGAGAGAGTGTGTAAGGAGCGAATGAAGTCCTGAGTATATTATTAACATGTCCACAGCCATGTCAGGGACCAATGCCTCAGACACAAGGGATAGGCTTAGAATTGGCAGTGCCTTGAGTGGGAAAGCTGGCAGAGTGTGCAAAACTAGCCACCACAGCTTTCTCTTCTGGGATGTTCACGCAGAGGCCTCCTGCCAAGACTACTGGACCCCTTCCTCCTTCCTTCCCTCCCTCTTCCTCTCACTTTCCTTTTCCTTCCTCTCCTCTCTCTCCTCTTCCTCTCCCCTTCGCCCATGTATGTGTATGTGTGTGGTGCATCCATGCATGCATTCGTGTGTGTGTGTGGGTGTGTGTGTACGTCATCATATGTGTGTGCAAATATGTGGAAGCCAAAGGTTGGTATCAAGAGTCTTCCTTAATTATTTTCCATCTTAAATATCGATGCTGAGTTTCTCATTTCAGCCCAGAGCTTGCCAATGCAGGTAGTCTGGCCAGCTGGCCTCCTCCGGGGAGTCCTGTCTTTGCCTCCCATGCTGAGGGGAGCTAGGGATCTGAACTCCAGGCCTCACACTTGCCCAGCAAGCACCCCCCCACACACACACACAGAGCTATCTCCCCGGCACCAGGAATACGTTCTTCCAATCAGCTCTGTTGCAGTGCGGCTGTGATCAAACCTGACCGTGAGTGCTGAGCTTGATGAGCGTTGACGTGTGCCCACGGGTGTTTGCTGTCCCTTGCAGCCACAGCGCAGACATTTCCATTAACCCCAAGATCGCCCCTCCAGTCTCTGCAGTCAAATCCTTCCCTGCACCCTGGTCTGACCTCTGTAACTTTATTTTTGCCTTTCCTAAAGCTCAGGTAGATGAATTTGTACCATTTTCATTTTCCATCATTTCCAAATCTGGTATGACACCTTGAAGTTACAGCGGTGCCGCTGCATGTCAGCTGCTTGTAACACTTTTATTACCGCACAGTGTTCCAGGGTGTGTAAATGTTGTGTTTTGTTCATCTCTTCAATAATTGATGGGCATTTTTTGTAGTTCACAAAAAGGGCTACAGACACTTTCTCACACGTCTTTAGCTGGAAAGGTATGGGTTGTTGGGTTGTTGTTGTTTTCCCTCCCTGGTAAACAAACATCCCGGGGGTGGTATGAATAGATCATACCACCATCATGCGTGTGCGTTTAACATCTGAAGACACAGCCAAACAGATTTGAAAAGCATCCATGTCAGTTTTCATTCCCGCCAAGCTGTGTGAGACAGTTCCAGGGGATCAGCAGCTTTTCCCACACTTGGTGTCAAGCTCTTCATCTTTAGTTGTTCTAGTACTTTACAAAGCCATCTAACTGCAGCTTTACTTGTATTTCCTTGGTGACTGATGCC
The DNA here is from genome assembly GCF_030254825.1 of Meriones unguiculatus. Taxonomy (NCBI): domain Eukaryota; kingdom Metazoa; phylum Chordata; class Mammalia; order Rodentia; family Muridae; genus Meriones; species Meriones unguiculatus. The sequence continues at coordinate 20,431,998 of NC_083351.1, forward strand.
ATTAAGTATCTTTTGAGTACGTGTTTGTCATTATATATCGCCTCGGTTACTAACATGACACAATGTAGCCTCACCTGAGAGGGGCACCTCAACTAAAAAATTGCCGAGATGAGATTGGTCTGTGGACATGTCTGTGGGGGGATTGCCTTATTTTTAATTGGTGCAGGAGGGCCAAGCCCACTGTGGGTGGTTCCATTCCCTGGGCGGGTGGTCCTGAGCTCTGCAAGAAAGCTGAGAATGAGTGAGGAATTGAGCCAGCGATCAGCTTCCCTCCATAGCATTTATTCAAGTTCCTGCTTGAGTGCCTGTGCTTGCTTCCCTCAGTGATGGACTACGGCTGGGAAGACGAAAAGAAAAACCTTTCCTAACTTGCTTTCGGTCATGCTGTTTATCACAGCAACAGAACAAAACCAGGACAGATATTCTCATGGGCGCTTTAACCATCCACATGCCCACTTTTCCCTTGTTTGTGTCTTCTGTAAACTCTGGATATCAGTGATTTGTAAAGCGTGTTTTTCTTCACGGGATCAAATCTGTTCTTGTTTCTACCGCATTTTGTTAAAGCATATTTTTTTCTGCTATTAGTGTTCAATGGAGTCTGTAATACTCAGCCCACTTAGATCCCTTATTTCCCATCTCTTCCAAAGCTCCAAGTGTATTTCTTTTCTATGTGCTCCAACATCCTTTACATTTGTGAATCTATTTCTTTGACTTTTTTTCCTTCTGGCTATAGTCATATTTTCATGTTTCTTTGCACATCTAGTAAATTTTATTAGATACTAGACAATCATGGCTGCATGTTGTGGCCTACTGGGTTGGGTTATATTTCTATAAATAGGGTTGGCTTTTGCTTTGAGAAGCAGTTAAGTGACTCTGGATGGTTTAGATAATTTTGGAGTTTTCTGCTGAGCATTTTTAAGGGCATATTCACCAAAGGTTAGTGTGACTCTTGTCTCATAATGCGATGCCATGTGGATTATGATGTCCTTCCATTTCCCAGGGTTTCCCATAATTCCTAGCCCTGAAGGAGCTTCCAGAACTCCTCAGTCCCCTCTCTACTGATGGTTCTTTCCCTGGCCTGAGGGACTGTCCTTCCCTCCACATGCAGGCCATTCCTCTGCCATTTTCTTGGCAGGACCTTTCTGATATCCTTTGAGTGTCCTCTCTCCTTCTTCTCCAGTGTCTGTCTTCTGTATTCTAGCCACTGGGTCCTCCTCAGACCCCAGGCTTCTTCTCTTCCTGTGTGGCTCTCTTGCTGTCCTGCTGTAGCCTGGGAGTTACTGGCTCAACTCACCCCACTTCCTCTGCCATTATGCTCCTGCACAGCCATGATGCAGGAGCCACTGTTTCTTTAAGCTTTTATTCACTTCTCCTGTTGCAAAGTGCACAGGAGGTTAACTGGGACTATAAGGTCAAAGTTCAACCTCCCCAATTTCCCAGCGGTTTTTGGTGGTGGTGGTGGTAGGGTTTTGTTTGTTTGTTTGTTTTATAGACACATATTTAACATTATGGCTAAGAGTCTGATGTTCTCCTTCCTGGTGGAATCTGTCATGGATTCCAGAGTTTTGGGTTGAAGGAGCCTCAAAGAGATGGCACAACTGCCTATTCACACAGTAAGTGTCTAATTATTGCACCTTCTCGTCTTCCCTGCGACCTGCTCAGAGAAGACCCTGCCAGGTCCCGCCCTCCACTCAGAGCTGGCCTCTGCTCACCACTGATATTCAACCCTGTCATTAGGCAAGGACATAGCACCTGGCTTCCTACCACACCAAATTCTCAGTTCCCCCGAACAGGGCCAGGCCCACAGCAGGTGCCCACCAAACACCTGCTCTCCGGAGTCAGAAATAGGAGCCGATGCTTAGTCAGCACCTGCTGTCCACCAGGCACCAGGCCAGACACTTGGCTGCAGCACTGAACCCGCTTCCCCAACGTCCCAGGGTGATCCCATTCTACAGATGAGAAGTCAGAGGGCCCTTAAGCAGTGGAGCTAGCCAGAGGCCTGTGGTCTGGTAAGTCCTGTGGTGGCAGGACTCAGGCCTCCACTCACTTCAGTGCTGTAAAGTACAACCCCACCCTCACCCCTCCACAGAGCTCACTCATCTACATCAGACATCTCTGCCTGTGCACCTGCCTCTCCCATCACCTTGAGCCCCTGAGGACAGACACCTTGGGGTGGTCCCCCTTGTTACCTGGGCTCCGTGGCTAACAGCAACCCCCGAGGCCAATGAGACAGATCTGCTGCTGAATCCCAGCCCGTCAATAGATAGGTTCAGCGTGAGCTGGCTGCTGCCTGGCACTCTGCAGAATGGGGCGCACACCCTGTAGCCATGTCCTTGTGCTAGTGAGTGGTTGGGGTTCCTGCACAGTAGGTGGGCACCTGTGCTGCTAGCTCCCGAGAGACCTCCTCTTCCTACAACCGTGCTCTGCGGCCTGCATGCCTGTGCCTATGCGCACATTTTTTTTTTCTCTCCAGTGACCCAGCAAAGAGCTTGGCATATACATCATTATGCCCACACATGGCGCTGCTGGCTCTATAAGGTACCTGGGGGACAGTCCCGCTGAGTGTGGGTTGGGACCCAGATCTCAAAGACTGTGGATCGCTAATCCCTTTGCAAAGGCTCTCAGCATTTCAGAAAAGATTAGAGTCTCTTGGTACCTCTCATCAATATTCTGCATCAACAGACATGCCCGTTGAGGGTTGGATGAGTCTGTGAGCTGGGCCTCAGCAAGCACCCAGCACGTTGGACTCAATTGGCAAGAATGCGAAGGTGTGAAGAGGACTACCACCATATGCTCTTGATCAATAACTATTGATCTTGACTGGCACTTTGTGCCCAGCCCCCCAGTTCTATGCACCAGCCCAGACAGAGCTCCTGTCTGCTACTAATTAGACCAGTGTTCAGGCATCACGTACAGAGGCAGATTCCTACAGGCCTAGGTTTGAATTCTGCTCTCCCTTCTAGACAAAGCCAGGCTGGGCCAGTCTCATGTTCTCTCTGTGCCTCAGTTTCCATTCCTGAATGGGTGCCAAAGGGCAGGAGGGCATGGGGATGTCCTTGAAGTGACTCCGGTGGGGTCTCTGCATCTACAGCAGGAGCCTCCAGAGTGCTGTAAGCAGCTGGGGAGAGGACGATTTCCATTCTTCAAGGATCACTCCGGACCTGTCTCAGAGCCTCTGTGGGTTGCGAGAACAGGGACATGGAATGCTGCTGAAAAGCCGACCCAGTGATATCCAAAGAAGCTTCTAGTCTATCTATCTGTCTGTCTGTCTGTCTGTCTGTCTGTCTGTCTATCTATCTATGCCAACCCAGTGATACCCAAAGAAGCTTCCAGAATGCTGCATCTATCTATCTGTCTGTCTGTCTGTCTGTCTGTCTCTCTCTCTCTATCTATCTATCTATCTATCTCTATAAATATAAGTGGGGGAGGTGTACATGCATGCCCCCACACATATGTGAAGGTCAGAGAACAACTTGTGGGCCTTGGTCCTTTTGTTCCAATACACAGGTCCTGGGGATCAAATTCAGGTCTCTAGGCTTTGAAGCAAGTGCCTTTTCCTGATAAGCTGTCATGCTGGCCAGAGACAGTTACTAGACAGATATCCACCACCTGTCCATCAGAGCAGAATCCCCACTGGTCAGAGCAGAGGCCTTACCCTTGAGAACAGTAACCATGCCCACCAGATCAGAAGACCCCCTAACCAGAGCAGAGAGTCTTTCCTGCCAGAGCAGTAGCCACCATGAACCCTCCTAGGTAGACCCTGGGCTGTGTTAGGTATGTCTCACTGTGATCTCAGTACCCGGGGAGGAAGGTGTCACACTCTGTGGGACAGAAAGAAAGTCAAGGCTCCTACCGTGAGAAGGAGCTTGGAGAGGAGCCTGCAGGACATTTCCCAGAAGGGGAAACAGAGGCCCAGGAAAAAGCAGTGGCCTGTTTATAGTAAGCTGTCTACTATCCTTCACACAGACCAGTGTGTCAACCTGGCTGCTGATAAAGGCTCCCTAGGCCTCCTGGGAAAGAAGGGCACTGAGATGAATGATGTTTGGACAGTTAGCATGAAGTGGGTAAGAAGGGGGGATACGGAAGTTACAGATGCTATGCAGAGGTGGGGGAGCCCCATGCATGCTGGGATCATGGAGCTCGTGGAAGAGGGGCCAGCAACAGGAAACAAGCATCATCATTAGGCCCATATCCCTGCACCACAGGTACCTACCAGGAAGCCAAGTGGGAGCCCTCTCTGTTTCTCTTCCCCGGCCTCTTCAACAGTGCTCATGGAAACTGTGTGCAGGCATCTGAGTTGCCAAAGTCCCAACAGGAAAGCCACCTGAGCACACTTGATCACTGCAGCCTCCTGTAGGACCGTGGGAATCAGAACCAGGCATCTCCAGGGGGTGCCTGTGCAGAAGTTCACAGCAGCAGGATGAAGGGCACAGAGAGGAAGGGAGCATGACAAGCTCACTGGTGCCCGGAAGCAGCCTGTCCTTGTCATCGGTATATCTATCCCATTCCTACTCCTTCCTTCTCTTTTTCCCGGTTCTGTGTTTTACCATATGGAGTCGCAGGGTCACACCTGTCTTTCTCCCTGTTCCACTAAAGACAGTGACACCTGTTTCTTCATGACCCTCTCCTGTCATTTTACTTACTGAATGCACCATTGATGGACATGAGGGAGCATGTGCAAAGGGCTTGGACCAAGAGGCACCAGCATAAGACAAAGGGCTGGGAGTCAGCCAGAGGAGCTGGAGTGCAGGCAGTGAGATGGCTGGAGGGGGGCTGAGCTGAAGGCTTCCTCCAGAAATGTGACGCTAGTGTCAATTCAGCCACGGCGAGGGCTGTAACTCAGCGGTGTAATACTTGCCTAGAGTGCTCAAGAGTCCTAGTTCCATCCCAGCAACCCACACCCATCCACCCACCCACTCATCATCACCACCACCACCTCCACTATCATCATCATCAACAACATCATCACAACACCACCACCATCATAATCACTACTATCACTAAGCCAGGTATGGCAGCTCACATCTATACTTCCAGCACCCAGGAGGCTGAAGCAGGAAGATGGCAAAGTCAAGGCTATCCTGAGGTAGCTGTAGGATAGTAAGTTGTTGGATAGCCTCAGCTATGCAGTGACTCCTTGACTTAAATGAATAAAAGAATCTTTTTAAATGCACAAATGCCCCAGGTGACCTGTCAACCTCCTGGCTCTGCCTTCGCTCCTGTGAGATTCTTATTTACAGGGCTTTGTCTGAGCAGCTTGGTTTCTTCCAGGGTCCTTTTCCCACCTGCAGCAGCCTGCACTAGAGCGACCTCTCATGAGAGTTGCTTTTCTCTGTGAACTCAGCCAGGATGAGCTGTGGTTTCTGTCACTTGCAGCGACGTGGGTGAAACCCTACTGTTAAGTCCTCGGTCTAACACCCAGCCTGTCCCTTACTGGGCCCTCTGCTTACATCCCCTGCCTCATCTCTAAACTCCTAGTCTTCCCAGACTTTGCTCCTCCATCGATTCACTAGTAACCATGGGTCCTAAGGGCTACATGGAGGGCAGCAATAGCCTGAAGCCGAGAGGACAAGCTCTGACCCTCTCCAGTAACGGCTCCCTACCCTGCCGAGGCATACAGGCTCTGTGTTAACTGAGCCTTCACCGCCAGAAACATATACCCCCTCAGGCCTCTCTTATGGAAGGAACTCAACTCACAAGAAAGGCCTGCCATGTAGCAAGTCCTTTATAGTTACTGGTTGATAGAATGGATGCCCTGCCCTAGCGCATCCTCTTCAGCTAGGCAGGAGGAGGCTGGGAAAATCTCCCCCAGCAGCTTCTCTCTGAGAACCATAAATAGAAAAGATTCTCATTCTGAAGAGTAAATGTCACAGGGTTGGGGAAGATCCCGAGGCTCTGAAAATAAACAGGAGCATGAGAGAAGGCGGGATGGAGGCCAGAGTGAGGGGCAGAGAAGACAGGAGGGTTAAGGGTTGGTGCCATGGAGCCTGCATGCTTTACCATAAGTGCCCTACACAGAAAAAGGTCACACGCTTCTGTGCAGATGTTAGGCTGAGCCAGGCCCTCAACAGAAGGCTTTAGGCTGCATCTCTCTGCAGACTTGCTGTTGTTTTGTTGCATGAACTATTTCCTTGACCTGGATGGATTTTCCAGTGATTACAACTTGATCTGTTTTGCACAGAAATACAAATGTCTAGCAGCATGGGGACTCTCGACCAGCCAGCTGGCAGGGCCAGAGGCTTCTGCATGCCCCAGCAGCCAGCCTGTGTGTCTCGCTGCCCCACGGACCCTCTGCCCACCACCCTCATCTCAGAGGTCCCCACACAAACTTCATGGACATCCCACCTGCTTATTTACTGTGCTGGAACATGTCAACCACAACTCCAGCTTCTGGAAGATTCCAGGTGACCCCTGGACCTTATACGATGTCCACCGTGAGAGCATATGGTTATTTCCAATGGCCTCCTCGGAGGAGCTTGCCTTTCACACTGACAGCCCCAAGGTGGCTTTCCTGCGCATGAGAATTCAAGGTTAGAGGACCAGGGCAGCCCTTTCCTTTCCACCTCAAGGGGGCTATGATGGGGCACAGGCTGATGTCACCCACCCGTGGAGCCCCCTTCCCAGTGGAGGGTGGCTCATCTTTCTTCGAGGCTGTTTATTGCCCAGCCTCCCTGCCTGGCATACGCCTCACACAGCAAACACGGAAGATCAATGTCCTGGCTTAGCAGAGGAGAAGGACTGGGCAGAGACAGCCCAGCATCCCATGTATTAGATTATTGTCCCTGCGGGAAAATACATGAGATCAATCACACAAAACATTAAGAAGCTTATTTTGGCTTGGGGGTTTCAATCTGCAATCCCTGGGCTCTGTCACCTCAGGCCACACATCAAGGCAGGGGTGCCTAGTGACACCACATCATGGTGGCCAGGTAATAAAGAGACACAGGCAGGGAGTGGAGTTACAAGATCCCCTTCTGGGACCCGCCCCCCCCAATGGCCCCACTTCCTCTCAGTAGACTCTACATCTTAAAGGTCCCCCATCTCTCCATAGCAGCATAGGCTACCAGACAAGTCCGCACTGTATGAGGCTTGTGGGGAATTGCTGACCCAGAAAGAGCACCATGACTCACTACCACGAAGTTTTGTTTAAATTGCTACATTCTTTTTTTTTTAATTGCTACATTGTAAGGGGCCTCAGGTTAGTTAGGTCTTCATCTCTCGGTTCCCAAGATGGCACCTTGAGTGCATCCTCTGTAGAAAATAAAGGCTGCCTCCTTCTGAGGCAGGTGGGAGGAGAAAGGGATGAACCCCGTCCTTAAGAAAGTTTATATCATCTTCAGTCCACTCATCATCTCATCTAGGGACTGAGCTGTGGCACAGCTGGAGATGAAAATATTCACACTGCAACGAAGCCCATGGATGGAGTCAAAAACTGGTTTCTGGGGCTGGTGAGCTAGCTCAGGGTGTAAAGGGGCTTGCTGCTAAGCCTGATGACCTGAGTCTCATCCCCAGGACCCACATGGGAGGAGGAAATCAACATCATCCTTTGACCTCCCCATACATATACCACAGCACACATTTATATGCATGCCCGGCCCACAAGCCCCCATTTTGGGGCTGTCGGATTTATTTGCAGAAAGCTGTTCACCTTGCTCCTTCATACGCACTTTAATATCTATGAACTGATTGGCATGTTATCTTCTCTTATTCCCAAAACACCCACCTCCTCTCTTTGTCCCTAATCACTCTATGTGTGTATTACTCTGAGTCAAGTAGCTGGATTTTTATTTTCATCTCTCTACAGTGTTTTTATTTCCTGCATCACCAACTTCTGATCTGATCTTTATGATCTCCTTTCCCTTGTTTATTTGGGGCTGAGTTTGCTCTCCCAGCAGCCTATGGTGGAAGTAGAAACCATTGCTTAAGACTGATCTCATTTGCATGTTCAATATTCAACATGCAAATATCTTCCAAGTTTTGATTTAGCAGCAGGTGGTATGTTTGACTTGTTAGCTTTTCTGCTCTCATTCAGTTCAGAAAGTTTCCGAATTATTCTTTGATTCACATTTTTTTTTAAGTTTACTTGTTTGTAAATGTATTGGCTCCATGTTCAAACAGCTCGCAGTTCTGTCTCTAGTTCTACTTTTGAGTTCTGATTTATTTTATTATCAACAAACAACATATTTTTTTTAAAGGCTGGGATCCTTTTAAAATTACTGAGGCTCTGGTTTATATATTCCAGCTTATTAAAAGCACCAGCTGCCTGTGAATATGGTATGCGCTGTTACAGTGCCACGCAGAATTCTATCAATGTCAATTAGAGGCAGTTGTTTGATGATGGAATTCTCCATCTCCTTCTCTACCGTGTACTCATCTCATTACGGTAAGGGGACATGGAAGTCATCTGTGGGTCACCGTGGGTCTGTCTATTTCTCTTTACAGTTTCCAGCTTTGCTTCCCCATCTTGAGACTCTTCTTTTATGTGTTCTGTTGACAAGGGGACAGCTCTTGTCACTAGAAAGGCCCCCACTAAACCCCTGGTAGTGGAAATTCTGTGGCCAGAAATCTAGTCTGATATGAAGACAGCCATTTCTGCTGTGTGAGAATCATTCTAAACACTTTGCCCATTTGAAGCTCATTAATTAGGGAGGGCTTTCTGTGATCATCTTACAGTTGTATTCTCCCAAACCCTTCAATCCAACTATTTTTGTTCACATTTAAAAGGATTATAGACACAGTTAGATTTTACATATAACTTCATATTAGCCACTTTTGTGATTAAAAAAAATTCCTGACGGAACAACTTGAAGAAAGAAAGTTTTGTTTTGGCTCATGGTTTCTGAGGGGTCTGTCCTGGTCATTTGGTCCCAGGGGCTTGAGCAGAACATTCTGGGAATAGGACTAGTTACAGCAATGGCTTCAACTTGTGGGTCATGACCCTTTTGGGTGAGCGGAATGAGCCTTTCACAGGGTAGCCTAAAACCATTGGAAAACACAGATATTTGTATTATGATTCATAACAGTAGCAAAATTGCAGTTATAAAGGAGCAACAAAAATAGTTTTACAGTTGGTGTCGCCACGGCCTGAGGACCTGTATTAAAGGGTCTCATTAGGAAGGCTAAGAACCACTGGGCTACAGACTTTCTCACTTCGTGGTGCAAAGAAGCAGAGAAAAGGAACACAGTAAGGGGCCAAGGCTAGACACTCCCGGGACACACTCCAGTGACTTCCTCCAGCTGGCTTGCACCTCCTCATTTCAGAATCTCCCCCAAATCACCAGCCACCTCTGAGACTGAGAATTAACTCAGGAACCAGTGGGAGACAGTTCATACTCATCCTGGCTAGTTTTTTTTTTTCTTTTCTTTTTTGTCAATTTGACACAAGGTAGAGTCATTTTGGAAGAGGAAACATATTGAGAAAATGCCCCACCTGATTGGCTTGTGGGCAAACCTGTGGTACATTTTCTTGGTTGATGACTGATGTGGAAGGGGCAGAGAAATAAACCCTCCTCAGGTTGCTTTTGGTCATAGTGTCTGTCACAGCAACAGAAGCCCTAACTAGGATAAGAATCAACTATGGCAGCCTCAGGCCTTGCTTTTCTGTGTCACATTTGTTTCTGTTCCCTGGTCCTTCTTTTTCTGCCTTCAGCTTGAGTAACTATTACCAAGATTCCATTTTGTCTTCCTTTCAGTTATTGACCTGCTCTTTGTGTAGGTACCTTAATGGTTGCCTAGGGGCTTACATTACATGTGCTTATATGACCAACGTATGCCCTCAAGTGACTCATACCATTCCATACATAAGAACTCTTGGGTGCGTTCCTTTCATCCCTTCTCTCTGAGCGCTTTGGCTACTTCTCATTTTACTTCTGTGTATGTTGCCAGCTCAACTGTCTGCTATTTTCAGTCTTTAAACAGTCAACAACTTTTTAAAGGTATTTAATTAGTCAGATGAACTATAGGGCATTAATGTGTATAATTGCCATTTCCGATGCTCCGTGCTCCATGGAGAGATCCAAATTTGCATGTAGTATCATCATCTCTCTTCTGCCTGAAAGACTGAAACATTTCTTACAGAGCTAAATCTGCTGGTTATTCTTTCAGGACAGAAATGATTTGAAGAGAATGGCCAAGAGAACTCATTCCTGTCTTGGCTTCCTGCTGTGCCCTCGGCACCCAGCATTGAACTGGGCTCTCTCCAAACTTTCCCAGAGCTATCAGAAGATCCAGAAAGCACTTATTTAAAAAAAGATTTATTTTTCAAAGTGTGTGTGTGTGTGTGTGTGTATGTGTGTGTGCAAATGAGTGCAGATGCCTTCAGAGTCCAGAAGAGGATGTCAGAGCCCCTGGAGCTAGAGTTACCTGACATGGGTGCTGGGAACCAAACTTGGGTCCTCTGCAGGAGCCGCAAGTGCTCTTAACCACAGAGCCATCCCTCCAGCCCCGAGAAAGCACTTTTAACTGCAGGTAAGAAAAGAATCACATAACCACATGCCAGAGACAAGGACAGAAAAGACACCCAAGGAGGAAAGCCCAGGAAATCAGGAAAATTAGACAAGAACCAGGGATACTCATGTAACAAGTCAACTCTACAACAGTCCCTCCAAATGCTATTCTCATGTCTACACCCAACTGTGGCCAACATACCAGTGCCAGTCTGCTCCCCACCATAAGTTATCCATTCCTTCCTTCAATTGGAAAGCATCACACTTAAGCTGCATAGAATAAAAACTACATTTCCCAGCTTCTCCTGCTGCAAGGTACAGCAAATGACTAATGTCTACCAATGACAAGCAAGTTATCAAGTGTATGGTTTCTAGACTGTATCCCCTGCTTCTTCCTAGTGAAAGAAAAATGCTCATGGCATTGATCTGTGTTTTAGAGAGGTAACAAGGCTTCTAAATGAATAAGGACAAAATGGAAGCCTTGTGTCCCCAACACTGTAGACTTGCCCTGTGAGGCCCTGGTGGTTAATGATGGCGCTGTGGTGTGACAGAGTAATGGAACTCAATCTTTCATAAGCTGTTGTTGTGCTGAGTCAGGACTGTCAATAGCACCCAGGTTGGGCCATTGCCTGTTTCTCAAGAAAGTTGACCTTGCTCAGAAAAGCCTATTGATTCTAATAGCAGCTTGGGACCAGAATATCAAAGAGCTCCCTGGGGGCTGAAAAGGTACCTCAGTGGATAAAATGCTTGCTCCTAAGCATGAGGTCTTAGCTGAGAATGAGGGTTGGAGGGATGGCTCAGCAGGTATGAGTACTTGCTGTGTAAACATGAGGACATGAGTTCAGATCCCAGCACTCATAGGAAAAGCCAGGCATGGCAGCACTCATGCCTGTAACCCCAGTTCTGAGCAGGGGTGGGGGTGGGGAGCAAGACATTGGCTGACATTGCCAATCTACCTTTAGGTTCAGTGAGAGGCCCTGTCTTAAAAGACAGAGTTTTAGAGCAAGTCACATGACACCCTCCTTTGGTGTCCATGCACAAAGAGGCAGGTGAACCTACCCCACACACACACACCACACACAGACACACACACACACACACACACACATATAAATGTGGTACTATGCGCCTGTAATCCCAGCACTGAGAGGTTGGTCCTGAGACTCAATCCAGCCAATCAGTGAGCTAGAGGTTCCTTGAGAGTTCCTGCTCAAAACAAAACAAAACAAAACAAACAAAACAAAACCCACAATGTTTAGAGTAATAGAGGAAGACATCCAATGCCAACCTCTGGCTTCCATATGAGCACATGTCGGTGAGAGCATCTACATACACATATGTGTAAACATACATACACACTGGGCAGGGAAGGAGAGAGAAAGAAGAGGTCGCTTGGAATCTATGGTTTTGTTGGCTGCCACAGAACACGCAATGAGAAGGATCCTGAGGCTGGACAGAGAGAGGTGACCATACTGGCCTCTGTCCCTCTCCCTTCCTATCCACCCAGGAAGCTCCTGCTCAGCCTCAGCTGTAGCCTTATCCTACTGAGTTAGGTTGGGCACAGCTGGTCCACAGAGCAAGGGAGCAGGGAAGGAAGACAAATGAATGGTACCACTGATGGGGTTGACAGTTACGAATAGTTGGCTAGCCCGCTACCTACCCATCACATCATGAAAAAGCCCTCTGGACAGGTGGCCTCAGGGACTGGGTCCCTCGTATTGCAGGGCAAGCTCTGGCTTCACCACCTGGTCTTAGTGGAGCCATCAAATAAATCCAACATTTAGATAAGAGGGGTCTGCAGAGGACACTTTCCTGAAATGCAGTGGTAATAAAAGAGAAAAATGGACTGGCTAGTTCAGATAACCGCAGCTGGAGCAGTAATTATGCTACTTCTGGTCCTGAGCCAGAGCGCTGGTGGCGGGGAGTACCTGCCCAGGTGATCCATCAGCCCGAGATTTATGGACTTCTCAAGAGGCGCCCGCACAGCCCTCCCCTACGGTTACTGGAGACACTTTTATTTAGATTTTGTCAAGGTTATTGATGCTCTCTCTCGGCCATGTCTGGAGCGGGGGAGGTGAGGCCAAACTGGGTGGTACGATCCAATATGGATCTGCTGGTAACGATCTGGAAAAGGACGCCCTGCTCAAGTAGGCCAATTGTTCCAATTTCCTCTGCAAACTCTGGAGTTCCTGATGCTTCAGTCAAGGTGAGCAGGGAGCCCGCAGCCCTCAACTGAGAGATAGCAAGGATGCACACCCAAAGGGCAGTTGTGCTCCTCAGTTATCTCTTGGATAGAATGGGCACAAAGGGCCCCTTCATGCCCAAGTGACTCTGGGCACGGTTACAGAGTCACCAACTCAGCAGGAGCAGGTGACATGGGGGGGGGGGCGTGTTTCCTGGCTCTTCAGTGTTTTGTCCTGCTCTCAGGTTGGGCGAGGTGTGTTCTGACTTCAGGGATGAGTCGGCCCAGCTATGGAGAGGGATAGTCACTAAGCCACAGAGGTGTGAGGACCCACGATGGCCAGGATCCATGGCCATAAACACAGCCAGCATGGTGATGCTGCAGCCATGCTGGTCCTCACATGCCAGGCTCAGCATCAGCACCACAGGTTGTATGTTATCCCATTTCGTCTACTCCAGCCCAAGGGGGGCTGGTTCTTTAGTTGTTTTTAAACTGCTTTTTGTTGTTGCTGTTGTTGTGCCATAGGAAATATAACCCATTTAAAACAGTTTCTTTAATAAATAAATTCATTTCAGTTATAAAGACTATGATAAAAAAGAATCAGACATGACTGCTGTCCTGTCCTACTGGTTCACGTTGTCTTCCTGCTCTCATCAGTGACGTGGGCAGGTGGCTGCCAGGGATCTGCTAGAGAAGTGAGCTGCAAGGCAGCTTGGGGCATGCAGAACTTGAAAGGATGCCCTCCATCCTGCCTCTTCTGGGTGTCACTGTCGAAAGCTGCCTCCCACAAATTCCATCGGTTTCAAAGTCTATACCCATTCCTTTGTGGAGGCCCCACTGTGGCTTCTTCACAGTGCTGGTGGTGGTGACAGGAAAATCAGTTTCTGTAACTCCTTCACTACCATCCCTCAGCCCCCTCTGACTGGAGTCCTGGCTGCCTGTGCTCCCTAGATCTCAGAGATGCCTCTTCCTGTCTGAGATCTGGGCTGGATTATCAGGCAGACAGCACAGACAGTTCTCCATGCCTATTGCCTAGCAGCAGATCCTGGAGAATTCTCCAGAAGCCCCTGGGAGAGAGTGGATGGGCCAGTTCCCCTTCCAACACAGGTATATCTGTATCCCTGCTCACCACTGTGCCTTCACTGCTGCCGCACATGGCCTTGACACAGAGGACGCTCACTACGCTGGACAGGCCCAGAATGGGAACTGAGCAGGGCCATAGGAGGAGTACACAGTATGAGTGTTCATGAAAGAACAGCCAGAGGGATGGAGGATGCTCACCGAGTACCCATGAGGCCGTAAGTGTGGTCCTCAGCATCACATAAACCAGGGGAGATGGCCTGGAATCCTACACGAAGGAGCTGGAGGCGAGAGGATCAGGTTCAAGGTCACACTTAGGGAGTCACACGAGACTCGGGAGAATTAGGTTCTGTGGAACGGAGCTTCACTGGGGCAATGCAGAACTTGAAAGGACACCCACGCAGCCACCCAGCTTTCCCTGACTGTCACCGGAGTTTGCTGTCACAAGCTTTCTACCACAACTTTTATAGGTTTCAAAGTCTGTCATCATCATTCTGCGGGGTTCACTTGTGGGCTCTTCACAGTTGTCTTCCTGTGGGTACCAACAGAACACAGCTCTTCAAGAAGCCTGTGGAAGAGCCTTCCGGAAGCCATGGTGTCTCTTCTTCCTGACAACCCTTCCTCCTGAAGCTGGGGCTCAAGCACACTCATGAAGTGTACCTCACATAGGTCACACATAACACTGGGGAAAAACAGGCCTGAAGAAGCAGGGTAACCACACCAGAAGAGAACACACAGTTCAAGGGCTCCATGATGGTCTTGTTCCTGCTCTGCCTTCCCCTCCTCCCCACACACGAGCTCTCCAACACCCTCACCAATAACATCTGGAGTGTCAACAGCTGCTTAGGTTCCAGATGCCCCAGGTCAGCCTCAGAAAAGACTTTGGTCCAGTTTCTGGAAATTCTCATGAGTAGAAAACTCCAAGACACAGAGACAAATGTTCAAGTGTGGAAAATGTAGACTCTAATGCCCTTGTCCTGAAGGGAGGGAGGGCTGACATATTTTTAAAGATCTATTTATTATTTATACAGTATTCTGCCTCCATGTGTGTCTGCACAACAGAAGAGAGTGCCAGATCTTATTACAGATGGTATAAGCCATCATGTGGTTGCTGGGAATTGAACCCAGAAACTTTGGAAGAAAAGACAGTGCTCTCAGCCTCTGAGCCTTCTCTCCGGCCCGAGCCCTGACATTTTTTTGCAGGTCTCAGAACTGATACAAGACACTGAATCTTGGGTTCTTGAGATGACTCTTGCAGCCTCTTTAGCTGAGCATTATGTGCAAGATGGGGACTGATAGGGTATATTGTTGATGTGTAGCTATTGATAGAAAATATCCAGTCTTGGCTTCCCTGTCCCATGGCAACATCCATACACACTTCTTATCTTATTTTTAATTATCCCTTTAATTTTGAGATTATAATGTGATCACATCACCCTCCTCTATCGTTTTTTATTTTAAAGGAAAACACACACACAAACAGTCCAATAGTATTTCTGAAGACAGAAAATTTTAGAAAGGATACCTTCCCCATACCATCTACCTACTTTCTCTGTGTAGATTTGTTACCTCTCTTTGGAGTGTGCTGAGTTTCAGGACCCTGCAGAACTCAGTACAAGGTCAGTCTGCTCTCCACAACTCAGTCACCATCTGCCTCATGACATCTCCCCAACCATCTCTTCTGTGCCAGGAGCTGAGTCAAGTGCTCTGGGCAAACAAGAGTGAAAGAATTGGATTGATGGATCATCTGCAGTCATCAAGGCCCCACTGACAGTGAAGTGGGGACTGTGAGGCAGGAGTGGGGTGGGAGAGAGGTTGGAACAGGATGTCAAGGGAGAAGACAATGATAACACCACTGGAGAAATGTCTTCAGAAAGGCTAAGCAAAGCAGAAGAGGGGAAGCCCAGGTACAAATGCCACAGAGAGAGCAGACCTACACAACCAAAGAGAAGCCGGAGGCCAGAGTGCCTGGAGCAGAGGGAACAGGCGTTGTCCAGGTGTTTAGGGTATGGCTTTGCTCATGGAGACAATCTAGATCTTCCTCCAAGACTGATGTTGCTCTGTGAGAAGCATATTCCTAGGGGAAGAGGGAAGAGGCAGGGAAGACATTTGGAGGTTTCTGTGAGAATCCTGGAAGAGAGGCAAGACTGGTGGAAGGACAGGAAGCCAACCAAGGAAAGACCAGAAGAGTAACAGGGAGAAAAGCCAGGGAGCTCGGAGGGAAATCATCAGCATAGAGGATGGAGGAGGAGAGAGGGCTTCAGAGACTGAGCACAACACTGTCATGCTGTAACGGAAACCCTGACAGACACAACTTGAGAGAGAAGGGCTTCACAGTGGAGAAAGCAGCCTCTTAGAAGAAAGCACAGCAAGTGACAGGTCTTTACTTGACACAGACCAGGAAGTACAGAGCAATGGCAAGGAGCAAAAGCCAAAGTAATTTCCCAAGGCTTCACTCCAGCAACAGACATCCATCAGCCAGGCCCTGCTTCCTCATAGGTGCTACAGCCAGAGATGAAGTGTTTAAGCACATAAGCTGAGAGAGCTGTGTTTTCACATTCATAAGCCACCATGCTGAAGGCCCACACAGCTCAGGAACTGCTGAGAGTCAACAACCCTTGACAAGAGTGATCTGATCCCAGTACAGGGTGAGGGCATGAACTCTGGGCCCAAAGAGGGGAAAACTGTCTGTGATAAAGCAAAGGTGGCAGAAAGGGGGTTGTTCCGTTTTTCTTTGTGTTCCAGGCTGGTTTCCAGAGACTGGAGAATGATACTGCAGTGGGCCTCTGAAGGGGACGGCCTGTGGAGAGGTAAAATCGACAGAACAGGGTTTTGGGGACACTGGAAAGATCCATGAGCAGCAACTAGGGTGAAACACCATGCAAGGCAGCCTCCGTTCCGTGAAGGACTTCTCCCCAGCTCCCTCTGCCAAGATATTTATCTGATCACCTACAAAATGATGGAAAACGGTATCGGAGCAGCAGCACACCACTCACGCATTTATCAAACGTTTTCATTCTAAACATATGATGGACAGCCTTCTGAGCCGGTGCATAGGGACTCAGCTTGTTATCTTTCAATGGCTGCTAGGGAGAGAGGACATCATTTACGTTATCCTTCTCCTCTTCGTAGATGCCAGACAATCTTGTTTTTCCTGTTACCTTTAGGTGACTGAAGCAGATCACTGCACACATAGCTCACCAACCCTGAATAGGGGGGACACCTAGAGTTCACAAGGCTGAGTGAAAGGCCAATGCATTTCAATGTTGGTAGGCATTGCCTGCATGACCCCCATTCAGGTGACAAGAATGAATGTCCCATGGCCAGGATTTAAGGAACCCTAGGTCAGATGGAGATTTTCTAGTTTGCGCATTTGAAAACATGTTGTTGCGTTTTGATTTAAAGTGGTGTCAGAAATGCACTTGATGGACAGGCCCCTCCTCCTCATGCTACACAGATGTCTGGGGAGCTGGAAAGGTGAGGCTTAGGTCAGGAAGGAGGGAGGCAGGCCAAGGGGGAAGAGGATGAATTTACAGGGAGCTTTTGGATGCATCAGAACAAGCAGGAGATATCAGCAGCTGCTGGGCAACCCTCTCTCTGTAGGGACCTGGGCTCAGTCTCTCACTGCCTGGGATCATAGAATAACTTGGCCCTAGGGTAGGGCCAACCAACCAAAGAAAATGCCAAGGCGAGATCACAGATGTCCTGGAAGAGTGCAGGCTCCTGTGTGAGGTCCATCTTCTTTGTTGGCACAGCCTCTATTCTGTTGGGAACAACAACAACAAAAGGCAGTCACATGACATGCTTCTCCAGCCAATAGCAGCACGGGATGCTGCAGGGGCATTCTGGGAAAGCTCCCTGGAAGCTGGACTCT
This sequence comes from Meriones unguiculatus, assembly GCF_030254825.1. NCBI lineage: Eukaryota > Metazoa > Chordata > Mammalia > Rodentia > Muridae > Meriones > Meriones unguiculatus. The sequence continues at coordinate 20,449,579 of NC_083351.1, forward strand.
GTTGGTTCTGATGTGGAGCATAAAGCCCTGGAGGACAAAATCTAAGTCACGACCTCAGAGCAATCCCTGTTATGCTCATTTCTAGACTCTGTTTTATTTGGGGTATTTAAGCTTCTACCTGCCTTCCACCAACCCCTTAACCCTAGGTAAGTGAGAGAAAGTTAGTGGGGAGAGGAGGTGCAGACCCCTTTACTTCTCCCAGCTGTTTTAGAGTCAATGGGTTTTTGGGAGGCTATACCAATCTCCATCAACCGCAAATTCAGCAAGCCATCTCCTCCAAGCGCTGTGTTGAAAGGTTTCTCTCCAGCTGTCTCCTCCAAGATGCCACATTGTTCTTTGGTCTCTTCACACTGCCACACCTTCTCTTTCTGAGTTCTTGTATTTATATCCCTCAGAGTCCTAGACCACGCCCCTCTTTGTGCCGCAGGAGGCAGGCAGGCAGGCAGGCAGGCAGTAACCAGCTGGCAAAGACCATGACCCGCATCAGGCAGTTATCAGCTGTGGACAAACTAGAGCCCAAACTAAAATCCCACACTTGGGATTAAAACAAAAACATATTTACATAACATAACTGAGTGTTGTTGTTTTAAGAAACCAAAACTTACAAGTCCCCACATGTGAAAGACACAGAAGGAAAGCCAAAATCCCACCGGGACTTTGTCACATGAAATGCATGTGATAGACAGGCTCCCTCCTCCCCACACTGATGGATCTGCTGGGAAGAATGCCATGGGTTGGTGTTCAGGAGAGGGGTTCCTAGGACACAACACCAGACCCCAGGAGACCTGGCACAGCACCGAGTGCTGCAGGTGGCTGGGGCACTGATTCTCCTCTAGCCTGTAAGAGGGACAACAGTCTCAGTGCCACTGTCTTTGATGGGATCAAAGTAGACTGCCATGACTCCAATCTTTTGAAAGCCTCTGTCCTGGGTGCTGAGAGTCAGGTCACTTGTCCTGACCTCTGACAGGTCAATGTGACCTTGAAGGAGCTCCTCCCTCCAAATACTTTCTGTCCTCCTGCTATCTCACAGTTAAATAGGAGAAGGACTTCATCGTGGATAGGATGGTCATCATTGTGTGAGTACCTAGCGTCAGAATGCTGATGGTCCCCACCAGAGCCACAGGATGGCCACCCAGCACGCTGCAGCAAGTCCTGTGATGGGGAGCTTAGCCTAGGAATCAGTAGCCCTCCTACCCTGCTGTGTCTGCCACAGAGGGTCCCTCTCCGGCCTCAGTCTTCTCTGTAAAAATGCAAGGGTTTCCCAGGCTGCTGGGAAGGCCCTCCCTAGCTCTGATATTCCAGGAGTTTGTTTGGCTGTCTTCGCAGACCCACGTGGGTGGGACGAGGTAGGAGATAAGGAGACTGAACTCATAATCAAGAGTGTGAAGTGACAAGAGCCACAGACTCCTCAGAGAGTGGTCTCTAGCTGAGCCTAAATGGATACACTGAAACATTATCTGCATCAGTGAGGAAAAAGAAGCCAGGGAGGTCATGAGGGACCCATTACTCACTAGCTCAGAACAAGGTAGATTGTGACCCTCCCTGCAGGCTATGCTATGTGGTTTGTTTGTGAGCAAGGCTGCCATGTTTAGCTCAGTATAATCTACAGTAGCTCTGAGCAGATGGACATATGTTGAGATGTGCTCTCATTGGGAAGACCCTAGCTTCCTGCTGATGAGCCCTTGTGATCCTGATTTAAAGTGAGTTTTGCCCTGTTTTACCATATGCAACCCTCGCCTGTTTGGGCTTCTATTTGCATGGCTGTCTTTCCCATCCTTTGACTTTCAATAAAGACCTGTCTTTGTATCTAGAGAGAGTCTCTTGGAGACAGTTTATTCGTGGTTTCTAATCTATTCTGACAATTTTATGTTTTGACTGGAGAGCTGCATCCATTCTCATTTAAACTAATTATTGATAAAGAGGGTTTCATTCCATCATGTTGCTATGTTGCTATTTCTTTTCTGCTGTCCTTAGACAACTGTCTATTTTAATCAGGAGTCGCTTCTGATGATATCTTTCTTTCTGTTTTGTTTTTTTTTCTCAAGGAAACATTTGAATTCTCTTGTTGCCATCTTTGTGCTAATTCTAGAGCTGGTTTCCTTGTGAGGTTAAATGTAGCATCCTAAGGTGATGCAACCCTGGTTTGATTTTCCACCTCTCCCACTTAACTTCAACCATATGTAGATTTCTGTTCCTATACATCACTGTCTCTATCCCTGTGGTGGATTGAATAGGAATGTCCCCCATAGACTCATGTATTTGAATGCTTGGCCCATAGGGAGTGACACTGTGAGGAGGTGTGGCCTTGTTGGAGGAAGTGTGTCACTGTGGGGGCGGGCTCTGAGGTCTCCTATGCTCAAGCTGTGCCCAGTGTGTTGCACAGTCTCCTTCTGCTGCCTTTGGATCAAGATGTAGAGCTCTCAGCTCCTCTAGAAAAACGTCTGCCTGCATGCCACCACGTTTCCCACCATGACAATAATGGACTAAGCCTCTGAAACTGTAAGCCAGCCCCAATTAAATGTTTTCCTTTATAAGAGTTGCTGAGGTCATGGTGTCTCTTCACAGCAATAAACACCTAACTAAGGCAAGCCCACTTTCAATGATAAATACCATCAAATCACTTTTTTTTTTGTATGTCTGTGTGTATGTTCCATGGCCAGAGACATAGACTAAGACTGTTACTAGATTGATCTCTCAAATTATGCAGAAAACAAAAAGTGGAATTAAAAGGCTTGATTGGTAAAATATTTGCCTAGCAAGCATGAAACCCTGAGTTCAATCCCCCAGTGACACATAAAGCTGAGATAGGTGTAGGAGGATCAGAAGTTCAAGATCATCCTTGACTACACAGCAAATTCAAGGCCAGCCTCAGCTACTTGAGACCCCCACACACAACACACACACACACGTTGTATAATTCTAATTTTAAGGAGTGTTCAAATTAAGATCTAACGTCTTTTTATTTTATTTCTAAATGTGTAGAACAACTCCCTTTAAAATCTATTTATTTTACATGTATGGGTGTTTTGCCTAATTATGTGTATGTGTGCCTGGTACGTGAGGGGTTCAGAGCCCCTGGGACTGGAGTTGTGGGTGGTTGTGAGCCACTATATGGGTGCTGGGAGCCAAACCTGAATCCTCTGGAAGAGCAGCAAGTGCTCTTAATTGCTGAGCTGTCTCCCCAGCCCCATTGCTTCTTAAGTTAATACGAAGAAACCCATTTCTTACAGAACAGGTACTATAGCAACAAACTCCCTCCTGGTAACTTTCCTGTCACTATGATAAAATATCCTGAAAAGAGCAGGCTAGGAAAGAAAGCCATTATTCAGGCTCACAGTTCAAGGGTGCAGTCCACCAGATCTGGGAAATAATTGCAACAGGAGCTTGAGGCAGCTTCACCCTCACCACACTGTCAATAAACAGAAATAAATGCTTTGGGAGGCTCAGGACCCCAGCCCAAGAAATGGTACGACCCACATTGAGAGTGGGTCTTCCTGCCTCAGTTAACCTAGTTAAGATAATTTCTTACCGGTGTGCCTGCAGGCTTGTCTCCTAGATGGTTCTAGATCCTGTCACATGGTGATTTGGTATTGGCTTGGTATTGGGTATCACACTCCCTGGGCTCTTGATTTCCTTAGAGCATCTTCACTGCTCCTTCACTTTTGGAGAAAAAAAGATTTGCCACAAGCAGGGTTCTTGATAGATGGTTTATTTTCTTTCAATACTTTGAATTCATCGGCCTACCGGCTTCCAGTCCTCAAGGTTTCTGATGAGAAATCTGCTGACAATTGTATTAAACATCCTTGTATGTGACAAATCACTGCCATGTTGGCTATGTCAAGATTCTCTTTTCCTTCCGGCAGACTGACTAGTCTGGGTTCCTCTAAAATCATTCAACTTTTTAACATCAAACTCGGGGAGCTTGGGGTTATATTTTCAACTAATTTCTATGCTCCTTTCTCTTTCTTTTCTTCTTGTGAGACTCTTGCAGTGTGTGTAATGTCTTTCTCGATGGTGTCCCATGGATCCCAGGGTGCTACTCTTCACTTTTCTCCCCTCTTCATTCTTTCTGTCCCTTGTACTTGACTATTTCAATCATCATATCAAGTTTGGTGATTATTTCCTCTGCTTCATCAAATCTGCTGTCAAATCCAGGCTTCTATAATAAAATATTATGGTTTTCCTGATACATAAACAATGGCCATTGCTTTCTCACTGTTGTGAGGGTGTGGTCATGCACAATTGAGGAAACAACAGACCCAGTGTCTGATGCAGGCCTCTGACAAGTTCATATGTGACTTCTTTGCACTGTGTCCTCCATGACAGTAGGTGAAATGTCTCTTTGGGGCCTCCATTATGAGCTACCATCTCTGAAAGTCACTAGGAAATACATCCAGATTAGGGATTAGACTTCAAAATATGAAGTTGGAAAGGACATAAAATTGAAGGCATGGCATTTGTTTTGTTTTGTTTTGTTTTTTCAATTTCTCTAATATTATTTTTCTGTATTACACTTTCTAGCCCCGGAATTTATTTTCAAACTTACTGTTTTATATCTCCTTTTGATGGTGGTAGTGGTGGTTGAGGCGGTCTGTGAGTGTATGTGTGTGTGTGCGTTTATCATCTTCTTGATTTTCCTCAAGTGTTTCTTTAGTTCTCCGATCATCTTTTAAAGCTTTACACTGGTTCCATTGCTCTCTGCTTCCTGACTGTCCGTGCAATGTGACCAAGTGGCCCCCTGTTCCTACTGCCATGGAACTTCCAATTAACCCAACTGCACCATCAAGCTAACCGGCAGACATTTGAAGAAAGAAGGAGTCATCCAAGAATTCTACCCACCCAATCGAGCCGTAACTAGTGCACCCCTTTTTGTGTTATCTGGACAAAGCCATCCAGAGTTTTCCACAACAATAACAACAAGTTATCTTAAAACCTTTGTCTGATTATGATCTGAAAGGGAAGAGCCTTTCAGAGGCCCTCTGTGGGAGGCTCCTAACTTGTTTCCTGTTTTCTTCTTCTGGTGTCCATCCTCTTTGTCTTTCGGAGTGGGGATTGAGCATTTTAGCCAGAGTCCTCCCTCTTGATTAGTTTCTTTGGGTGTACAGATTTTAGTAGGTTTATCCTATATTATATGTCTATATGAGTGAGTATATACCGTGTGTGTCTTTCTGCTTCTGGGATAACTCACTCAGCTGGAAAAGACAGGAGGTCCACAAGGAGAGCAACAGAACCAAAAAATTTGAGCACAGGGGTCTTTCCTGAGATTCATACTCCAACCAAGTACCATGCATGGAAATAACTTAGAACCCCTGCACAGATGTAGCCCATGGCAGTTCAGTGTCCAAGTAGGTTCCATAGTAATGGGAACAGGGACTGCTTCTGACATGAACTGATTGGCCTGCTCTTTGATCACCTCCCCCTGAGGGGGAAGCAGCATTACCAGGCCACAGAGGAAGACAATGCAGCCACTCCTGATGAGACCTAACAGACTAGGATCAGAAGGAAGAAAAAGAAACCCTCCCCTACCAGTGGACTTGGGGAGGGGAGTGTGTGGAGAAGGGGGAGGAAAGAAGGGATTGGGAGGGGAGGAAGGAGGGAACTAGAGGGGGGATACAAAGTAAATGAAGTATAATTTTTTAAAAAAGATCTCTCTTATGGGGAAGGGTTAGGGTTGATAGAAAGCAGCTGTTGAGATAATTGGCTGTTAGCATCTGGACAAGAGAGTTGGGGACTCGGGGCTTCATCATGTGGAAGAGAGAAATCACAAGTGCTCAGGAGTGTAGCAGGGCAAAGCAGTGGGGCTAGATCATGGGGTCAGAAGCTCAGCATAGGCCGAAAACATGGTTTGCAGGATACCTCAGGTTTAGGGAACAGAAACTTGTTTTTGTAAGGAACAGAGACTTAATAACAATATGTAACATTGTGGCTCCTTAACAACAATGTGGCTCCCATTTTGGTTTGACATTCCTCCCTTGGCCTTCGTAACCCTTTCAAGTGCTACCTACCGGTGAGGTCAAGAAAATGCAATTGACTGTCTCATGGGTAATGAAGTTGGTAATGCATTGAAAACACAGGGTCCACATATTATAACCAATAAGAAAACTATCGGGGGGGGGGGGCTGATGAAGAGAGAGAAGCATCAGTTTAATGGCACTGAAATGGAAATGTATGCAACTAGTTAAGGCTTTAATGATGCACGGGACAATGGTAATTAGCAGAAGCAGAAGGGTCAAAGGCCCTGCAATGGCTGACATCACAGTTATTATCTAGGAGAAGCGTGGAAATAAGAATGGACAGCGGTCATTTATTTCGTTCAGGTCTCCTTTTCTGTAATGTGTCTTTGAGTGTAACTGGATCATCTACAGTGACTTCTGAGCAGTTTGAATAGAAACAATTTTCTCTTAAAATTATGTAATAACCTCTATTCTATCTAGATCAGGTCAAGTGCCCTATCATATTTTAGAATCATTTCGGCTAATGAAGCTCCCTGTGGACAGATCTGGGTCTATTTGGTTTTAACAGGTATCTTTCCTGGTTATGCCTATTGTCATTATAGGCAGCCATTTTGTCCTCCATGCCAGCAAGTTTCCTTTTGATTTAGCATTGTGCCCTGTTGTAGGGGACAAGGGATAACATATTCTCTTCTGTAAACACTTACAACTGAAACTAGAGAATCATTGTCATGGCCTAGGAAGGGTGAAAGGCTAGTCAAAAGCTGGGCAATTGGGTATTTATTAGAAGCATTTGATTAGCTGCCTGGCTGAAAAGATAGAGAGTAATCACATTGGCTGGACTGGTTTACATCAGCCTCCAGCGAGTCCAGAGCTCGGCAGTTGGCAGCCCACAGGTAACCCCTGTGTGGTGTCTGTCAGCCAAGTGAAAATCTCCTCAGACGAACAAAGACTAGTGACAGAAGTTAAAGTTTAGAAGCTTAAGGGAAATCTTACATTTGGAACTCTCAGGCCCACAATCCTAGTCATTGGAAAAGGCGGGGAGTCTCATGACCAGGGGAGAGATCCCATCCTCAGGAATGGGCGGGTGGGAAAACAGGCTGCACTCTACCTGGTGTCCATTTGACCTATGACAGATCTTACAGCTTCCTCGACTCTCTGAAGCATACATGAAATTTTAGTTTGCGGAAGATATATTAGCATTTCCAACTTATTGAAATCCACATTGTAAGAAAAGCAGCTAAAATGTGTCTGTAAAACAGCCGGAACAAATTTATACCTTGAAGCCATAGTAAAAGCTATGGCTTTGGGTTAAAAAGCATAAACATACAGCTGGATATAAGCTTTTAGCCTGATAAAAAGCACCTTTAAGTCTATACTAAACCAAGGGAAATTCAAAATCTTGAGCTTGTGGCTGAATAGTAAGTAGTCTGTGCTCTATTAGCTTATCGTAACTCCATTGATCAATGTTAAAACTCTGAGCCTTTGAACTTTTAGTATAAAATGGCATAGAAGGGGAAAGAAATCTGAAGCATTTTTCATCTAATCATTTACCAGGAACACGAGCAGTTATTTCTGAGAACAGTCATTGCAAAGCATGTTTCTTTAGTGAAAAGTGACACCTGAAACCTGTTTATTCTTTAATATGAAGCCTGTGAGCAAACCTGTCTGCCTTTTTAAAATAAGAGACCTAGTACCTTTAACTAATGAACTGATTAATGAACTAACAAAGTGGATGTAAATGGAAGGGGCCAGTTGCCTGCTGTTGCATAATTGACAAAGCTACAGTTAGCTTAGCCATCAACGTTATCGGAGACCCGAGAAGTATAAATTATTGCAGAAAATATAATTCAAATGGCCGATGTGACAGTTAAAATGACAGAGACTAGACCATAGTCCTTTCCCTAGACAGGCTCCTCTGGTTTCCATGGCATTGTAGGCAGAGGTTCCAGGAAAGCATCTGTCTTCAGTCACTAGGCCTAGACAATGAGAGGCTTTCCTGTGGAGGAGGGACATGGGGAGGTACTGACCTTACTTTGTCTAGGCAAAGAGGGGGGCATGAACTCTGCTGTGTCCTGCTTGTCCACAGTTTGGGTGGAGCCCTGGCAGCAAACAAGGGCCCTAGCAGCAGACAAGGCACTGGGGTAGCCTCGCCCAGTAGTTAGCGTTTCTACAAGCCTGGTGGAGTAGTTTGTTGCTGTGTCCATTATCTTCTTGGAGACCTTGGGGGTGGCTGTAATGATCTGGGAGTCTCTGTCTGTCATGGTAAACTCAAATATCTTAAATGCCATATTCAGGAGACCTCTGACAGGTTTGAGGACCCTTATCTGTTAAGTATATATGAGCTAAATAACCCTTGCTTGTTTTCAGTTACTTGTTGTAGGCTGTACCTTGAAAACATACATAGAAAGTTAAATAAGGACCTTTTCTGTAATTAATTACCTTACTATTTAGCCTGACTGTGAGCATAGCTAGGAACATATCAAAGCCTATTCATCTTTAGCACTTTAAAAAATAACAGTTTCTGAAATGAAGCTTTTTAGTATCAAGATAAGACTTTAAATTCATCAATACAGTTCACAAGAGACTGGGAACTTTTCTGATGCTTACATTATAAGGCACATTGGTTTCTTGTATGGCTCAGTTTACCAAAATAGCTACAGCTTAACGATTCTAGCAAAAGCAAGGAGGTTAGGCATATATTCTTAAACCAGTCTCTGTTAGCCTGAATAGACCTGGGGTAAGGAGAGGCCCTTTTCCAGACTGTTTAGGTCACTGCCTTGCTACCTCATGAGGCAGGAGTACCTCAGTCTCTGCTGTTGAATGTTTAGTGCTCCTAGCTGTAAGCCCTAATTTTTAGCCTTTTATTTATCTATATTCATCAAGATTACATATTAATAAAGACGTTTTAATAAAATATGTCATAAACTTCAAGTGGCCCATAGCCTCATAAATGTAAATATTTTTAAAAGCTGTTTCCTAAAAGCCTCCAGGTTTTGTTTTGTTTTTTTTTTTTTTTCATTTAAATTTTCTGTAGAACTTCAAACTTTCCTCTTAAAGAAATTTAAAATCTCTCAACTGTGTGCCCCTGCAACATTAAAAATAAAGTGCCTCTTAATTTCAACGGGGAAGACACAGGGTACGCCTGCAATGCGCACAAGGCAAAAACCAAGCTCTGACAGCGCAAACAAGTCAATATTTGTTGTCTGGGATTCATTCACAAGCCTCTGGGCTTCCCCCAGGAGCTTGGATCCCTTCCTTTGCTTCACTCTCGGCAGCCTATACACCCTGCCTTCTAGATCCCAGCCTGCTATATTTCATTGCAGCTGGTGTTTCTGGTGGCTGGCACCTGGCGCCTACATCTCTAACAGTGCTAAGGTCCCCACTGTAACTGGGCTCTCTTTAGGAACGCCAGCCCTGCCACCCGGTTCCAAGTGTCAGCTGTTCACCATCACTCCTTCAAGCCGTTAAGATCAATACCACCTGGTGACTCCCACATTAGAAAGTTTGGCGGTCAGCACAAGTTGCATCCTTGTAGAGAAACAAAAAGCTTTAATACCTTATTAAACAAGCATTGTTTTAAATCATAATCTCCATAAACCTTGTTTTCAGGACAGATATCATCATACAAAAATCAATCCTAAGCTAAAATATCTTGGAGATCTCTGTTACAAGTTTTAAATTAACCTTTTTTTCCCACAGATTTTTAACCATACCCAATAAATTTATAAATCTCTGGAAATTCCATATAATAGTCTTAGGTAATTAAATGAAGCCAATGGTCTCCTTTTCAGCTGTTCTGCTTTTTTCTCTTCTTCCTGTTACAGTGTCAGGTGGCTCCCTGATCCTGGACATAAAGATTTCAAAAGCATGCCTGGGTCTGAAAAAGGGAGAGCCATAACTCAATTCCAGACCCAGCTTTCCAATAAAGGAGAACAGCATAAAACAACTTTAATAGTATACATTCCCAAATGACATTTGAATCCCTGTTGCATTAGATCCAGTGGCTAGAAATCTCAAAGATAAATTCTGAGCTCCTGAGGCATCACTTGGTAGCAACCGAAATAGCGAAGATATAACCAAGAAACACAGACCATAGTAAGCGCATACACTCAGAGACCAGTTGGAAACAGAGCAGACAGTGGCCGCACACATTCATACATTCCACTGAGCCTGACACACATCACTCTGGGCTCCCACAGTTGTAACAAAACTTCAAGACACATCAGAAAATACAGACCCGTCCACACACAAAACAGACAAACAAAACTTTCCCTTCCATCAGTCCCAAATTGGAACAGACAAGACAAAACACAGAGCAAAGATAACAGCAGAAACAATGACAGTAATAATTGGTGGCATTCAGGGATTCACCGGTCTGACTAAGAGAATTTAACAAATAGAAGGCTGTTTCAGTTGTCTCCCTGCACAGCCCCTGGGAATGCCTGACATTCACACCCTGGGTCTCTCCAAACTCTAGGTTTGGCTCCCAGTGTCCTGTTGTGTCCTCAGCTTATTCTGTACCCCAGGCATTGGAGTCCTGCCAGTGGGCACCCAGGTGCCAGACCTCTCTGAGTGCCTCCATCTTTCTTGTCACCAGGGTGTCCTCAGTGCTCCAAGGCAGGTCAGAAGGAAAAAATGAGTGGCTCTGGCTGACCTCCCAGTTAACCAGAATTAACCAGTGGGTCATGGGGCATCTCCCTTTGCCCCAAACAGGGTTAGGGTTCTGTACAGACCTTGTCAGAGCCTCCCCATTCCCAAATTAGGGTCCTCCAGAACCAGAACCAGAAACCAGGCAGATAGGTGTCACAAAAGGCTGCCAAAAAAGAAAGGAAGGAAAGAAAGAAAGGACAAGAAAAGAAAAAAAAAGGAAAGACAAGAAAAGAAAAGAGAAAAGAAAAATGAAAAGAGAAGAAAAACCCACTTCTCTTCAGTTCTGTTTACACTTCTTGGAGTAGTTGCTTAAGCTGGCTCTGGAGGGTCCCAGAGTGAAGAGACCAGCTCCAGAATCTGGGTGAAATGGTTTTCATCTCACTGGGGCCTCCAAATGTTAGACCTGGGGGCAAGGAGAACATTTCCATGACTGTCTGATTAAAGCGAGCAGAATTGAGAAGTCCACAGGGCAAAACAACTGCCTCCCCCTAAGTCAGGGTTTCGGAGAGAAGCCCTTCACTGGCTTTTGAAGCCCCTTTTATGGGGAATGGATAGGGTTGATAGAAAACAGCTGTTTTGATAACTGGCTATTAGCACCTGGCCGGAAGAGTCAGGGACTCAGTGCTGCCTGTGGGATAGGTAAGTGCAAGAATATATATCATACAGAAGTGGGGTCATCACAAGTGTTCAGGACTTTAACAAGACAAGAGAGGGACTATACATCATGGGATTAGGAGTTCAGCATAGATTGAAAAACATGGTTTGAAGGATACATCAGGTTCAGGGAACAGAAACTTATTCTCACAAGGTATGGAGACTTAGTAACAATATATAACAACAGGGCTCCTTAACAACAATGTGGCTCCTGTTTTGGTTTAACCCCACCTCTCTTTGCAGAGATATGATTTGCTGTGACCCCCAGGAGCTTCCACTGCAGTCTCTTAGCCATTATCCCAGTCCTTGTTGGCTGTTATCCAATCCCTAGTGCTAGTGAGTAAATAGCAGAGATAGCTGCCTAGAACTGGAGCCTATGGCTGCCTGGCCAACAGCCAACACACGGTTCCCCAGCTTTGCTTCTCCAGGGGCTCCTTCTGTCCATAGCCACAGTGTCCTGGGTCTGCAGAGGCCATTCCACTTTGGGCTTTGTGGCAGTTACAAGATGGTTTGTTATCGTGAGTGATGGATAGGGGTAGGCAGGCTTCAGATGAAGATTCTGAATTCAGACAAGGGTGGGCACCATCATGGTCTGAGCAAAAGGCAATGACATTATAGAAGTTCAGTCTTGTACTCATATGTGTCTTAACTCTGGTTATGTACCCAGGCTGACCCATCCTCAGCAACATAGGCCCAAAGGGACTGTAGGAAGCACTGCTTAAGTGGTCTCTCTTAAGGGACCCTCCCCAGCCTCCTCTGGTGTCTGGAGTGTCAGGCCAACCTGAGTTCTGTTTCCTTCAATGGTCTAGTGCTCCCCCTCTGCCTCTGTTATGGCACTAGGTCTCCCAGCTGAAGCCATGGCCCTCTGGGGATCCATCCCTCAGAGTGGAAAAGCCTACATCCCTTCAGAAGGCTTTCCTGCCTTCCAGAGGCCCTGCTAGGAGGTTCCTTCCTGGGAAGTCCCCTTTCTGTTTTGCTTCAGGCTCTTCAGTCTCTGATGGGGCCAACGAGAGAAACTCAAGAAACTCAAGATAAAGGTGTGAAGAGGTAGAAGAAATCATGGAACACCCCCCTCCCGCTCTCCAAGGCAAAATGTCACCCTTCAGAGAAGGTAGGACACCCTTTCCCAGTAAGGGCTAAAGCCATGGTGGTAAGAGTACCATGCTCCATGCTAGAGGAAATGGCTGGTAGCTCATCCGCCTACCCTGCTCAGGCTCCCTGGGCAGGGCTCACAGGTCTCTGTTCCTCTCTGGAGCCTACTTGGGGTCGGGGGGGGGGGGTATCCTAGCAGAAAGAAGGCAGTAAGATTCCCTGGATGGCTGCTTCATTTCTTCAAAGTAGATTCTACATGAAAAGACCGATTTCAAGAAATCATCTCACCCATAAACAGTGCTGACAGCGTGTGGCCACAGGGGGGTATTCAGAGGGAGGGCAAGTGTCAGAAACTGACCTGCAAGTCAGCAAGCGGCTGAGGTGGTGCTCACACCAGTTTTGAATTCTTTGATTCTGAAATTAAAGTTCATGTAGACCCAGAGATGCCTAAGAACCTGCCAGAGGCCCACACCAGCCAAGCACATTAGGATGGGGTGACCAAAGCCCATCTGAACATGAACTTCTGTGAGTAGGCTAGGATGCACAGCAGCTGTCCACTTGTCCCCTTTCTGTGTGAGCGCCAGTCATGCCACACCTGCTCTGGTGGGGAAGAAACCAAACCTCCACCCACACTGTCCTCCATATTGGGCCAGGCACTGGAGGAGAGGGAGATTCTGAGTCAGTGGGGGCCTTTCAGGAGGCAACTTGGGGACTGGGCAGCAGAGTTATTGGGTTCACGATCTATACCCCAAGAAATCAAGTTCAGCCACCCATCTTGGAGAAGCCAATTAAAGTGGCCAAATTAATAATAAAAAGCAGAAAAAGCAGATGCATTCAATGTGGCCTTTGGAAAGAGGCACTAAGAGATCCGGTGGCCTCGTCACCACCCCTCAAGTCTGGGAATTAAGAGTAAAGCTTAAATAGAAGGCCACTGGTATGAACCTCTAAGCCCACTGCTGACCCACCCATCATTGTCTGGGCTTCATTCAGCTTCATCCTACAAGGTGGTCTGACATATTGTAAATATTTTCCAGAGACAAGTCATCCTCGTAGCTGGCACCTTTTCCTTCTCCCAGCATTGGTTTCCTGAAGGAATTCCCATGTCTTTGGGCCCATCGTTTTAATAGTCTGATAGTCAGATTGAGAGAAGCTTGTGTGTTCTCATTTCTGCTGAGAGGGTTGGCTACAGGAGGAAGAGAAGGAATGGTGAGTGAGGTCCTGAGTCTTGGAAGTGAGTCCAGGGATTGAGTGACCACCTGTGAGGTCCCAAATAGGGTCTGACCAGTGTTTACCCTGTGGTGGCCTCTTGTGAGGGCTAAGTGACTTACGAAATCCCCAGGAACACGATTGCCCGTCCACCGTGTGATTGATTCAGCTTGGCCGTGCAGTATTTACACTGGAAATTTAATCATTTCTGTGATAAACGAGTGGAAAAATAAATTGCAAGTGTCAAACACTACATTAGGAGAGTGAGCAAGAGCGGTGGGGGCCGACCACCAGCCTCCGCAGCCAGCAAATTGTAAGCCTGAGAAATGAGCCCAGCTTCTGCCGCTATAATTGCCAGGTCAAGAACCGGGGTGACCCGGATGAGAAGTGAGTGGGCAGCCTAGAGCCGCTCAGGCCAGCCATGGAGCTGCAGGGTGAGTGATCAGGGATCTCTTTAGCTTGTTGTTTATTGCAGGCACTATTAAAAATTAAATTATGCTAACATACAGTGAAATAACTGGCGCTAAAAACAAAGGCGCTGAGCCCTCGGAGCTCATCAGCTTCTAATTACTTTGTGGTATTTTACTGCTGGCTGTGTCTCCCGGGTTATTTACTCAGGCTGTGTTTGTGTGGGCTGGCGCTCTGTCTCTTTCTGACTCCCACTGACTGACACTTTGGTGACTTGAAACTGATCTGGATGGGAGTGTGTATGCAGCAAGAAGGAGAGAATCCCACAAACCAGGGTCTTCCCTGGATGTAGAAACCGTGAAAGTAATTTGCGTGGAGGAGTTTTAATATGAAGGATTAATAATAGCTAATGAACAATCAAATCCCAAAAGGAATAAAATAGAATGTGCAGTGCCACTGTCTGATTTTGAAGTTTACCCCCCACTTCATGCTTGCATGCTGAAGGCTCAGTCCCTAGCGCAGTGTCTGGTGTGCAGATTTGGGGGTGCGATTGGACTGTGAGGCTTGGATCCAATCAATGGAGAAATCCCCTGGTGGATTCAAGACCTGATGGTGCCTTGAGATGCGGTGGGTACTAAGGGGTGGGCCTAGTTGGAGGTCACTGGGATGGTGTCTTCTAGGGGTGTCCTTTGCCTCACGTTCCTCACAGCCGTCCCTTCTTTGCTTCCACGAGGTAAGCAGTCTCAGCCACAAATCTCTGCCACCATTTCTTCCTCACATCGGGCCCCCGCAAAACCAAGCCGGCTGACTGTGGCCTGTATTCTAGCCTGTTTTCTCTCTGTGTGATAAAACATTCTGAGCAGAAGCAACCTGGGAAGGAACGGGTTTATTTGGCTTGCCCCATCATTGTAGATCACTGAAAAGATGTTAGGGCGGGAACTTGAGGCAGGATGAACATGAAAGCAGGAACCGAAGCAGAGATCCTGGAGGATGCTGCTTCCTGGCCTGTTCCTTGCTCATATCTTGCTCATCTTGCTTCTTTTATACAAGGCAGGACCATTCGCCCAGGGGTGGCACCACCCACAGCTGAGCCCTCCAGCATCAATCATTTATCAGGCAAATGTCCCACAGAATTGTCTTCAGGCTGATCTGATGAAGGCACTTTCTCAGTTAGGGTTCCCCTTCCTAGATGTTGACAAAATACTCACCAGCACTGGTGGAAACTTTAGGAAACAGGAACAAAAATAAGTATTTTTTCTTTCAAATCATTTTCCACAGTTATTTTGTTTGGGTATTTCACGCCTTCCAAAGGACTACGTGTTGAAGACATGGTCTCCAGCATGGCTCTCTAGGGAGGTGATGGAGCCTTTAAGGGGTGGGACCTTGCTGAACATCTTCAGGCCATGGGCATATATCATAAAGGGACTGTGTTATCCCCACCTCTTGCTCTTACTCACTTCAGCTTCCTGGCCATGAGCTAAGCTTCTCCAACTGTTCTGCCATGATGTACCACCTCATCTAGAACACTGGGGCCAACCTACCATGGGCCAGAAACCCTTTAAACTGTAAGCCAAATAAAAGCTTTTTCTTTAAAAGCCCATCATCTTGGGCGTTTGTCCTAGTGACTGAAAGCTGCCCAACACAGAGGCTCACTCTTAAGTATTTTAAGCTAGTGAAGAACAAGCCTGCCTCCATCTTAGGCTTAAAAGCCAACTTATAGTAAAAACAAACTAGGTTCATTCCTCTTTATGATTAAACTTTTTTTTTTTTTTTCTCAAGGATTGGGCTATGTCCCACCTGTAACCTTAACATGAACAGCTTAGGACTGCCTGTTCCAGGAATGGCAATCATGCCTTTGTTTCAATAAGTTAACAACCACCTTGCAACCCTACCTTTGTCTCAAAAGGGTTGTATGGCTACCTTATCATGACTGCCTGTTGTCATATCCACCTTGCAATCATGTCTTTGTTTCAGAAGGTTGTTATGAGGGACACGTTCTGCTTATGTTCTATTCCTGTAACCATGTCAATTTTGCCCACAAAATCTTCCATTTGGAAAACCCCTACCCCTGAGCTATAAAAGCCTTGTCTTCCTCACACCCAACTTAGACCTCTCAAACTCTGTGTTAGGGGGAGGCAGCCTAAGTACAGGAATAAAAAGGCTTGCTTTGATTAATTGCTTGCTTTAATTAATTTGGCCATGATGACTTGGGTCTGTGGTCTTTCTCCTCCAGTCTTGGGGATTAACACCAGAAGTGGTCTGTGTGCCCTATGGTGTGACAGCAGGACTCACTGAATGCTCAGACTCAAAACTGGTGTGCCAGCCAACCACAAAGGGAGCTCACCAGCTCCTGTGTTTAACTTACTTGCTCTTTTAAATTTTTTCCCCCTGTAGGCAACTTCTAAAGAGGCATGTTTGCTCCTGCCTACCCCAGTCTCAGAGTAGATGAATGGCCCAGACTTGAAAGTGTTGATAAAGGAAACCAATGCAGCTAATTCCATCATCAGATATGGGCTGCAGTTAATTGTGTTACACCGCTTGCGTCTTAGACAGAGAAACAGGAGGGCGCTCCTCCACAGCTCTGTGATTTATCACCCACTCTGGCCCCAAGATCAAGGATAGGAAATCTCCAAGGATCAGCATGTAGCAACAGAGAGAAGAATGGCCCCATTGAGTAGCCAGTGAGCCCAGCCACAAGGAATGCTTTCTTGCCATGACAGACGCCATAAAACACGTTGACTCAGCTGAAAGTCCAATCCGCCTTGCTGTGGTTTAGATCTCCAGTTTTCCCGATGCTGGTGTGGTAAAGACTTTGTCCCAGTATCTTGCTGCCTGGAGGTGGTGGCATTTGAGAGATAGAGGTACGTAGATCATTCTTGGAAGCAACCTTAAGAGAACTGTGAGACTTTGGCCCATTCCTTTCTCTCTTGCTTGTGACCATGTTCTGAGGTTTTATGCTCTGCCATGACACCTTCCATAGTTGTTTTGTTTCTCCACAGACCCAGGAAATGGGGCCCACACAATAGGTCCCAAGATGAATGTGGGTACGTGGCTTCTCTACTGTACCATGACCTCATTGTCTTTGGGCATGGGCCATCTTCCAAGTTTATGTGTTGACATCTCTGGGGAGTGATTAGGTCATAAGAAGCCTGTGCCCCAAGCATCTTCCCACATTTCATGCTGCATGGCTCAGTGACAACCCCTGTGTCTAAAGACCCACATTCCTTTCTCCCATCATCTCTTCATTGGCACCAGGTGGACTCCCTGTCTTTTATGACTAGTATGTAAGATAAGCATGGGTTAATGGCTTCTCTACTGCACGACATATGGCTCACGTCTGTGAACCATATGTTAATTCTACTTTCAGTTATTTCCCTTTAATTTCCAACGATAAATTTTACTTATTATTTTGTGTGTTTGTATGATACATCTGTGTGTGATAGAAAGTGCACAGATGCCTCACTACGCATGTGGAGGTCAGAGGGCAACCTGTGAGACCTGGTTTTCAGGGACCAAATTCAGGTTATCAGGCGTGTGCAGCAAATGCTCTTACCTGCAGCGCCATCTTCCAGGCCCTATTTTTAGTTTATTGAGGAACAGCCACGCTGGATTGTATCAGGGCTGTGCCAATTCCACCCATCTAAGGCTTTCTTTTCCTGGAATGGGTGATTTTCATCAGTCTACCCTCATGTCTACAAACCCTTCCCTTCCCTGCTTCAGGCCCCCGCAGCTCTCATCTCTATTAATGCATCATTTTTATTGCAAGCACGCCCGTTGGACTTTCTGCTCAGTTTCTATATCTGCTGAAATCACTCACCAGGTCTTTCAAGCTGTCTTTTAACCATTAACCACAGTGATTTAACCCTCCCAGCACCTACGAGGACCCAGTTTGTCTCTCGGGATGTCCACATATCACACAGGCTTCCTTGAGTCTCTGAGGAATGTCAGATGTCTTAGAGGTGGAGGAAAATGATGGTGTCTGAGTTAATCTAGTAAAAAAATCCAACCGGTTTTGAGATTTCTTATTGCTGTAGTTACCTTCAGTGTCCCACAGGTTTCTGATACTCAGGTGTGACCTTATGCTCAGAATGGACACTGTTCTGCCAGGGCACTGTCTGCTGGGAACTGTTTGAGGACTTTGCTTTGCACAGGGTCTGTGGGAGAGTATCAGCCCTCTTTCCTCCGTTCCTCTCCCTGTAGCACTTCTTATAGGCTACGTTGTATGATACTCGTTTGCTGGGCAGGGGCTGTGAGGGCCATCGGCATATCTCTGCTGTGGTGATAATGCAGTCCTAGACAAGCCTTGCTTCTCCACATCCCAAAGACAAGCCTTCTTTGTTCCCCTGCCTTTCCTTTTCTGTGGTTTGAAGCCAGGTAGGAAAGTGCTTCTCTCCCCTCCCCCACTCCTCTTCTCTCCCCCTTTTCCAGCTGAAATGAGCTTTGATTTGTGGGTTCAGGGCTGCTGATCTCATTCCCCTCTTCCACTAAGGTATAGGCTTTGATTTCTATGGTCAGTCTTTGCTCTTCTGTGTCTGAAGTACAGGCTAGTCTAGGCTCTTTCTGCCCTTTCCTCCACACATCCCCTTCAGTTCCGGAGAGGACCTGCAATCTGGTGTAGACACCAGTGTCTGTGGGCTTTATGCTCTCTGGTCAGCCTGCTCTTGGCCTTCTCTGACTTCTAACTCAGTCAAGGCTCTCCTCCTCTCAGCCAATCAATGCATCTACCTCATGCAGGGATCTCTCCTGCTTCCATACTTCTACCCATCCCTGCCTCTTCCCATGGCTCATCCCAGCCTCTGAGCCAAACTTAGCAGCTCTGTGATAGACTTGGAATAAAAAGCCATGCATTGGAATTTATTTCTGTGGCTCTTCACTTCAAGGGTGGGCATGTGTCTTTCAGTCTGAAAGAAGTTAACTAGTTAACTTAAGTTCAAAACCTCATTTTTATTAAAATATATATATATATGTATATATATATTTGTAATCAGTACTCCCAAATTCCTTAGCTTTGTAAATCATATGAATTCCTATTAGAGAGCCAGGGTCCCCAGGGAACCTGTTTAGCAGGGTGGTCCGGAGATGTGATAGATAAACATAGAGAAAGAAGAGACAGATAATGTTGGCTCTGGACTGATGCAGTTGAGAGAGCAGCAGCTAGGGCATGTGACTGCTTGCATCCGTTCTCGTCTGTTGCTGTAGTAAAATACCCTGGCATAAACAACTGAAGGGGGAAAGGGCTTATTTTGGCTAACAGCTTCCAAGAGACAAAGTCCACCAGGGCAGGAGAGACTTACAACATGCAGAGAAGGCATGGATGGAGGCGGGAGGAAATGCTGCCTGGCCTCACTGAATCCACACTCAGGAAAGCCGGAGAGAACAGGACGAGATACAAAGCCTCAACACTGGACTGGAGAGATTAAGAGCATACGTTGGTTTCGCAGAGGACCTGAGTTCAGTCCCAGCACCCATAGCAATGTGACCTTTGGTAGCTCAAGTTTCAGGGGATCCAACACCCTCTAGAGTGAGTGAGCCTTACTTAACCTTCCCAAACAGCGCCATGAGGCAGGGTCCAAGTGTGCAAATACATGAGCCCATAGAGGCATCTTGTATTCAAATCACAACTCCACTCAAAGAGCAAGGGCACAACCTGGCTGACTGAAATGACCATATCTCTGCATCATATGACAGAATTCCAGATGGCCAGCGCTGCAGAGCTGCCTGTTCCCTTCACGTCTCTAACGCAGCCTCACATCTGATAACCCCATGAGAGGACAGAATAGATCCCAGCCCATTTCCTGCTCATGAGTAATCCTCTACTCCACGAAACTTTGTCCATCCAGTGAGCTGTCTAGAAGCCCAGTGTTGCAGCAATCTTTTCTATCCCTGGAATAAAACACTATGACTAAGGGAATTTATAAAATAAGGTGTTTCCTTTGGAGTTTACAATTCCAGAGCGTTAGAGTTCATGACCATCATGACAGGGAGCATGGCAGCAGAGAGGCATGTGCTGGAGCAGTAGCTGAGAGTTTACAGTGATGAGGCAGAGAGAGAAAGAGAGAGATTAAGAATCACACAAGTTTTCTTGAAACCTCAAAGCCCACCCCCAGTGACACGCCTCCTCCAACAAGGCCACACCTCCTCATCCTTCCCAAACAGTTCCACCAACTGGGAAACAAACATTCAAACACATGAGCCTATTGGGCCTATTCTCTTTCAAACCACCAGACCCTCCCTTAGGCTTAGAAAATCACTAAAATAAAGGGGAGCCAGCTTGTAAAAAGGACCTGACACAAATTCACATTCAAAAGGGCTTTATTAGGAGATGGGACCCTGAAGTGAGAAAGCAGGCCCTCAGTTCTGAGAAGAGCTTCGTTAGGGGAGATAGCCACCATGTATAGCTTGATACATGATAGAGGGGAAGAGAAGGAATGGAGTCTTCAAATTCCCTAGACAAGAGGGTTTTTTGACAACTTTTCAAGGGGGTAGGCAGGCTTCAGACTGAAATCTAGCCTGGCCTTTCCAAAGAGCCAAGAGGCATCTTGGGGCAGATATGATGTAGGACCATTAACTTAGGAGGGCAGAGCTGGGCTTGCTTATTCTGCCCAAGGTTGGAGTCACTGCAGTGCCTGCCAATTCTTCGTCCTAAGAGGCACACTACAGGAAGGAAAGTCCTGACTTCTGGGAGACAGAGGCAGCTCTAGCATCTGTGGTTCAACACCTTTGCGTAGTCATAAACTCCCTCCCTACTCCTTTCTTTGTCATGGCTCTGACCTGGATCAGGGGTAGAGGTCTCAGCTGGGCTTCTGCTTCTGGGGTCTCTCCAGCCTATACCAGCAGCATCAGCCCCCTGGGAGAGACTCCCAGCAGGCTCTGGGATCAAGTTCTAGGTCTAGTCATGACTCATATGGTGACCCCAGGCAGGCCCCTGTCCCCTCTGGGCCTCAGTTTCTACTTGTTGTAACTGTGTTGTTCCCGGGGTTCTCTTCACTGGACATCCCTCTTTGTTCACAGCTACTGTGCACCCTTGCTATCTGGAAACAACATACCGTTCAGAGAATGCTGTGGAGGCTGTGCTATGGACCAGGCCCCGTGACAGGCATGTTAGATGTAGCCTGAGTAACTCTCAACCTCCTGGGGAAGGGAGACACTGGGATTAAGGGCCAAACCCGGTGAGTAAAAAAAAGGCTTGAGGCACCTCATGTCAGGCGTTGTGGAGAACTCCCAGGGGTGGCGGCACACTTCCATAGTGTCAAGACTCTGCCTCAGCCCACTCCTGCCAGCACTTGTTGACCGTGCCTGTGGCTGGTCTGTCAAACACAGCCTTCAGGTGGCCACCTCCAGGCTAATCACAAAGGTTTGCATGTTTTCTTCACAACGCCCAGCGCTATTTGATCTTACGCTGCTTGCCTGTTGCCTTGGCTTTTGTCTGAATGTCATCCTCCCCTCACGCAGGATATAAGTCTTTCATCAGTTCGTAAACAGGTATTAGTGTCTTAGAGGATGTCTGGCGGTGAACAAAAAGACTCATAGGCTGCACACGCCCAACCAAACAACAAGGTAAATGAAGCGTACCGGCGGTCAGGGACCGGTGAGTAGTGTGGCAGAGAGGAGAGAGGGGCAGTGTCAGAAGGTCTGGGGGGCTGGTCAGGCCGTGGGTAGAGTGTGTCACTTAAGAGTGGGCCTGTGGAACAGAGGCTGTAAGCCATGAGTGGCCACAGGAGCCACAGTGTGGGAGTGTGTCTGGCTTGCTATAAAGTGAGATGGGGTCTGGGGGGAGTGTGTGGCCAGAGCTAAGAAGAGAAGGAAGGTGAGGCTGAAAGGAGAAATCATCCCTGAAGCCCTTTCTTGAAGAAGTGCCTGAACTGGGGAGAGAAGGGTTGGGGCAGGCTAACGTGAGTGACAGAAACACCAGCATTTCACAGGCGCAGCCAGAGCTTCACACACACACACACACACACACACACATACACACACTCTTTTAAGGGGAAGATAACCTTTGAAAGCTTTTTTAATGGCTAAAGCTACATACAAAAGGTTAGGAGGAAATCTAAATGGCTTGAATTTTCTCAAATCAACCTCCTCCTTAAACACCTTCACTGGAGAGTCCATGAGACAGATTGGTAACACTATGCTGATTGAAGGGACAGAAAGCCAGCCAGGGAGATGGAAAGCCATTTCCGATTTTTTTAAAATAAGGCTTTGAAGCCATGGAGGTAATTCTAAGGAGAAAATAAACAGCAAAGAGTCCTCAGGGCAAATTAGCCTCCATCTGTGGGGATCAGTCTCCTGCCTGCTGGCCTTTGATCTTGGTGCTTGTAGCTGGCAAAGAATTCACTTCTTGGTAAGCGGTGCAGAGCCCAGGGGGCTGGGAAGCAGCAATGGGTGAGGCAGGGATGCTGGAAGATGCTACATGGGTGAAGGTTAACTCTTTCAAGCCTGAGTAGGTCGTGAGTTTAAGAAATGAAATGAGAGCCAGGCACGGTGGCACACGCCTTTAATCCCAGGACTCAGGAGGCAGAGGCAGGCAGATCGCTGTGAGTTCGAGGCCAGCCTGGTCTACAAAGCAAGTCCAGGACAGCCAAGGCTACACAGAGAAACCCTGGCTTGAGAAACAACAATGACAACAAAATGAGAACCAGCACCCTCTGTCACCCCACAGTCACAGTGACCAGGGCCTCTAGGACAAGTAAGGCTTGTCCTGTTCACCGCCTTGAATGATACTATATTTATTTATTTTGTGTGTATATGTGTGTGAGTGTCAGTGCATACCTCTGCACATGTTTCGATGTCAGAGGACAACTTTCAGGAGTCAGTTTCCTCCTTCTACCATCTAAGTAATCCCAGGGGTCAAACTCAGGCCATCAGGTTCTTACCCATTTAGCCATATTGCTGGTCCTTTCTTGTCAGTCTGATAAGGTTTAGAGCCACCTAGGAGACACACTTATCGAGAGGACGCACTGAGGAAGGAAGACTCAGCCTGGGGGTGGGCAGCGCCATCCTGTGAACTGAGGCCCTGAGGTGAACAAAGAGGAGAAAAGGAGAGAGCCAGCTGAGTACCAGGCATTCCTCTCTCTTCGTCCTGAGGATAGACAGGATATGACCAACCACCTCACATTCCTGCTACCACAGCTGGAGCCACTCTCACCACCACATCTAACTCTCCATGATAGAATATACTTTCAAACTGAGACCCAAAACAACCCTCACCCCTTTCTTAAGTTGCTTTTGTCAGGTATTCAGGTGTTTAATACACAAACATTATCCCATTTCATTCTTTTCAAGACCCAGGAGACAACTGTTACCATCACTCATCTGAACCCGAAGCTTAGAGATATGACAGGTCCTGTCAGATGCCACATGCCAGGCCTAGGCTTACACGCTGGCCCCAGATTCATGTTATGTATGCGTGTTTGTATCCTGAGTCCTTGAAGCTGAGGAGGAGGAGCCTGAGGCTGGCTCCACGGGGTGTGGGCAAGTCCCTGTGAAGAGCTGACATCTCCTTCTTGGGTCATTTGCAAAACTCACTGACTCCATTGGAGGATCAAAAGGGAACACAGAGTAGCTCCATGGGATGATCAATCATCTTGGCTTTATAATTGGCGACATTTAGCTGGAGCAGCTGACTGGGACCAAGACTACAAGGAGCTTATCGCTCTTCCCGAAGGTCTTGGTAGGGGCCGCTGGAAGGCAAAGCTTTCAGGGCTGATACCTGGGCAGTCGGCTGCAGAAGCCTCACTGTCAATGCCCTCCAGCATTGGCATCAGAGTTTATGACGCAAAGCCCTGGACCTACCCACAGCAGGTACGAGAGTAAGGGCCATGTACCGCTTCAGAACCAACTTGCAGACCCACCCTTGCTGAGCTCTCTCAGCCTGACTGCTTTGTCCCTAAATCTTCATTCCATTCTACAGGTGCTCAGTGGAGGTAGAGCTGTATTAGAAGCCCCCAAGACGACCCCAAATATTTCGACTGCACACACCATTTCCTTAGGACTTCACTGCTTCCTGCTTGTTCCCCGTGCAGGACAGGAGGGTGGCACAAGGGCACAGAAAAGGCAAGAGAAGCTGATCAGCATCCTGTGGCTCCCGGACAGGCCAGCAGGGCTGAGACTCATCCTCAGCGACCCCTGGGCTAGTCCCATCTGTCCTCTGCCTTTCCTACCACCACGTGTCTCTTCCTAGACACAGAGCCTGTGTCACACACTCAGTGCATCCCAAACTCAGCGTGTTCCAAGCCGAGCTCATCACCTGTCGTTGAGCCTCCTCAGTCATCATGATGGACACCAAGATGGAGCCTCCTCATTAGTCACAGGTTGGGAAATTGAACATGTCTATCAGAGCTGGCTCCCTTCTGGATGGCTTCCTGGTGCATTACAAGTCACCTACCAGATACACCCTTCAGAGCACTGTCTGACTTCCTAATTCACTTGTGCAGGCACCATGACACCTTGATCAGCCCAGCCCAGCCCCACCATAGTACAGGTCAAGCCTGTAGCAGCTGATGCAAGCAACATCCATCCTGGGCCTTCTAGGTGATGCTAATCTCCCATAGGACAGTCAGAGGACCAGGGAATAATAAGCACCTATGCCAATGGCTTTCTATGAGTGAGCACTGGGAAGTAGGGTACAGACGCCCCATTTCCCTAACCCCTCAGCTGTGTTCTGGGTCCCAGACTTTCCCCAGAACCAGGCTGCAGATACCCACAGCACCAGGTGCCGAGGCTGGACCATGCCCAGAAGCTGTTGCCACCGTATTTCAAGGAGATGTCTCCAGAACAGACAGGACAAAGCCAAGGCTAAGAGGAGCCCACGGAAGGACCAGACTACCATCTCAGGTATTCACCACAGTGACAGAAAAGAGACCCACCACAATTAGGGGCACATCCATACACGTGTGTGAAGCAAACAGTGCCTACTGAGCAAGAAAGGTCCCCTATAAACTGGGAGATTCAAACACCCGATTTCTAGTTGGTAGCACTGCTTGGTTTGTGGGGGCGGCACATTAAAAGCCCTTCACCATTTCCAGTTTGCCCTCTCTGCTTCATGTGTGTGGTGAAGGTGTGAGCTCTCAGCTACTGTACCCGCCATTGTGTCTGCTGCCTGCTATCATGCCTCCCCCCAAAACGAGTTCTTAGCCCTCTCAAACCATGAGCCCAAATATGCGTTTATCTTTAAAGTGACTTGGTTAACGGTGTTGTAATCACAGCAACAGAAAAGTAACAGATACATCTCATAAGCAAATGGACAAAAGCAGCAGATGGGCTTGTAAAGGAAGTGGTGGGCCCTGCAGCACAGGGGAGAGGAGGTGAATAAATGAAACTCAGACAGAAAGAATGGATCTGAGTCACCAGTGAGCCCCGAGTGGAGCACACACAGGGACAGTGGCAGGGAGAGTGAGTGACAGGACAGGAGATGGTAGGAGCAGATGAACTAAGAAGTGAAGGATGGGGAGGCATTAAGAGCTGGATACCCAGGAGAAGTGATACATGGAACAGGCGAGTGGGCACAAGTCTGGAGAAGTGAGTAGAAGCTCATTTAAAAACAAAACAAAACAAAAAACCGCACAGGGAAGAAATAGGAAGACCCGTGGCTACACAGATCCAAATGTAGGTTTAGATTTTTTTTTTTCAACAAACCTAGTTTCCCAGCAAAACACCACATGACATAACTGAGTCTTCGAAGAAACTGGAAACTTCTGCCTCACACAAACGGGAAGGTGTCACCAGGGGACAAGAGAGGAAGAGAAGCTGAAGGGTGTCAAACCCTAGAAACTGAAATGGTGTGTCTCTGTCTAGACTCCAGGCTAAGGGCTTGGAGAAGTGGCAGAGAAGCAGCTCCCACTGGCTCGTTTTTGAATGCAATAAGAATATTATTTAAGCAACAATGGCTGCTCAGCAGGATTAGCCCTGGATCCGTGGGAAGGGCTAAACAGAACTGACTGCATTGTTTTCCCAATTATGTCTGCAGATAATTACCTATTATGCAGCAAGCCCCCAGCATGATTTTAATAATCGCTGTTTAAATAACACACTTCCACTTTCTCTTTACAAATTAACCCCCAGGAAGTATAATTAATGCCCACGTGAGACAGCCTGCCATGTGGTTTGGGAGTGAGGGATGGTTGGAATCTCCCTCTGGAGTCCTCTTGTGACACCAGAGGAAGAGGAGGCTGGACACAGAGCTGGTCTGGGGACTCAGAACCTGGGGGGCTTCTACACCTCAAACAAGGCACTAGCCACATGGGGCTCACTATGAGACAAAGGTGGTCCCCTATTCCCAGGTCATCACAACTCATGCAAAGCCTGGATCCCCGCTCGGCTTGTCACCACTCAACTGACACCCAGAGTCACCTGGCTCTTCAGAATCCAGACTGATCTTTGGCATACAGTAGGTGTTCTGTAAGCACTGGTTTACGTCACAGTGATCTCACTGCTTTCTGTGTGCTTTGGAGTTACCTCAGGTTGTCCCTGTAACAGCCAACAGCCATGGTTTGCTGAACACATGCTGCTCACACGTTCTCAGACCTTGCCACACTACTGTGTCTTCCGACATGTCTTAGATTGTTCCCCTTGTACCCCTGGGCAAGCCCTGTCCTGCTTGATGCAGGCTGTGCTTTTATCTAAGAATGGAGAATAGGGAAATGAGCATGACAGACAGAACTGGGGCTGGGTGAGGCCAGCGCTGGCTATAAGCAGAGGGCATGTACCTTTACACTGACCCTGACATGACCCTATAAAGAAGAGGTCAGTACCACAGGAGTCAGAGACGTACGTACCTTCAGAAGCTGGAGGATCCAGGTCTCTCGACCACACCCCAAAGTGGTCTCTGCTGCCCACCACATGGATAACATGATGTCAGCATGAGTCTGTGATTCTGGGTTTGCATCCTGCCCCCTCAAGTCCATTCAGCTCATTTTCTCTCTAAAGCTAGAGGCTACAGCTAGCTCAATGGCCCCTGGAGGGTGAAAATTCGTTGTCCCCTCACCCACGTACCCCTCCTCACCATTCACTTCCCTGGCCATCACCCATTCAATCAGACCTGCCAGAATTGGTGCAGACATCAGACTGATGGAGGAGGCTAGTCTCCGAGAGTGCAAAGCCCACCCTAAAGTGATAGACAGGAGAACGAGTGCTGTCTCTGCACAGAAAACAGGTGGAGGGATCACAGAAATGGAGGGATCACGGTGGGTTAGTACATTCGTGCTCATGGACTTGACAGCACTATGGCCATAGATCATGATGGTCATAGGCTGCTCAAGGTAGACTTCCTTCTCAGTTAAACTGACAGGGGTGATTGACAGTGAAGGGACTAGAAGCTTCTAGAAATTTTGGAAGGGAAAAAAAAAAACTCCACAGCTTTCAGAGTCAGAGGCTGGCTTGAGCCTCAGTTCATTTGTGCTCTTGGGCAGATGCACCTCACCTTCTAAATTTCTAAAGCAAGGATGGCACCTGTCTCGCAGGTGAGTAGCAGAGTGTGGGTACCTGAGGAGCTCAAATATCCCAAACGGGGTTGGTCACAACTGTAGTGGAAGTTTGGGTTATGCTATGTAGATATGTTTTTGTTGGAATCCCAGGTGTGGGATGCCGGAATGCTTTATCTGGAGCTGATAACAGCCTCGTGAGAGGCTCATGATCTTTCTCAGCTGATAACAGCCCAGTGAGAGGGTGTGTGGTCCTTGTCAGCTGGAAACTGCCTAGTGTAGAGGACGTGGGTTTTGCCAGCTGAAAAACATCCTGATTTGAGAAGGTATAAATAAGAGCCCAGAGAGAGAGAGAGAATACTTCACTTTAAGATGCGACTGAAGAGAAATGCTTTGGACAATGCTTCAAGGAGGTTGCTGCTGCCCTTGCTGCTGCTGCTGGTCCTTGTTGCTGTTTTTACTATTGCTGGATTGCTGGACTTTTGTTTTGCTGTTTGCTGTTTTTGCTGGACTGCTGAATATCCTCCCGACAAAGGGCAGAATCACCCCAAAGAACTACATCTAAAGAGGTCTACATCCCCTATCCCTCTAACCTTCTTCCTCTCCTACCCAGGGTTGAGGAGTTGGAAGGGAGGTAGAGGCTTAAGGAACCACCAAGAAAGTATGTTTCAAAAAATGTAAGCATACACACAACTGCTGTCACTAGAGTTAGGAATAAAAGTCAGCAGGGCATCTTGGAGCTTGCTACTTGCCCCTCCATTCCTTTGGGAAGTTCCCCAGAGACAGACAATTCTTGTACATATAAAGCAAAGCATGGCTGTCGAGGCAGCAGGCGAGAAAAGAAGCACAAAACACAAAATCTGTTTCTGACACAAGACCCTGGGAGCAGAGGGCGCTCTTGCCCGTGTCACTCTGCTCTGGGGCCCAGCAGATGAGCATTCACTGTGACCCACAACAGCAGGAGAGTGTCATCCTACTACTGACCAGATCAGGAAAATGAGGGCTCAGAGTGAGGTCCTCAGGCTACTAAGGTCCTGCTGTGCAGATACCCAGAGGGTCAGGGCAGAGTGCCTGCTGTCAGGGAGGTGGCGACAGGAATCCTAAGTAGAGAAGATGTAAAACATGTCGGACCACACATGTACACACATAAACAATAAAACGAAACAAAATTCCCAAACAAGCAAACAAATGAACAAATGCCTGAGCTGTGTTAGGAGCAACAAAGCCAGAAGTCAAGTGGTCTCCATCACGCTAATGCGAAGCGTGTTACCATCCTGAGCCTGCCAGGTATCTCAGAGCTGTGCTCTACTAGGGAGAGGCTCGGCATTGAGAACATTCCACCAAGTTACACCGAGTGGAGCAAGACCCCAGGATGCTTTTCTCCTCTCTCGCACTGTGCCTCTTTCTTTACCTTGGTTTCTTCCACACGGTGAGAGGACAGTAGCCTCTGTCACCCAGGGTTGCTGTGAAAGCTGTGTAAGCAAGGTACAGTAAGACATCTGAACTAGACCACTCTGTGGGTAGAAAGAACAGTTTATTGGGGACACAAACTGCTGGACTGATTTCAGAGAGTAGTAGACAGCAGCCAGGGGCAAAGCCTTTTCCGTTTATTGGGAAGGTTCTGGTGGGAGAGGTGTGCAGGCCAGAACAAGCTGTTGGCTAACATGGAAACTTTGATCTGTTGCTCCATGTGTACGCTATGATATATTACATACGTCCATGTGTATTTGTGTATGGACATGTGGATGCACGTATGTGTGCATATGTATTTGGGCACACCTGTATGTGTATGGGTGTGCATGTGTGTGCGTGTGTGTGTGTGTGTGTGTAATAATATGTATGTGTGCAGTATGATGTATTGTATGGGTGTATGCATATTTGTGTATGGACATGTGTACATGTACATTCATGCATGTGTGCATACGTGTACTTGACATCCACTCATATTGTGCAGGAAGTTCTCCCCTCTCCCTCTGCTGACTTGGGAATTTCAGCTTCTATTCTCTTCTCTCATTGATCCATGGGAAAATCACTGGCCACCCACCCACTTAGCCACCACCTGTTGAATAAATGCCTCTCTCTTCCTCTGAGCCACACAGACTAGAAAATGTGTTTGCTGTGATCATCTTTCTTTCCATCTTGATTTTGTGGTACCTAGACTGTGTTGCCTGTGTTTAGATTCCCACCTCAGCGGTGATGATTGTGCTGTTGGGGCTTGGATCCCATAGCTAGCCCTCAGTTCCCTGTTTCCCATGATTGCTCTGGCTCCTTCCTCCTCTGTGTGTTCCATGTCTTTCTTCTGGATTTTAAAATAAGCTCAAGGATATTACTGCTGCACACACACACACACACACATACACACACACACACACATCACAGTCATGTGCTAAAAGCCTGGTCCTCAGCCACTGTGACATAGTGGAAACTTGAGAAAATGGGGCCTCCAGTAGAATGAAATTGGTTACCTTGACGGAGACTGGGTCCCAGCCCCTCCTGCTCTCTTTCTTCCCAACCGTCTCTTCCCCCACATACTCCACCCCCTCAAGGACCCGCCAACACTAAAAGCCCAAACAAAGGCAACAGAGCTACTCAACCACAGACTGAAACTTCTAAAACTGACTCCAAATGACCTTTTTCTCCTTTTCTCAGGTGTTTCGTTACAGTACCGGAAAGCTAGCTCATCTATACTTCCAAGTGTATCCTCACTGGGACATATGTTTCTTCCTTCAACAACTCAGAATGGTAATTTATTTGGGTCTAGAATGTTCCCCTGCTGACTTCATTTGGAACAGAACCCATCGCTCGCTGGCTCTCTGCCCCTCATGTCCCTGTGGACAGTCAGCTGCCATTTTTCAGTACTGGCTCCGTCTTCTTAGGTTCTGCTCAGACTTCCTCTGCTTTTATGGCTCCACATTTGCCTAAGGCTGGTTTTCATCTCATCTGTCCTGCTCAGGATTTGTAGAGAGGATTAATGTGGGAAGAGTGTTAGGGTCTGGAATACACTGAAAGAACGACCCCAGACTTGGGTAGCATGTAAGCAACAAAGTCCAGCATGCTGGGGCCACCACCTTCACAACATGTCGGCAGCCCCAATAGGCGTTGAAGGCCCCTTTTAAAGCCAGAGAGGGGAATTCCTACTATGGCTATTTAACCTCGATTGGGATTAGCTAGTGCCTGTGGAGGCTATGTGTGACTCTGGCCAAGACAGGTGCTTTTCAAACAGGTAGTTAATCAACCTTATCTTCTCCAGGCCACATGCCTTCTCTGTTTCTGATTAGTTGTCCTTTTTCTGTGTGTGTGTGTGTGTGTGTGTGTTTGTTTTTTTGTTTGTTTGTTTTTATGCTACTCTGAGGCCCATTCTGTCTAGCAAGAAAATGAAACCCATTGTGGAGCTGATCAGGCTTATTTAGCCAGGCTCAAGAGCTACTAGCTCCTGGTTGAAAGGACAGTGTTTGCTTAATAGTATGAATGCTATCATTAACATTGATTATAATTAATAAGCAGGATAGGTAAGCATCTGTAAGGGCTTACTGAATGTCAGGCATTATTGTAAGAGCTTTTATAATCAACTTTTTTGTTGTTGTTAACCTGCAAATAGCCTCATAAGAAGAGCTGAAGGGGAAGATGAAGCACAGGCCTAGTGAGCTCACCGCAGGAAAGGGACTGGGGAGGAGAGCCTGCTGCTAAGCCAGGCAGGTCAAAGTTCAGAGCTTCATCTAGTCCTTATCAACCTTGTTGTCTTGAATGCATCCCTCTTTGAGCCTTAGTTTCCTACTCTGAGAAAGATGGTGGGGATGAATATGGCCTCTGCAGGACCAGGCCAGAGTTGGGGCAGCCAGTTCTCTGGAGCTGGGGTCGTGCCAAGTCCTGCCACACACAGGGCTGAGAACTAGGGACTGTGATGGTCTCCTGGGGTGAGAAGCCTTCTGTGAACTGCCAAGAGGCCGTGGGGCACAGAGAGTCCAGGGCCCTGACATCCCACTGTTATGTGTGGAGCCTGTAACATCCCAGCAGAGAGCAGAGGTCGCAGACTGTCACCCAGAACCTCTGCCCTCAGTTGAGCTGAGCCCAGGAGATGAAACCCACATCCCGAACAAGCGCCGACATGACTTCTTAGTGACATACCTGCATCCAGCTGACAGCACAGCCAGCAGCTAATTGTCGCCTGTCACACAAGTGCTCAGACCGTGAGTCTCATTTCCACCCAGGTTTGTGGAAGCCTGGCGCCTCGTATTTGATGAGGCCTCTTTGAGCCTGTCTGAGAAACACATCATGTTCAGAAAGAGCATTTAAAAAAAAAAAAAAAAAAAAAAAACATTTCATTTCTGAGTAGATGTGTTTCCTTGTCTGATCTGGGGCTCTTTGCAAGTTAGCAGAACAACACACAGCACTTCAGAACAGAAGAAGTTGCTAGGAGTGGGCAGCTGGAGAGATGGTTCAGGGGTGAAGAGCAACTCCATCGGAGAACCTGAGCTGGGATGCTAGTACCCACACTGGATGCTTATAAACGCCCGTAACTCTAGTTGTAAAGGATCCTTCTCTGGCCTTCGTGAGCAGGCGCACACACACACACACACACACACACACACACACACACACACAAATCTTTAAAAAGAAAAGTTAGGGTAGTAGGATCCTCTGGCCTGAGGCCTTGTGTTGGGGCCAGGGCTCCTGATGCTGTCAGAGGTCAGAGGAGGAAGACAACCACTGAGGCTGCCCAGGTGGGCAGAGGAAACATGGGAGAGTGATATTTGGGAGTTGGGATCTGAGCAGGTTGAGGGACACTGTTGAGGGCTGCACGTGTGTGTGTGTGTGTGTGTGTTGACTAAAGGCATCAGGGGTAGCCAGACACTCTGGGAAAAGATAGAGGGGGCTGCTCCCACTTACAAGGTCTCCTGGCAGTGAGACCCTCCTTGCATAGAAGAGGACAGCTCTGGCTATGTCCCAAAGCTCCTGTGTGCCTGAGAGACATGCGGTTGGGTTTCTATACTGTGATCCCTGAAGGGCCCCACCAGGGCCAGACCAACATTTTTTTCTTTATTTTATTTTTATTTTTCTTATTAGTTATATTTTACTAACTCTGTATCCCAGCTATATCCCACTCCCTCATTCCCTCCCAACCCCACCCTCCCTCCCTCATCTCCTCCCTGCCCCTTTCCAAGTCCACTGATAGGGGAGGACCTCTTCCCCTTTCATCTGACCCTGTTTTAGCAGGTATCTTCGGAACTGGCTGCAAAGTCATCCTCTGTGGCCTAGCAGGGCTGCTCCACCCTTTGGGGGGTGGGGAGGACAAAGAGCCTGCCATTGAGTTCCTGTCAGAAATAGTCCCTGTTCCCCTTACTATGGGAAACCAATTGGTTACTGAGCTAACACGGGCTACATTCGAGCAGAGGTTCTAGGTTATATCCATACATGGTCCCTGGTGGAGTGTCAGTCTCAGAAAAGACCCCTGTGCCCAAATATATTTGGTCCTTGTGGAGCTCTTATTTTTTCCACGTCATACTAACTCCCCCTTCTTTCATATTATTCCCTGCACTCTGCCGAAGGTTTGGTTATGAGTCTTACTATCTGCTTTGGTACACTTCTAGGCAGAGTCTTTCAGAGGCCCTCTGTGGTAGGCTCCTGTCCTGTTACTTATTTTCTCCTACATCCCATTTGTCTTTCTAAGTGAGGGTTGATCATCTTACCCTGTGTCCTCTTTCTTGTTTATCTTCTTTAGGTGCATAGATTTCATTATGTTTATCATATCTTATTCCAGACCAACATTTTAATCATAGACTTTCATTTGCTATGTCTGTTCCCTAATGTGTGATTTGTTGTCTTTGGCCTTAGTCTCTTGGTTGCCATGTGTGGTGGTGGTGTGGTCGCAGTAATAATGACAAAGATGGTGGTAGTAATGGTAGTGACGGTGGTGATGTTGTTGTTGGTGATGCTGATAGTGACAAAGATAGTGGTATTGGTGGTGGAGGTGGTGGTGGTGGTGATGGTGGTAGAAAGGCAGCTTCAGGGTCCCCTCTGCCCAGCACCTACTCAGGTGGAAATAGCAAACTCTGACCCTGGCTGGGCTCTCCCACTGAGCACCTCACACACAGAACTTCAATATTTCTCCTGCCTTAGGAAGCGGGTGCTGTCCCTGTCTGTTCTCCCTCGTTCAATCAGACATTCCCCGCAACTCAGAAAGTAGCGGCCTCACTCGAGGGCCTCATCACAATCCCTCTCAGTGCTTCAGAAAGTGTCAGCTGAGCCCAGTGCCCACCCGCCTACACACACACTAACATGTGTGCTCAGAATTCTTGCACTTATTTTAACAGCAAATGGAAGAGGCTCGTGGTCAACCCTCTTGCCTGTATCACACATGAAGTAACTGGTGTGACACACATCAAGCTGGAGGCTGATCTGAACATTGTCCAGGGGGGTTCTCCTGCCATGCTCCACCAATGAGAAGTGAGCAGTGCCCCAGATTGCAGTAGTTCCTCTTGGGGTACACAGGTTGCTCATTAAGAAAATAGCAGCAGCATCTCTCCTTGCACTGCACATTTAACTCTGGTCCTACCTCATGGCTCTCTGCAAGTCTCACCCAAGGGGCTGAGCTCAGAGAAGCTCAGTCATCTTCCCCGGTGTTGCCTTGGGCCTTGGGTAACACTGTCGTTCTCCTGCCTGGGTCTTAGGAGAGAGAACACAGTGGGAACCCCAGACCCTGCCTCACTATGGACCTGGCTTTCACAGCTTACCACCCATCCTCTCTGTCATTGTCATGCTGATGAGATACCGTGGTCTTTAAATGTATAGGATCTGAAGGGCCCAGACAGGAAGCAGCAGAGCGAGGCAGAGCTTTGAAGAAATCAAGGCTGGGGACATGGCTGTCCTGGGGGCATTTTACAGAGCCATGAGAGTCTCTGCTCACAGAATATGAAAGCATAGAAGAGCGGCATGTGAAACCCCCTTCTTCCGCTGCTGGGGACCCTAGTGCTAGGCACTCCCTGCACCATCAGTGACACGCTGGTTGACTAACACCTTACCTGTTTTTTGCCCATCCTACCACCACACACCTGCCACGTGCCCAGCTTCCAGGGGGGAGGTGGGAAGGAACCTGGCACATTCAGTGAGTGACCGATAAGATGAAATCAACCTGTTTCTCCATCTAAACGGGAGAGATGACTGCAGGATCTCTCTTAGCTTTCCCTCCCCCCTCCCCTTCTAAGGGCAATACTCAGGTGTGCCCGCAAAGCAAGCAGGCTGTGCTGGGCAGCGAAGGTACGGTAAGTGGTAGGATTTTGGAACTAAACCAGCTCCTGGGTTGCCTAGCAACTTAGGATGTCATCCTGTCGCTGGCCAAGTGGCCACGCCTGGAAGGCATGGTTACCTTGCCCCTTAGAGGGACAACCCAACGCGTGGTCTCTCTCTTGGTCTCTCTTGCTCCTGGCCTCTTCCCTCTTGCCCACTCTTGCTCTCCTCTTTCTCTGTCAGGGCACCCCCCCCATCACATCCTGCTCTCCCCCCTCTCTCTCC
This sequence comes from Meriones unguiculatus, assembly GCF_030254825.1. Classification (NCBI taxonomy): domain Eukaryota; kingdom Metazoa; phylum Chordata; class Mammalia; order Rodentia; family Muridae; genus Meriones; species Meriones unguiculatus. The sequence continues at coordinate 20,484,470 of NC_083351.1, forward strand.
ATCTCCACCTAATAAACCACTTTCATAGAAGATCTGTTGTAATCATCATTACTTAAATCGTACCCGAACATGACAGTAAGGGCACCAGGAAGGAACAGTTGAGGACGCCAGCAGGGCTGGCCAGCTCTGAGAGCCGGGCTCACAGTGCCTGTCTCCAGCACTGGCCTGCTGCATGTGTGGGTGTGTGGCTATGGGAAGCAAGCTTTGCATACTGCAATGTGTCTGTAAATACCAGCAGATTATGCTCATCAGCATATGCTTATTGTCTGTCAAATGTATACAGTATATATTATTTCCCCAGTGAGTGGGAGCTGCCAAGAAACTGACGCCGCCGACGGTACCACTTATGTTCATTTGCTGACTTGGGAAAGGAGGGACAGGTGGGATAGGGGAGAGTCTCCCCACGGCACAGGCAGGTTCTGGGCCCTGGAGTGCTGGGAAAGACAGAGAACCGGGCAAAGAGAGGCCAGCTCAGCCTCCAGCTTGGACCGGGATGACGGTTCTGGGGAAACAGAACGGCTCCCTGCTCACCCACCTGAGCCAACTCTACCCAGAGCCCTGCAGAGAACAGAGTTCTGGAATTGAAACACACTTCTCCTTCTGGGCTTGGGGGTCACCTCCCCTGAGCCTCGGTTTCCCAACTGTAAGGTGAAAGTAGCGCCCTGCCCCTTCCCCAGAAGTGAGAGAGATGATGGGCACATTCAGCCAGGGTTCCCATGAGAAAGAAATGCACTTATTCCTATTCCTCCAATGTGGCCTAATGCTAGGCAGAGTGGGAGCCATGGACCCATTTCACAGATGCACCCAATGGCTGCACTAGCACTGTGAACAGCCCATGAACCGATATCTGAACAGGACCCAACATCACCTTCACAGCTTCATGTTAGAGGCTGCCACGCTCTTTACCCTATAAGGGACAGTCATGTCACATCGGGTGGGGGGTGCAGGTATTCAGACTGCAGATCTCTCGCCCCAGGACCTGGACTTGGCTCTCAGCCCATACCCACATCCTAGGGACCACTCATCAGCTGACACTAAGGCGAGGAGGACATGGCTGCCCTTCCCTTGCTTTACTCATAACAGCGGACACCTACCTGGTGAGATGGAGCTTCTTGCCTTAGGGACAAGCTCAGCCTGCTATCATCTCCTTCCTCTTCTCCAGAGAGAGACTTAGGGATGGGCCCATGACCTAGATGACCACACGGGCATGAGAAGAGAGCTTCTTTGCTCTTTTGTCCATGCTGCCCAACACATCCCAAGTCAGGAAGTGGTAGCAATGTACCAAGCACAAATGTGCTAGTGCCTTTGCTCCTGTGGCAAGCATTTGCCTAAGTACTGGGCTCTGGAATCCCACAGAGAGGAGTATGTCTCATAGATCTTTGCAGCTCCCGAACATCCTGTGAGCCAGCTGAGCAAGACAAGAATCCAGTTACCAGGATGTTGGTGACAGGTCATTCAGCGTGAAGGTGAAAGACCCTGCAGCCTATAATGCGCTGAGCTGAGATGCAAGATTGAGCTCTGACAAGTGGAAAACTGTAGGATGGAGGGGTGTGGGTGGAGGGCAGGGACGAGAAGACAGGCTGTCCCCAGGCCTCGGCTGTTTTGGTGCAGGAGGCCAGGGCCTTCTCCCTTCCCCAGACACTGAAACACAGGCTGCAGCTCTCTTCCGGTCCCCTGAGAAATTAGCACAAGGAACCAAAGAACGATTGCTTGTACCTGAGCCACTCTCCACAGTGGTATTTTGTAAGTGACAAAAGAGGGGAGGGGTGCTGGGAGAGAGGAAGCTGGAGGGGGGTGTGGAATGAGAGGAGTGTTGGGGCAAATGCTTTTCCAAATGTCAGCTCCCGCTTTCGCAGGGAAACTGGATTAAAGGCTCGTTACAAATGCATTTTTGCCCTCAGAGTGAGAGATCCGTCTCCCCAAACGCTTTGCTCTGACAGTCGGCGTCAAAGAGTTTGACAGAACTCATTTTTCCCTCAGACGCATGAGATCAAGGTAGCAACAAAACCCGTTTCACGAGGAGCACAGAGCTCACTTACCTTGATGGAGGGGCCAGAATTCCAAGGGGAGCTCCGGGCTTGCTGCTTACTTTGATGCAGGGACATGGATGCTGGCAGAGCTCAGGGTCATTTTTTTCTTCTGGAAATTTCCTCTTGTTTCAGGAGTCGGTGGGCAGGCAAGGACCAGACTGGTAGTGGCAGAGTCCTTATCCAGGTCTTCCATGAGCTGGGGAAACCAGCACAGGCTTCGCCACCCAAGTCTCTCGTCCTCAGTTTCCCCTTCATCACTGATGGACCCTGTCCTACTGTCCCCTGATCCCAACACACAGGTGTCCTGGATCACTTTGTTTTGTCCCCATAACAATTGTCAAGTTGTATCTTTTCAGCAACATCCAGAATGGCCTCACCCACCCCGACCCTCAGACTTAAAGGGACACAGAGTAGGCCTTCAGCTGCTGGCTGTCCTCAGGAGGCTGTGTGGAATGGAAGGTCAGTGGGTCAGTCTGCCCTCTGCTGTTTTGTGGCCTGGTGGGTGGAGGTTCTGCCTCTGCCGCTGTTCTACTTGACTGTAACAAAACGCCCGAGGAAGCAACTTATGAGGAAAAGAGGTTGACCTTGGCTCTTTATAGAGATTTTGGTCCTGGTCCCTTGGCTTTGGGACTGTGTATATAGAACAGCAAGGTATCTCAGCAGAAAGCATGTAGGAGCACTTGCCTCAGATGACAGCAGGCAGAAGGGACTGGGAACCTGGCATAACCTTCAAAGCCACAGGTCCCACGACCTGCTTCCCATAGCTTCTTCATAGCTTCCATTGCCTCCAAATAGCACCACCAGTGTCTGGCTGCATCTGTGGATTCACCCATCAAGGGGGCCATAGGCCATATGGTCCTGTCGCTTTCCGGAAGCCCCAGGACAGCCCAAAGGGGAAATCTCCAATCCAGACTCTAGCAGCCTCTAAGCCAGGCACCGTGGGGTTTGAATCCCACCTCCCCTACTGTGCCGCAAGATGTGTGTCTGCCCCTCTCTGTGCTGAGCCTTCCCCACTGGCAACATGGATGATCCCAACCTTGAAAGGGATGCACAGGCGATACTCTCTAGTGGTTGAGAAAGATGGCAGTGACCATGATAATGGCGATGAGGATACCGGGCACAGTGGGTGCGATGAGGCCTCATTGGCTGAAACAGCGGCCATGATGGGGCTCATGATGAACGTGGAGATCGTTTCCCCAGTAGCACTGACAACGGCACCTTGGGCTCTGTCCGAAGCTCCGGACACTCTGCTTTGGGCCCCAGCAGTAACCATCCCTCTATACTTGCTGTCCTCTGTGCCCTGCCAAGACCCTCAGCACCAGCAAACTGTGTCCTCAGCAGGGAACAGCTAGCAGAACTGAGTCCTCATGCCCAGACATGGGGTGATAAACTTCACACCAGACCTGGGGTTCCCAGGGGGTGGCCGGGGGTAGTTCCAAACATCACCACAGTCCTTCCGGCCTTGTGATGGTTGACCCTCCATTCCTCCCCTCCTACAGCTCCTCCCTGCCCCACTCCCAGTCCCTTTCCTTTCTTCTTCAAGAGAAAAAGCCTCCATTTAAGGCCATTCCCTGAGCCCCACTTTCTTCACACAGTTTTCTTCCCGCTATTCCACACCTTGTGTCACTGATCCCCACCTCCTGCATCGTTGATCAGGTGCTAATTTGGGTAATGTAAATATTTACATTATAGCCAGCATTCAGGACCCTGTCTTGGCAGTTCTTCACTTTGCAGCTTCCTGAGAGCCATGAAGTGAGAAAGATGCCCCGGTTTCTCTCAGTTGGGCATCATTGCAAGTGGAAGAACAGGTGTGCGCTTGCCCCAGACGAGGCCTTGTGTACGTGTGTGTGCTTTAGAGGAGGCTGAAGTTCATGGTGGTAACCAGATCCCCCCAGGGTAGGGGAAAGAATTCCTCCTCCCACTGGAAGGCCCTGGGAATACTGCATGTATCAGGTCACTGCTGTCCAGAACACTGAGTTCACACCCTGGCAAGTGACTTTGGAGGTCCCCCTGCTCCCCAGCCTCCCTGGAACAAGGCAGGAAACACTGTGATGGAGGTCTACTCAGGCCCTGGCCAGGCTGTGTACTCTGGAGTCCCTGGAGGCCCGCCTTGCAGAGCAGCCTCACCCAGGGCAATGGCTGCCCAGCAGGCCAGGAAGCACCAGCCACCTAGGAAGAGATATGGCCAGGAGAGATGGTCACAGGATGAGTCAGGTGCCCGAGGGAGACAGGAGCAAGATCAGGCCGCCCAGCAGGCCAGGAAGCACCAGCCACCTAGGAAGAGATACGGCCAGGAGAGATGGTCACAGGATGAGTCAGGTGCCCGAGGGAGACAGGAGCAAGATCACTGTGTGATCACAACAGCCACCATTCATGTTGTGCCCAGTGCTCTATCTGCAGAATCTCACTTGTCTTCCCCAAAACTAGGAAGTCACTTGTCCGAGGCACCTGAGCAACAAGGGGTGAGGTCGGGGGATTTAAGCCAAGGACGCAGTGGCTGCAGGCAGAACTCATGCTCACGCCGGGTAGCCCACTTTACCATCTGCAAAAAGCCAGTCCCACCCTAATATGGAATCCCTCTCGGGCATGGTCAGTTCCCCGTCTTGGTGGCTGCTGGCCATTCACAGGAGCTGAGACCCTGAGAGGTGGTTAGTCTGAATGATGTCATTGTGGCCGGTTGTAGTGGAAGCCTTTGATCCTAGCACATAGGAGTCAGAAGTTGGTGGATCTCTATGAGCCCAGGCAGGCCTACACCGTACCTCAAGAAACACCAGGACAAACCAACAAACAGAAGTCATCAGAGTTTAATGTGGAGACACCATATTTATCTAGTGACAATAGCCCCTCCGTGTGTAAGAAAATGAATGACTCCCGTGTTTCCACACATGTCCTACTTTAAGTAGCTTCAGGAAATCTCCTGGGAATCTTCCATAATGGGAATCCTTCCTCTCTCCAATGTGTCCCTGAGGTATATGCTACCTTCCCACTAGTCATATAGTGGACATCACAGGGCTTGTGGGTAAGCAACCCTTCCGTTACTCAATAATGACCCTGCAAGCTGCCATCCCGTTGCTAGACTTTGCGCTTGCTGGAGGGATGCCACAGGAGCCTCTTTGCCTCTGAAAAGACGAAGGAAGGAGGAAAACTCCACACACGATCTGCAGTGTGGGAGAGTGAAGACAGCCCACGCTCAATATGCATTTTCTGGAACATCTCGATTTAACCGCTGGGAGTAGCGGCAGCCTTCTACAGACCAGGTATGGTTTGGGATGGGTAATCATCTCAGGAAGAAGATTTGCTTTTACATTGAGCAATGCACTCCGTCTGCACATTAGCCAACAGAAGACACAAACACCCTTCAAATCTGAGCTCTGCCCCCTCCGTGTCCCTAGAGATCTTTCTAGAAGATGAGACTGAGGGAGTCTGAACCTGGCTTGGATGAGGTGACTTCCATTGTGGTTTGGAAGAAAAATGTCTCCCAGAGACTCATGTCTTTGAACAACTTGTCCCCAGCTGGCAGTGTCGGTTAGAAAGTTGTAGAGCCAACAAGATCTTTGTGGGGGGGGAGCATGACCTCAGTGGCACTGTGCGCCATTATTACAGTTCAGTTTGTGGCTTATTTGACAAATTGGACTAGATCAGAATGCACATGGGGGTGCTCGCTTCGGCAGCACATATACTAAAATCAGAATGCACATGGGGAAACGGTAGATAAGAGGTTCGTTAGCTGTGGTTCAGGGGCCCTGGGGTGTGTCTCCAAGGACCAGGGGACAGCTGCGTGGAATACAGGGTCCCTCGATATGTCGAGTAAAGCAGAGATGCTCTGTAAGGAAGCTGCCACTTGCTAACTTTGTAAACTCGACTACTGAGAAACTTGAGACACACCGGTGACTTCCTCCTGAATAGCCTCCATTCCTGGAACAGAGAAGCTCAGGGTGGGCCTGAAGCAGGGGATCGCTGTGGGGCTGAGTGTCTATTGGCCTGAGTCTGCAGCAGGGACAGAGCCCTCGGGAACATGGCTTCTGAGAATGCCTCTGTGGCAGAGACCTGTGAAAAATGAGAGGATAATAGTAAGAGGGAGAAAGGAAATCTATAATCCCCTAGGGAGGGAGAGGCTCCATTTATCAACTTCTGTTTGAACCTTCTTTGTAAAAGTCACTATGGACACCAGGGCTCCTGAGCTGTGGACTCTGGACTTGATGGAACTGTTGGTCCTTGGTTGCACAGAGGAAGAGAATGGCTTGAGCGATTCTCACTGTGTCAGGTGGCCCATTATGGATGCGAGGCCCTCTCCCTTAGCCCTCTGCATCTCTGCCTGTGTTTGCTTCGTGAGCTTGGGAAATCGGTCTCCCTCTCCGGGCCTCTTCTTTTCCCTGTTTCTTAAAGGTAGGGAGGACAGAGAGACTTTCAAGGCCATTCATCTTTGGGTGCATGTTAAGGAATAAGGGGCAGGGTTTGGGAAGTTTCTTAGCAACTCTTCTGTTGCCAGGATAAAGAATATGACCAAAAGCAACTTGGGGTGGAGAGGGTTAATTTCAGCTTACAGCCGTAATCCATCATGAAGAGAAGTCAGGGCAGGAACCTGGAGGCAGGAACTGAGGAAACTGAGGCCATGGAGGAGCTGCTTACTGGCTTGCTCTCCCTGGCTTGCTCAGCCGGCTTTCTTACACAACTCAGAGAACCACATCACAGGGGTGATACTGCCCACAGTGGACTGGGCCAACCCGCATCCCTCATTAATCAAGAAAATGCACTGGAGACTTAAGTACGGGCAAACCTGTAGAGGCCTTTTCTCAACTGAGAACTCCTCTTTGTAGATGACTCTAGCTTATGTCAAGTTGACACGGAGCCAGGACAGGGTGACAGTCAAAAGACCAAGTTAGAGAGAAGAGTTTCACCTGTGAGAGCCAAAGTTACATTTTAAGTTTACTGTGCCAAAGAGATCCATGAAACAAAAATGTCTCTAACCTGTAAGCCCTTTCCTTGCCCAAGGACGGATACTTCCTGGAACGCTGGGGGCTAGTGTTTATGGGAGATAAGAAGCCACATGTGTTCCACTCCCCCAAACAAGTTTGTTTGACACGTCTGCACCGGATGTGTTTGATCATGTGTGGGCGGGAGGTACGTGGGCAGGAAATACGTCAGGATGTATTCTTGCCCCTAATGGGATCTGATGGAATCTGAGGTGAATTATGGCTTTGGCCTTTTTAGGCACTGGCAAGTGGCCAGGCCCTTTCCCTGGGGATCCAGGTATAGATTGGGCCGGAGTACATCAACCTGGTCAGTGTTTAATTAAGGCTTGCTTCAAATTTGCCTTTAAATTGCAGTAATGGTCTCATTTCCAACTGCTGAGATTAACACTCCCATCTGGGAAAGGAAGGGAGAGAAGGGGAGGGAAGGAGAGATGAGCAGGGAAGAGGGGACCACAGATGCCCAGATCCACTGACCATAGTATCCCAAAAGCCTGGCTCCCAAGGTCCCACTCACTGCTCTGGATCTGACTCTTTACCAGGAAGCCATGGCGCCATGGGTCCCTTCCATCCCTCCCAGGCCTTTGGAAGAAGCTGCTGCCAGGCTGTCCTCCTAGATTGCCATGGACCATGTCTTCAGCTCCAGAGTCTCTCTTGCCCATCGCTTCCCTCTCCATGTTTCTGCACCAGTTCCTTCATGCCCACAGCACATCCAGATGAGGCTGAGAACAAGACACCAGCAGAAATAGACTCGACCCTCCGTTGGTAAGAGTCCCCAGAATACCCCAGGGCCCCAAAGACTGAAATCAAACTTCTCCAGCTGGGCAGGGTGGCACACGCCTTTAATCCTAGTCCTCAGGAGGCAGAGGCAGGTGTCTATCTGTGAGTTGAAGGCCAGCCTGGTCTACAGAGTGAGTTCCAGGGTGGCCAGAGCTACATAGTGGGACACTGTCTAAAAAAATCAACAACAAACAAACAACAAAAAGAACTCATACTTCTGTCACTTGGCACAGTCCCTCCCCTTTCTCTCCAGACCAACCTGGTTCCGTGAGTCAGCCTCCACCTCCAGGGACCACAAGTCAGGTTCTAAATCAATACACTCTCTAAGCTGCAATGGGGTCATTGTAATCCGTCCTTGCAGCCTGGAGGGCATAGCTCCACCTTCTTTCCCTCGAGTTTCTTTATTCTTTTCTTTTTTTTTTTTACTTTTCAGATCTCAAATGTCCCCTCCTCCAAGAAGCTCTCCCAGCCCTCTGACTGTCAGATCTTGACATGGTCTCCCAGAGCACCAAAGCCTTGACCTTGGCACACTGACTTCAGGGTAGTGCTGGAGTGCGTGGTGGCCACCCCTGTGTGCCCGTGAGCTCTGGGCTACAGAGTGAGGTCTATTTTATTTACTGTGGTCGACCTAACAGGGGGCTGACATGTTGCATTTGCTCTAGTAATGCCGTAGAAGGAAGGTAGAAGAGAAAGTGTGATAGAGTCAATACTGACCAAAGAAGAATAGAGTATGGCACCCCAGTGGGACCCAAGAGCAAGCATGAGCCACAGGTACCCAGAGAACCAGAATGACCATGCTGAGGGCAGGTGGACAAGGATGGGTCTTTGTGTTTTGCCTTCCCTTCTGGTCCCCAGGACCCCAACCCTGCCCAGAAAAGCCCCCGAAAACCATTGGCTAGGGAGGGAGAAGGGCAGATGTCCAGTTCCCATAGGTCAGTAGCTGTTGTTTTTTGAGGAAAAAGGCCTCTGAGACCCTCAGGCTGTTGGTGGAGGGCCAGGGGTTCTACCCACCCTGAAGGCCAGAGGCCTTGGAGCAGGCTCTGGGCCCAGCAGCTCCAGGCCAGATACATGTGTCCAAGACCAAGAGAGACAGAGAGAGTGTGAGCACAGAGCCTCTCTCACCACAGCTCACATGGGCTCACAGCTCACATGGGCTGAGCCCTGGCATGGGAGGAGGCTTCCTCAGCGGTCAAGAATAGATGCAGCTCTGGACATGAGACCTGTTGGAAACCTGTTGTTATAAAGAAAAAAATTCCAATCATTCGATTTTACCAATTAAGACTCAGGAGCCAGAGCCGGGCACTGTGGCACACAGCTGTAACCCCAGCACTCAGGGGAGGCAGGGCAAGCAGGTCTCAGTGAGTTCCAGGCCAGTCTGATCTACAAAGCAAGTTCAGGACAGCCAAGGCTACACAGAGAAACCCTGCCTCTAAAAACAAAACAAAAAGACTCAGGAGCCAGATGTTGGGGTGAAAGCCTACTAGCTAAACAGAGAAAGCACCCAGCTGACCTTCCTACTCAGCCAAAATCCCAGAAGGAAAAAGCCATTTCTCCTTTTCCACACTCTCTTAAATACCCTTGAATTGAATGTCCCTTTTTTCTACTTCCTCTGAGTTTCTCTATCCATCCTCTGGACTTCCTTTTACTCTCTATGGTTTTTTTTTTTTTTTCTCATGTTCATTTTCTGTCAGCTGGTTACTTGCTCTGTCTCTTGACCTATGATTGACTTTATTTAATTTTGTTTACAGAAAGCTCGTGGGCTAGGGCTGAGACACCACAAATACTTATTTACAGTAATCAGAAAGCTCTGGGGTTAAAGATGTATGCTAGGGCTGAGCCATACCACAACAAGAAACAGGTTTTTTTTTTTTTCCAGTTCATAATCTTGAGGTTCATAATGGGATCAAACATCCTTCAACAGAGACCCATCCATGAGTCAGATATAGTCCTCACCACCTGTTAGGCAGAGCACCTACAAGTAAGTGTCAGAGTACATTCTGAGCACTGGAGATGCCAAGATAGAGCCGTGAGCAAAACATGCAGGGCTGTGCCACGAAGGCAAATGGTAGTCAGTGCCCACTAAGCGCCTGCTGCCTTCTGTGCTCCTGCTAACTCTGCCTGGTGGCTCAGGTGTCACCACTGTCTCCTTGTACAGGATGGAAGGGGCTTACAGAAGACCTGAGCTTGGATCCCATAGTATCACATAAAAATCTGGGTATGGTAGTGTGTGCCTTGTAACCCTAGCAATGTAGAGGTGAAGACAGGAGGATCCCTGGGGCCTGTTGAATAATCAATTTAGCTTCCCTGGTAAGTTCCAGGCTTAGTAGGAACTTAAAAAAAAAAATGGAAAGGTCCTGAGAAATGACATCTGTAGTTGACCTCTGACTTCCATGTGCACAAGTGCCAAGTACACACATACACACACACACACACACACACACACACACACACACACACGGTAAGGCCTGCTTAGAGGCAACACACAACCTGAAGGGACAAAGCAAGCATCCATAGGACGACACACAAGTGTTCCCGTTATTGAAATGATGCTGTTTTTATAATTAAATGGCCCAGAGAGAGAGAGAGCTGTGCTAACATGACTCTCATTCACCTGAGGCAGGATCTCACTACATGGTGAAATATTTCCATCTGGAAATCAATGGAAGCCCATGGAAAGAATTACTGGCTAAATAATGAGGGCAGATGAGTCAATAGACCCCAGTGAGCAGCTGAGGGGAGGCCACAACTCACTCCTGATTACAGGGCCAAAGACACCAAATGGATAATATGGGGATGCTGAACTATGGGAAAATGTGCAAATTCTTAGATAGAAAGGCAGGAACTGGCTGACATGACAACAGGTGAGCTGCCTGAGCTGTGTTGTTGTCCCTTCACAGGGGCAGGCCCCTGCCACCCAGCTGAGCCCTGAGCTGAACCCTCTACCCTGTGCAGCTGTGTCTCCCCAAGGCCTCTTCCCAAAACTGAAGTGGTGACCGCAGAGAATGGTTCCAGCTGTTCACAGAGCAGGGCTCTGGGTTCTCATTCTTTCTCCCACAGCATGTGGCCATGCCTGGCCCTACACTATCTTTGCTTGGGGACACTCAAGATCCTTGGTGTCAAATCCCACGTCCACCACTTTCTAGATAATTCCAGGCGGGGTATTGCCCATGTGTGCCTCAGTTTCCTATCTGACAGTATTCCCGATAGGGTTCCTATGATGTCTGTCCAGGGAAAACGCTTGGTGTTAATCCCAGTGAGAAGGAATTCCTCAGTCACATCAGGGTTCTGCATCCCCCTTTAGAGAAGGGGGAAACTGAGGCACAGAGGTGGGGAGCTGCAGGGCCAGCATCCATATCAGTACTGTCATTTCCTTCCCACTGTCTCCCAGCTGATGAGAGAATGTGAGGAACATAGGGCTCTCAGCTCTTGTCCCTGTGTGTGGAGCCAGAGAAGGGGGCAGCGACACTGGCCGCACCCCCAGCATGGGGCTGAGCAGCGTTGTTGCTCATGAAGACAACTCCATTCCCACCTCACAGCAGAGTCAGCGGTCCAAGGTCCCGAAGATGAGCTGCCAGTCAGCTTGGCACCTGGATCCATGGCTGTCCACACCCTAGACCCCCACTGAGTGTCAGTGCAGTCTGTCACAGGTGATGACCCTCCCAAGGCCCCACCACTAGGGCTGGGAAGCGTCTACCCCAGAGATGTCATTTCCCACCCTGTGACCAAGAAGGTGTCTCTCCTCCTCCCTTCCCCTATGCTCAGAGCCTTGGAGCTGCTGGTGGGAGGACATGGGGACAGGAGGGTAAGCTGGGCCTGTACCCTCTGGGAAACCACTTGACTTCTGCAGTTGCTGGAATCGATATTGCTTCCAATCCCCATGCTAAGCCGGACTTCCTCAGAAATCCTCAAAGGAGAATCTCATTCCCTCTGTCCTTGGCATCAGCAGAACCATGTATCTACCTCAGAAATAGAAGTCCTCTCTTCACAGGATTTGAAGGGAAGCCCCACACAAACGGATGTTTCTTAGCTTCATTATCACTCTTCCCAGGGTCAGAGGTCACATCAATAACTCCTTCTGGCCTCTAGCCCACCGTAGAGCCGCAGTCAGGCTGTCTCACTGTGAATCTAGCTTCCTCCCCCAAATCAATTATAAAGCCAGCTTCTGAATTCTCCACCAGCCTCGAGTTCACAAACCAAGGCCTTTTATAGACTCCTGCTTGGCTAGCAGGGACCCAAAGGAGATGCCATCCCGGAGTCTCTATTGACCTAAACCCTGCCTGGGGCTACAAGATGAGCAGGGGCCACCTGCCTGGCTTAGAGAGCAATTAGTGGGAGAGTGGTGTTCCAAACCAGCAAGCAATTGTTGTCCCAATGTCTTGGCCCTCACCAGCCTTCCCGTGGTAGACACTCTTACCTAGGAAAAACCCAGAAGCCTAGGCAAGGAAGTCTCAGGGGATCGAAAGGCTTCCTTGGCTTTTCCCCAGGAAGGTCTTGTTGGGGTCATTTCAAGTTCCAGAGACACTCAGTGCTTGGGCTGCTCACCTCCAAGTTCATGGCTGAAATCCTACAGGGGAGGGGTAGACGCATGGCTGGATTCCCTCCTGGTAGCATTGTGGCAGAGAGTGAATCAGCCGTGGCTGCTCTGTGCCGCAGCCATCTCCACCATTCTGGGGGTCACAGAGGGACTGAGCTCAGGCTGGAGTTCCTGTGTTAATGTTCTCAGCACTGATTTGCAGCCATTGGGCTCAGGGCTGGGGGGGGGGGAGGGTGTGCAGGGCAGGGGCCGGGACTGAAGACCTCATGTCCTGGGTACTCTACAGCTCCCTCACAGCAGAAACTGGCAGCCAGCAAACTCCTCCTAGCCATAGGCGTGCTTCCTCAGGGAGTGAGGAAGTCAGGAAGCAGAAGCCAGACATTAACCAGGAACCGAGCAGATGGGATGTGCCCGGACCTTCCATGGCTCTGTGCTGCAGTGGCCTCCCTGGCAGTGAGCGGACCTATGAGTCATACATGCTTGCCAATGCTGGCGCCTGAGACTCCAAGACTCCAAGACCCAGAGTGGAGGAGGGGAGAACGATCGAGTGAGAGAGAGAGAGAGGTCCAACAACACAGGTCAAGGACATGGGTGGGCTGGGAACGAGGGTCCCTGAAGAAGCCGATCCTGGTGGTTCAGGGCAAACCCCTAAGTAGAAGACCAAGACCAAGTACGCTGCTGATGGAGCAGACTGAGGCTCAGTGAGGACATGGCGTTTGCCCACTGATGAGCTCAGACGAAGAGGGAGAAGTTGGAGCTTGTTCTCAGCACCGTTTCTTCATTCGTACAGGGCCTTGTGCAGCCAAGGTTGCCCTCACACCGGTGATAGGGGAAAAGCGATCTCAAACTTCTGATCCTCCTGCCTCCGAAATGCTAGAATTACACGAGTGCCCCGCCTTGTCCAGTTGAGGCTTAGAGAGAACACTGTCCGAGGGAGAGTGCAGAACTAATGTCATTTCTGGGGGCTCAGAATGCCACTGTCATCTAACCTTCCCAGCAGAAACTCCCACGATCAGTGCAGAGAGAACTCCCGTGGCACCCACAGCAAGTATAGCTCATCAATAAACTCGCCTGTGGTGTCCACTTGAAATGAAAGTAATGGCCCTCGTGGGGCATGGGATGGTGAGCTCTATGAAACCTGTAAGCCACCCAACATTTCTCCCCCCAATCACTCTCCACCTTATTTTCTGAGACAGGCACTCACAGGGAATCATTGATGCCACTAGGCTGCCGGCCACAGGCCCACACTGCTGAGAGCTTTTTGAGTGGATCCTGGGAAGCCAAACTCAGCAAGCACTGCGTTGACAGCTAACTGCCAAGCTCACCTTTTCCCCTCATTCTGAGGAAGAGAACCTTATCACCCTTAGGAGTGAGGCACTTCCTTAACTGCAGCCCACGGTCCCACAGAAACACTGAATGAGATTCTCCCCTGAGGCTCAATCTTCCCACGCCTCACTGCCTCCTCCACAGAGCTGCAGTGCATATGCGTGGGAAGAGGCACAGCTAGGAGTTCAGGACACGGCTGTCTAAGCACCACCTGTTTACACAGCCTGTAACCCCAGCACTCTGGGTGCTGACAGGGACTGACGCAACTTTACAGCTAGCCTGGGCTACGTAGTGAGCCCAGGTCAGCCGAGACTACACAGCAAGACTGTTTCAAAAACAGACGATTCTTTGAAGAATTCTAGAGACAGAACAAGGACTGAGGAATTCAGGCCCCAGGATCTACAGCTGCATTTGACCCCAAGCGAGATAAATGTTAAATCCAGCCTGATTAAAACAAATCTTCACACTGAAGGCTTTTTTAAAAAACTCAATTCCTATTACTAGCTACCACATGTCTGGCTTTCAACGAAAATCACAGGAGATGATAAGAGAGAGAGAAAAAAATGTGGATAAGAAGAAACAAAGGGAGCCTAAGAAGCAGGCTCAGAGACAAGGTAGATCTGAGAACGGCTGGCAGAGAACTTTAAACAACTATGATGAATGTGTTGAGAGGGCTCCAGGAAACAAACACGGTCAGAGCAAATGGCTGTTAATTCAGGAGATGGACGCCCTCCGAAGGAAAGGCTAGCAATGAAAAGGTGTTGTAAAAGAAATGGATGCAGTTCATAGATTTGTCAATAGAACGGACATGTCCACAGGAAAGACCAGATGAATGCAAAGATGACTCCTGGCGATATATTCCCACCCGGAATGCGAAAGGAGGCATCTGTGTGTGCGATAAAGCAGACCACAGTCTGTCAGAACCCACAGGTGTTTCAGAATACCTAATGCACTTCCTTGCACTTAGAAGAGCCAAAAGAAAAGATGGGAAAGAGAGGAAGACGTGAATAGCCAGGAATTTCTCAGGGTTCTCAGCAAAGAACCAAAGTGCTTCCACTGACAGAAGATGGTCTGTGTGAAAAATGGTGCTGAAGCGATTGAACAACCACATCTTTAAATGAAGCTGAACACATCTCACATCAGACACACACACACACACACACACACACACACATCTAAAAAGAAATATAGGTGGTTTTGTCTTTGGTAATGAGTTAGTATTAGTGTATGTGTTCTTGTGTGCATTCATGTGTCTGTACATACCCATACATGCGTGTGCGTGTGTTTGTGTTTGTGTGTGTGAGAGAGAGAGCTGTGTGGGTGTGGGTGTGGGTGTGCATGTGGAATCCAGAGGTTTACACAGGTGTCCTTAGTTTTTGAGACGGGGTCTCTCACTGAACCAAGTCCATCAATTCAGCAAGTCCCGTGTCCACACCACCCCAGCACTGTGGTTACAGACGCTCTCCCACTGCACCCAGCTTTCCCTGTGGTTTCAAGGATGTGAACACAGATCCTCCAGAATTTGTGACAAGCGGTTTATTAACTGAGCCTTCTCCCAGCTCCTGGTGCAGTGAGTTTTATATGAAAGATTAAAAGCCTGATTCGTGAAAGAAAAAAAATCAATTGATGTTGGGCTTTTCTAAAATTACATTTTTCTGCTCTCTGAAAAGGGGTTAAGAGAATCAGCAGATAAGCCAATAGACTGGGGAGAAGATGTTTACCAACCACACCTGATTAAGGACTGGTACTGTTATCCAAAAGATACGCATTGTAAGTGTTGCAGCTCTGATGGGAAAGGCATCCAGGCAGTCAGGAGCCAAAGAAAGCCACAAAGTCACACCACATAACAGGCCTCATACAAGCCATCTGCTGGGAGAGACAGAGAGGATGGCTGCCTCTGCTAAGGTGAGACGTAGCAGAAAACTGAGCAGGAAGTAGGCACTTTACGGGAGTTTCTTGGGGGTGGAGTTTTCCAGAGTGGAGATTTCCAGGGTGTGAATTTGTAAGATTTCAAGGCAAGCCTGGAGCTCAGGATCCCTGTCTAGGAAATGACATCACCCACAGTGGGCTGCTCTTCCCACCTCAGTGCTCTCAATGTAACTCCACACAGATACACACACACAGGCCAGTCTGACCTAGATAATCCCTTGCTGAGACTCTCTCCCTAGGTGATTCTAGACTGTGTCAAGTTGACAGTTAGCCCTATTGTCACAGACTGGAAGCCATTGCAGTGTTCTCGGGCTACTGTTGGCATTTACTGGAGCATGCTGCAAAGTAGACTTGTCAGTTTGGGTGTCTGGGTCCCTCCTCTGTGGCTGGTTCCCACACTCAGGTTTTAGCCCTGGTACTCAAAGTTTCTAAGGAGGGATAGAGGAGTGTCCTCTGACCTAATTTTTCTTTAAGAATACCAATGAGTGTGTCACCAATGCATTCACCCATCTGTTTGAGCACAACCCACAAATGAACATCAATTCTTCTAGGCTCCACCTTCTTTCAAGTCTCCTCTGAGCTCCCAAGGACCATAAGCACAGATCCACATTGCTCCCTCCTCACTGAAATGACAGGTGTCACAAAAGACTTACACACGGGGGAGGGGGGAATGTTGGCCAATCGTGTAGAGGAAGACTCAGGTTTGCCTCAGCCTCCCCAAGCACAGGGCTCAGGGACACATAGTGGATGAAGAGGTCAGTGGATCAAGCATCGAGGGAAAGGGACCAGAAGTGAGGCCATTTTGTCCACAGTCTTCTTGGCTCATTCTGTGTTCAGATAACGGTGACGTCAGCATGAGCTAAGGGTGGAGCGCCCCACCCCCTGCTGTGAAAGGTCAGCTGAGAAAATGAAAAGTCCATGGTTTCAACAATTGCAGCCTTCAATTCCCCGAAAGTAACCTAGGCAACCGTTGTCATCATGACCCACACATCGGAAGCGTCACCCAGCGAAGCTAGCGAGAGACTAATAATAACGTGTTAGGCCCCGAGAGCAACAGAAGTGGTGATTTTTTCAGTGCCAACTGACAGCAAGTGTCACCTGGAGGCCTTACTGGCGTCCGGGTTAGTTTCAGTACCACAGGCAGCTTCACGAGCTTTCGGCCCTCACGAGGCCACCGCAGCCTTTAGGCCCGGCCGCTGCTTGCCATTCTCAGCCGGAGTTGGGCTCAGTCACTAACCTACCCTCACTTCCCAACTCAGGGCTAACCAAGATTGGAGGGGGGAAGAGGAGGGCGCTAGCTGATCACTTCCTTTTCCTTCCCCTCTGGGATGCCGGCTGAGGAAGAAACCCTAGAAGGAAAGGTCATAGCTTTAGCACAGACCCATGCTGTCTGTGCTGCTCCCCCTCAATTCACTGCTGGGACTTTCAGTGATGTTCTAATTTTTTTTACATTAATTGAATAATTCATTTTACATTAATTAACTGATAAAGTAATTGTAGTGCTGTGATTAAACAGGGGGCTTTGTGCATGCTAAGCCAATACGTCCCAGCCCTGCATGTTTATTTTTAGTTGTTTTTTATTTTTATTTTTTCAAACTCTGGTGCCTTTCAGTCGTGGTTTTGTGTTGAAAAGACCTATGTCAGCTCTTTCCTGGGTGAAATTGAGGAGTTTATTGGAACTAAAGAGTTCCCTGACAGAGAAGGGGGTCTGTCTCTCTGGCTTGACTTTTTGTCCTTCACTCACAGTCCCCGAAATTTCTCCTTGTCTGTTCGCCCTGCCCTGCGGCTGAGACCCACCCCTCAAGAAATACCGACAATATCAACAGAATTCTGTGGCCTTCACAAGGTCTACAGAAAACTCTCTCCCCTTCTACCCATCCATACCCTGGGAGCCCAAGGTTCCGCCTGGAGTCTTCCAGCCTCCTCTCCACACCTGCCTTGGTGGACAGCTATGGCCAACCTCCAACCTTCTGAATCTACCTTAGTCTCCTAGCATCCTCCTCAGTCTTCTAGGCCATTTACTCTAGAGATGGTCTTCCTCGGTATCATTCAGGGAAACTGAGGCATGGGTAGGTTAACAAGACCATAGTTTGTCTGGAAAAGAAATAGAAACAGAGAAGAGGGGAGCTCAGAAAGATGCTAGCCAGAACAGTCTAAGGAACCAAGGTTTGTCTCTCCCCAGAAGCCATTTTGAAAGCCAGAGACATCAACATACATCAGGAGAATAGTCCAGAAGGAGCTCATGGACCAGCTGGTTCACACAGCACAGTGGTGGAGACAAGAAAATACACACCTCAGCAAGGCATACAGTGAGAACCCAGTCCCTGAAGATGCCCCCCCGACATCCAGATCTGCACAGCTACAGGAGCGTACATGTGTGCGATCATGAGTCATTATGTAGGTTTGGGATGCAAGCACAGGTCCTCCGCTGGAGCAGGAAGTGCTATTAACCAGCAAGCCATCGCTCTAGGCCCATGAATAAAAAATTTTAACATAAACATGAAGGGCCGGGGATGTAGCTCAAAGGCTATAGTATTGGCCTAGCATACACAAAGCCCTGGATTCAATCTCAGCACTACAGTTAGTTTATCGATTAATTAACATAAGATTCAGTATTCAATTAATGTAAAAACTAATCATGGCGCCAAAAGTCCCAGCAACGAATGAATCAGGTAACAGATCACAGCGGCTTCCTTCTGCCCGGAATGTGGCACACGGCTAGCAGTAATGTATTCGGGAAAGTAATTTGTCACATTAGGGAGTCTTTGAAAAACAGATGCTCATCTGAACGGGTGCAGAAAAGGCGTTTAACCAAAACTGTCATCCATTCACGGCCAAACTCCAGCACGCCAGGAATGACAGAAATAGAGGGTATTCTGCAAAGAAAAGCAAACGGAGAAGCCTCACCTGGGATACCAGGAAGGGCATCGGCGGCCGTCACCACTCTCCGGCGAAAGAAGAAAAGAAAGGTGTGTGGACTGGGGAAGAGGCGACAGAGCTCATCTCCTTGGAATGCCCAAGAGACCACAGGAAATCAGAGCTCTTTTAACGTGATCGCTAGGCTTGGGAGCGGTGTGTGGAAATAAAGACGCCGCCTACAGAAGGAAAATTATAACAATTCTAAAGCAAAGAATACATCCAACTCGAGTCGTCAGGCTCCCTAAGGAGAAAAATCGACTGTTGGTCTGTGTGGGCGTGGCAAGGGTGGTGCTGCTCTGTGCGTGGGTGATGCCCTTTCGTCTCTGCTGTGGATTTCCTTTCTAAAGAAGAAACACCACGAGATGGCAAGATGGCTCAGAGGGTGCTTGCAGCTTTACCTGACAACCTGGGTTCAATCCTAGGAACCCACACGGTGGAAGAAGAGAACCAACACCTGCAAGTTGTCCTAAAGTATGCCAAGGCATGCACACGGTGCCACACACACACACACACCACACACACACACACACACACAAATAGTGTAATTTTTGAAAAATAAGTAAAAGCAACATTGAGCCCACTCTACCCCTGATAGCTTGGAGAGGGAAACGGCCTATAGGATGCAGTCCTGGGGTTGAGCCACAGGCCTATCTCAGCTTACGAGACCCTTGCTTTACACTTGCTGGTCTTGGGCTCTTTGTCACAGCAGCTGTGGGCAGTATCGTTGAGCCTTGTGCTAGGAGCCAGGGCACAGTGACATACCCCATAGCTACAAGGCTCGTCTTCACAGAGCCCTTGCTGCAGGAGACTCCAGATCACCCAGCTCACACTGCTGGAGGACCCGTGCATGGCCCATCTGGTGTCCTTGTGACCTCAGGGCTCAGTCCTAGTGCCTCTCAGGATCTAGGGCTACAGTATCTGACCCAGGCCAGCAACTGAGGCTGCAGAAGAGAGAAGAATGGCCACAGGGCTGCGAAGAGGCTGGGGAGCTCTGAGGGCAGGACTGCCAGGTTCATGGTCTCCGAGCCCGGCTCTCCACTCCTTGCCTTCCTGTTTTCTGTCTTTTTCACTTTCTGCAGAGTGGCCTCTATTTCTCCCCCTGCACTTGGCGTCTGCCCAATGGGAACTGAAAGGTGAAAGCCGGCGGCAGCCTCCTGACCTCAAAGACACTAGGGAGCCTTCCCTGGCAGCTCCAGGAGAAAAGCCCAGGGAGGGAGACATTGCTGTATTGCCATCCTGCCCAAGGGGCTTCAGAGCCAGGAGGCCTTAACCTCTTTCACGAAAACAAGCACCTCAGAAACTGGCTAGGTTTTAAATTTGACTCCAGTGGGAGGACTCTCCCCTTCCCATTCCCCCTGTGCTGCCTGCGGCCTCACCTGGGACCCTCCGAGGTCATCCTCGGAGGTCATATGAGTCTTGACAACTCACCTCAGCAGGTCGACTGCTGAGCGTGAATCCTAGAAGAACGCTCTCGCCACCCCTGGCATCCTGTCAGGCATGTATAAAGACACTTTTTGCCCTGAAAGGATGATTATTCAGAGAACAGAATGGAGACAGCCTGAAGGGCCATGAGTAGGAAAATGGGGAATGGTGAGAGGAAGGGAGGGAAGGACGGGAAAGGAGGGAAGGAGAGGGAAAGGAAGAGAGAAGTGGAGAGGAAAGGAAAGGGGGGAAAGAAGGAGGAGAGGGAAAGCACCTCAGCCTTTGAACCCTTCAGTGCAGCCTATAACTTCATTACCAGGAACAGGGTCCAGGCAAGTGTGAGCCCGCCACCTGACCACCCGCACTCAATCCCTAGAACCCACACAGCGGAAGGAGAGAACCAACTCCTGCACGTTGTCTTTCACCCACATCTGGCAGGCGCGTGCGCACACACACACACACACACACACACATGTGCGCGCGCGCGCGTGCTCTCGCACGCATACAAATAAATATAAAAAGGATTTTAAAAACTGAATGAGATCCACCAATAATGAGGTCTTCCTAACACAGGGAAGATATCTTGTGATGTTATCATTAAATGGTTAAAAAGCCTCGTGCACAAAGAAATACAATATGGCACCTTTTTAACTGTTTAAAAACACAGAGCCAGATGATAATGGCCAAGCATACCCGTGTGTGTGTGTGTGTGTGTGTGTGTGTGTGTGTGTGTGTGTGTGTGTTTGTGTGTGTGTGCATGTACGTATGCATGTGTGTCTCTGTGCATGTGTTTGTGTGTATATCTGGGTGTGTCTATCTGCTGTATATCTGCCTCTGTGTGTGTGACTGTGTGTGTGTGTCTTACACATGTGTGTGTGATTTGTGTATGTGCATAAACACAGAAAGAAAGGCCTTCAGGGCTGTAGAGCACACGAGAGAGAGTGGTGATGACAGAAGTGGGCAAAACCTAGAACAAGCAAGCGGTCCACACAGCAGCGCCTTTTTCTGTGTGTGACCTGCTTGACTCTAAGGATAAGAAAGTCCGGGATCATCCTGGAGTAACAGCAATGCTCTCGAATGAACAAAAGAAGGACTGTAGCAGTGAGCACTGCTTGTTAAAACTCAAGCTCCCTGAACACTAAGCACTGAGAGAAGCAGAGGGAAGGCCTGACACAAAGGATGAGGCATGTTTGCGTGAGCGGGTGCTCGCCAACACACAGCAAGTGACGCATTAGCATACACCCAACAGGCCTGTCGTGAAAAAACAAAGCATTGAGAGTGCATAGGAATACAGAGCCTTGGAGTGTGGGCCTCGCCAAAACCAGAGCAGAAGTGTCTCTGATATTATCATATTATCCCAAGACCTTAGAACTGTCACAGCACAACCCCAGCCTCAGTTTCTCTATCTGATAAACAGCATCTGCCTCATAGGTTGATGTTGAGTCTGACTTGAGTTAATGTACCCAAAACAGTACAGGGGACACATGACAAACATAAAGATGGCTGTTATTATTGTCATTGCTGCTGTTATGGTTGTTTCCAGTATTTAATCTAGAAAAGGGGTTGAGGACCGAAGGACAGAAGTAAGCACTTCAGTTTTGTTTGTTTTGAGTCAAGGTCTTGCTAGGTAGTCCTGGCTAGTCTGCTACTCACTAAATAGCCCAGGCTGGCATCAAACTCAAAGCAGCTTCCCAAAGCCCCACCTCAGCCTCCAGGGCACTAAGATTACAGGTACATACACACACAGAGATTAAAAGTAAGAATTTCCTTGGTCCTGGGGCTACCTGCCACATGATTTTTCAGGAGGAACTACTCTCTGGCCCTGCCCTATGGAGGGGGCTCTGGGCCCTCCTTCTGAGAGGTCACTCGTGATGCCCCCAGAAACAGCTGTGGAGATGAACCTGGAAATAGAGACCCTTAGTCCTGAAAGATGGTTCCTCCCATCCAGAAGCTCGCTTGCATGCCTGAGGATGGGCAGGAGGTGGGTGACAAGAGCTCTGTCACCTGCCCATGCCTGTGATTGAATACAGTTCCAGCATTTCCCTAGCTGAGTGGCAGCCAGGGCTCCAGCTGCATGAAATTGGATGGATAAAATCTGGAGCAGAGGGCACCAAGACCTTGGTTCCTTGTTGTTTTGTCACCAGCTTTCCCAGAGACAAGCCAGCGCATTAAGCTGCTGAAGTCAATAATCAAATGGATGGAGGATAAAAGGAGAGAGAGATTGAGAAGCCCACAAAATTGTCCCTTCCACCAGAGTTCCAGGGTCCTGATGTTGTTGCTGGGAGAAAGACCACCAGCGAGGGGGTCTCTACAAAATCAAAGAGAAAACACTAGGTCTCTGGTGATGGGCTACATCCCATAATCTGATGGTTGTCAGAAACCTTTGTCCTCGGCACTAAGCTTGGCATCATGGCGGGTGTGTCCACTCCTTTCTCCAATCACCGCACCGCCCCCAGCGAGCTGACATTAGTTTCCGTGCTACTCTACAGGAAAAAGTTCTAAGACTCAGAAGGACCAGTCACTCCCAGGGTCCTGGACAGTGGAAAGGGGGACTTGGGACTTTTCCAGGTCTATCTATGTCCAATCCCTGCCCCGCTTTATTGTTTGGCATCCCAGTGATTTTTCCAGAAGACCCTAGAAGAGAGGTCTATGCAAAAGTCAGGCTGCCGAGATTGCTGGGAAATCTGAAGTGATGCCTTTGAGACCTATAAAATGGCAACAGCAGGGTCACCTGGGAGAGGTTGTGTGTCTCAGTGGGATATGGGGTAGAAGATGCTCAGGGCCACCCTGGAGTGTCATTCTTGCCATTAGCGATGACAGTATTTGACAGATGCCTGGGAAAGGTTGTAAAGAGGGGCTTGATCTTCCTGCTGCCAAATTCCTCTATTCCTTCCTTCTTCCTTCCTCCTTTCTTCTTCCTTACTCCTACACGTATCCCAGCCCTTCAGGGGTCCCAGTGGGTACTCTGGCCCTGGCACAATAATAGTGAAGAAAGAGGGACTCAGGGCTCTCTCACACACTCCTGGGACCCATATTCCAGCAGTCAGTGACCGTAAACTGAGGAACCCTCTAAGGGAGTGAAACCCTTTGGGGCTGTGACAAGGTAATGCAAGGGCCAAAGAGGCTATGAGAGAGTCTTCATCTCACTGAGGAAGACCTTGTCATTGCAGGAGCACAGACACAGGGAGACAGAGCCTAGTATCAGAAGGACTAGTTGTCCCTACCTGCCCTTGCACAGTGAATTCCCTAGTGCCCCTCCCACAAGCTCTTGGCAGCTTCTCAGCACCCAGTTCAGCAATGCCCCTGGCTCATTCTCAGCTGGATTCCTTCCTTCCTTCCTTCCTTCCTTCCTTCCTTCCTTCCTTCCTTCCTTCCTTCCCTCCTTCCTTCCTTCCTTCCTTCCTTCCTTCCTTCCTTCCTCAACCAAATATGACATACCAAGTTGCAAGAAGACTAGGCACCTCCCCTCACATTAAGGCTGGACGAAGCAACCCAGTAGGGGGAAAAGGGTTCCAAGAGCAGGTAATCGTGTTAGAAACAGGCCCTGTTCTCTCTTTTGGGAGTACCACAAAAACACCAGGCTACACAACCGTAATGTATGCAGAGGGCCTAGGCTCCTTGCAGGCTCCTTGACTGTCAATTCAGACTCAGTGAGCCCCTATGAGTAAAGCTTAGTTGACTCTGTGGGTTTTCTTTTTTTTTTTTAATTCTTTATTAATTACACTTTATTCACTTTGTATCCACCCCCCCGGGGTTCCCTCCCTCCTTCCATACCAATCCCTCCCTTCCTCCCCCCTCTGCATGCATGCCCCTCCACAAGTCCACTGATAGGGGAGGTCTTTTCCTTCCCTCTGATCCTAGTCAATTAGGTCTCATCAGGAGTGGCTGCATTGTCTTCCTCTGTGGCCTGGTAATGCTGCTTCCCCATCAGGGGGAGGTAATTAAAGAGCAGGCCAATCAGTTCATGTCAGAGACAGTCCCTGCCATGGGCTACATCTGTGCAGGGGTCTTAGGTTATCTCCATGCATAGTCCTTGGTTGGAATAGCAGTCTCAGGAAAGACCCCTGTGCTCAGATTTTTTGGTTCTGTTGCTCTCCTTGTGGAGTTCCTGTCCTCTCCAGATCTTACTGTTTTCCACTTCTTTCCTAAGATTCCCTGCACTCTGCTCAAAGGTTGCCTTTAAATCTCAGCATCTGCATTGATAGTCTTCAGGGCAGAGCCTTTCAGAGGTCCTTTGTATCAGGCTCCTGACTTGTTCCCTCTTTTCTCCTTCTGATGTCCATCCTCTTTGCCTTTCTGGATAGGAATTGAGCATTTTAGCAAGGAGTGGTATGGCTGGATCTTGAGGAAGTGCTATTCCTAGTTGTCTGAGGAAGCACCAGATTGCTTTCCAGAGTGGTTGTACAAGTTTACATTCCCACCAACAGTGGAGGAGGGATCCCCTTTCTCCACAATCTCTCCAGCATGTATTGTCACTTGAGTTTTTGATCTTAGCCATTCTGATGGGTGTAAGGTGAAATCTTAGGGTCGTTTTGATTTGCATTTCCCTTATGACTAAGGATGTTGAACATTTCTTTAAGTATTTCTCTGCCATTCGTTATTCCTCTATCAAGAATTCTCTGTTTAGCTCCGTACTCCATATTTTAATTGTATTACTTGTTTTGTTGCTGTTTAAGTTCTTGAGTTCTTTATATATACTGGATATTAGTCCTCTGTCAGATATAGGGTTGGTGAAGATCCTTTCCCAATCTGTAGGTAGTCATTTTGTTCTGACGACAGTGTCCTTTGCTTTACAGAAGCTTTTCAGTTTCATGAGGTCCCATTTATTGATTGTTGCTCTTAGAGCCTGTGCTGTTGGTGTTCTGTTCAGGAAGTTCTCCCCTGTGCCAATGAGTTCAAGGCTCTTTCCCACTTTTTCTTCTAAGCGGTGTCTGGTTTTATATTGAGGTCCTTGATCCACTTGGACTTTAGTTTTGTGCAGGGTGATAAGTATGGATCTATTTGCATTTTGGGGATAAAACATCCAGTTAGACCAGCACCATTTGTTGAAGATGCTGTCTTTTTTTCATTGAATGGTTTTGGCATCTTTGTCAAAAATCAGGTGTCCATAACTGTGTGGATTTATGTCAGGGTCTTCTATTCGATTCCATTGATCCACCAGTCTGTTTCTATGCCAGTACCATGTAGTTTTTAGTATTGTTGCTCTATAGTACAGCTTGGGATCAGGGATGGAGATACCTCCTGAAGATCTTTTACTGTAAAGAGTTGTTTTAGCAATTCTGGGTTTCTTGTTGTTCCATATGAAGGTGAGAATTTTTCTTTCAAGGTCTGTAAAGAACGGTGTTGGTAATTTGATGGGAATTGCATTGAATCTGTAGATTGCTTTTGGTAAGATGGCCATTTTTACTATATTAATCCTGCCAAGCAATGAGCATGGAGATCTTTCCATCTTCTGATATCTTCTTCTAATTCTTTCTTTAGAGACTGGAAATTTTTTTCATACAAGTTTTTGACTTGCTTGGTTAGGTTTACACCAAGGAACTTTATGTCCTTTTTGGCTATTGTGAAGGGTGTTGTCTCCCTAATTTCTTTCTTGGCCCTTTTGTCTTTTGTATACAGGAGGGCTACTGATTTTTTTTTTTTTTTTAGTTAATTTTGTATCCAGCCACTTTGCTGAAGGTGTTAATCAGCTGTAGGAGTTCCCTGGTAGAATTTTTGGGGTCACTCAGGTATACTATCATATCATCTGCAAATAGTGATACTTTGAGTTCTTCCTTTCCATTTTGTGACTCGGTGGGTTTTCTTGTGGTGTCCTTGACCCTCTGGCTCCTACAATACTTCCTACCCTTCTTCCACAGGACTCGTTGAGTTTCACCTAATTGTTTTCATCAGCTTTCGGTTGGTGGCTCTCCGGTGGTGATTATGAGAATCAGCTGGCTTTGTTATGCAGCTCAGACCTACCTACCTAGGGATGGTGCTACCCCACCATGGGCTAGGCCTTCCTACACCAACCCCCTCTGAAGACAACACCCCTATAGATGTGGCCACAGGCCAATCTGACCAGGGCAAAGGCCCCAGGAAGAAAAGATGGGCCTGAAGGGCCTCTGCATTCTGAAAGCTCGCATGAGGCAGTGCTTTGTGGTGGCTGTTCTTGGTTGTGGCTACCCAGACACCAATTCAAGTATGGAACAGACTTCTGGGGACCAAGCTAGGATCTGAGGGAACAAGATAATCTGGGCAGATACAGGTGGGAACCGGGAGACTTGAGACCTAAATGACGTTATGAAGAGTTCTGAGAACTGCCCTGTCCCTTTCCCTTCACAGAGCATGGTCAGAAGGGTGGTCAGAAGACTGACCAGGATAATGCCTGATGAGGTATCTGTGTACACTCTGAGGGAGGGCTGCTCCGGCTTAGACACAAGGATAAGGGAATGAGGAGTGAGTGGGCTGATGGGGTGCTGAGCTACATCTGCTTGCCTGAGCGCAGATGCTGCAGTGAGGGGAGAGCCAGATACCCAGGGAGAGCTGCCGAGGAAGCCTGTAGAGGGAGGTGGGGGCTGGAGGCCCAACCCCGCTACCTCCTTCAGGGATATTGCTCCTTGGAGCAGCCACCATCAGCCTCATCTCACATGGGATGGAGGACACACATGTCTGTGTGCTGCCTGCATCTGCACAGGGCCAGTCTAGGACCCAGGCTCATTGCATACCCCCTCCTTTCTTCCTCAGACGACATTAGAAGTGAACTTGATGCCAGGTGCTGTGGTGCATGCCTGTAATCCCAGCACTCAGGAAAGCAGAGGCAAGAACATCTCTATGAGTTTGAGGCCAGCCTGGTCTACAAAACAAGTGCAGGACAGCCAAGGCCACAGAGAGAAACCCTGTCTCAAAAAAACCAAGAAGAAGAGAAGTGAACCTAATAAAAATCCTGTTCTTTGTATCAGAATAAAACCTTGTCAGATCCTCTAAGTCACCCTGATGTTTTCGTGCTGAGTTTCGAATCAAACCTTTCCACACGGTAAGGGCCAAGATTTACTGGAAAGACTATAGGCTTTCCAGTGATTCCTGTTGATGCATTTCAGCTTTCTGCCCCTCCCTGGCCAGTGAAGTTCCTGGAGGCAGGGTACTGTGCGACAACCCCAGGATGACAGTGGAAGGGTCTCTGCAGGAAGCTCCTGACACACTCACTGCCCCTGCCTGGGGGGCTGTCTGCCCCAGCCCACAAAGTCAGGAGGGGCATGAGTCGAGGCACAAGGCTGGAAAGGCATGTATAGGGATCAAACACTCCAGGAACTACTTCAGGGAGCTTGTTCAACTTTAATTCCAGAGAACAATGGCTGTATGCCCCTTGGGGAGTGTGGGGGGGGGAGGCTCCAAGGATAGACATACATATTGGTTAAGACTAGGCATTTCAAGGATCCTTGATTTGCACTAAACAGCATGCTCCTATCATATGAACAGAAACATGGTACCTAATTATCATATAGAAGAGGGGAGGGGAGAGCTAGCAGGAAGCTGTGTCAAAGGCCATCTAGCAAATGGGGCTCGGGGTGTCTGTGTCTAAAGACACTCTCTAGTTGAAATCAGGCAGAGAGCATGAGGCCCTGCTGGGGAGAGGAAGTCCTGCACCTTAATGCTGAGCTCAGAATGGCTGTCCGGACTGGGAGGACTGCATCCTCAAACATCAGGGTCCTTCTAACACTAGCCCTATAGCTGCACCCCACACCTAGATACCCCACAAACAGCATGCTGCTTCCCAACTCTGAAGGCCTTCTCTGTCTCTCATGCTTTCCCATAGGCTGCCTCTTACCTGGGACACCCTTCCCACCTCTATCTGGAGACACCTTGACCTCCCCTGGCCTGAGGATGGAAGATGGGAAGGAAAAGCTATGGTCTGTCCTTGTAGGTACCAAGTCTGCCCATGAGCAAATGCTCTTGGTGAGCACAGCCCAGCCAAGCCCAGCACCAATCACAGCACAGGCTTCACCATGGAGCAACCCACCCAAAGTCTCCCCAAGGAGACTTCAGTGGAGGGGCTGAAGTGACTCACCAGCCCAAGCGTGTCTATCCATGCTTGGCCTCAGACACTCTTGACCCCAAAGAAGGACGTTGTTCCTCCCTTCCTTCCTGACCAGACCAGAAAGCTCCAATTTCTTCTTCTTTCATCTCAGTTGGTTCATCTGCCCTGTCCTCCTCCAAGGAGGAGCCATGCTCTGTGTCCCCAGGGTCAGGCATTTGTCCTCTCTTCCACCTTGGTGAACTGAGGTGGTCTGGAGAAAGACAAGTGTCCCCACCCAAGAGTCCAGCTGGTCCCTATGTTCCCCCAGGCCCTCGGCTACTGTGATGGGGTCAGATCTTGCCTGCACACACACGGGATGGAGGCAGGTATAAGTAGGGGTCATGTAAGGCACATCTGGATTCCACGTCAGCAGAGAGAGACAGTGGGGCAGACTTCCTCTTGACAGAGTGGTTCCCAGCCTTGAAGTACAGGCCCTTGAAGTAAGGAGGTGGCTTCTATATCACAGGCCGAGAAGACCGAATCCCCTTCCTGGCTGAGACTTCAGTTCCAGGACACCTACTCTCTGCTCTGTGTGTATCAAGCCAATGTAGGCTTCTGCATCTTCCCAGAAACCTCTTAATTCCCAGGCTCTTTGGCCCTCTGAGTCTCTGAATGCGCTTACGATGCAGAGTCTGTGAGTCAAAGATTTCACCCGGGTATGTTTGCCTTCACCAGAGAAACTCGGGTTCTTTGGGAACTCAGAGCCCAAGTGTAGGAGGGACGGACAGATCAGAAAACCCTCCTCATTAGAGAAGGAAGGTTCCAGACCTCCCATCTTATCCTCTGCAGGAGGAAGAGGTTGGACGTAGGGTCTCGGGCTCTTCTCAGCACTAAATATAGGAGTCCCCGGGAATCCCCAGCCCTATGTTTCCCCTCACTTCTGTACCTCAGTCCTTCTTATCCATGACCCCACAGGCTGAGTGGGTCAAATAGGACCAGAAGCCTCTGGGGATGAAGTCCATGGGCTCAGGTTTGCTGGTTGAAAGACTCCAAGCAGTTCTGCGACTACTGTGGTTTCTGGGCCTTGCCTCTTGCTGACATCACCTTGAGTCGTGATGTCAACAGCCTAGGGACCGGAAACATCAGCCCACTGTCATTCCTGGACTGTCTGTTCTTTCCAGGGGTGCCTGCTCTGCTACAGGGAATCCAGAACTCTACACTGTCTGACTCAACGTGTCCTTTGCTATTAGAGCAGGGATGTTCTCCTGGAAAGATTTGCTTCCCATAGGTGAGAAGGGCCTGTATGGTTGAGGAAAACTGGTTTTCATGGGTCCTCTAGGGCATCAGGGGTTCCTGCCCCCAAGACAGCCTAAGAAGTTCCCAAGCTGGGGCCCCACTTGGCCCCATAGACTTGGTCACAGAGGGTCAGGAGCTCCAGCAAACACCCCAGCTAGCCTGGCTCCATCTGCCTGAGCCCCTGTGGGCTGAAGAGAGCAGATAGAGGCTCCCAGGCCATGCAGACCTAGGCTTGTAAATCCAGCTTGCCCCTGTGGGGCTTGGGCTCCAGCAGGCAG
Organism: Meriones unguiculatus; assembly: GCF_030254825.1. Lineage (NCBI taxonomy): Eukaryota > Metazoa > Chordata > Mammalia > Rodentia > Muridae > Meriones > Meriones unguiculatus. The sequence goes on from NC_083351.1 coordinate 20,513,950, forward strand.
CATACCAATCTCACCTCCAGGACCCAAGGGACACTGGCTCTGTGCTGTCCCTACCCTCATTCCCCACTTGAACGAGTGTGGTCCTCCTCACGGCAGGATCATGTCTTCCTTGACAAGGCTTCCTTAACAAGTGTCTAGAACAAATTAAAATATGTCTGATGGGCAGAGGGGAAGGGAGCTGAGCTACATCCATCTAGGGGAGTCAGTTCCTCGTTCTCACTTCTAGGTAAAGGGGTTCTCACACATACGGCTACAGTGAAGGAAGGGGACTCCAAAAAGGAGACCTAGGTCACTCACTGATGGCGTCCCACAGAAGGCTAAGCATGATATGACACGTGTGTGTGTGTGTGTGTGTGTGTGTGTGTGTGTGCTTATGTGTATGCACATGTGCATGTGTGAAGTCACTCAACAGCATTTGTTGAGTGTCTACTATATGCCGGATGTAGTTCTAGTATGTCAGAAACAAGACAAAGATCCCCATCCATGTGGATCTGAGTATGCAGTCAGGGCAATGAGCCCATAAACAAGAGGCACAGAGCAGAAGTAACTGGAACCCCAGGGACCAGGCAGCTCTCACAATTTTAAAACGTTAAAGGTGCTGCCATGAGAAGGCTCACTGAGAAAAAGACTGGGGCAGACAAAGGCATTTCTCTTTTTATATCATCTGAACAGAGAGGGTCACAGGGCAAGAGATGGGAGTGGAGCCTGCCCACCCCACCCTTTTCTTCGCCCCACGGGCATCGTTCCTGCGGTAGATCTCTCTGTACCCACACTGTGACAAGGCGGCTATACTTCCTCCCTTGCCCCAAAAGGAATTGGAATGCTCACCTGTGCTATACAGTGTGGAGCAACAGTGAGGATTTGAACCCAGCCCTGCAGGGATGAAAAGCCTCTTTGGGAAGGACTCCAGGACAGGTTCCAAGGTGGGGTCTCAGCCTCTTGAGAGTCTGTGGCCTTTCCACAGACCCGAGCTTGGGTGTTGAGTGACACCTTCAGGAGCCCAGCATAGCTGCCTTCTGCAGTAGCTTGACTCACTGTAGCAGGATCAAGAAGAGACCTCTTGAGCCCGCGCCACAGACAGATCTCCCAGGCCTAGCGCCTGCACTCAGAGGCAGCCGGCCTTTGATCCAGAGTCCACATCCAGCTGCTCTGATGTGAAACTGACGCCTTGTGAAGCCAGATCCCATCGGGGGACAGATCAGAACCGTGCGGCCTCATTACTGGTCTGACCTATTTTGCACTCCCCCTCGCTGTGAGCCGAGGTGGCTGCTATAGTAACAGCACAGACAGAGGGGATGCAGGGGACAGAGGCAGCCCCTGGGACCCTGTTCTCTACCTAAAGGAAATAAAACTGATAGACTGTGTGGGGCCCCACAGCCTGGCCTCCCCACTTCCCACCACAGCCCTGGGGCCTGGCCTGGCCTTTCCCTTCCCTCTCCACTGTCCCAAACACTGCTCACATCAGTCAGTACTGGCTCTGTTTAAGGGCTGTGGGAGCAGAAGTGTGCAGAGCTATGAGACTCATGACTCAGTCACTCGTCTCTACAGTAGTGGCTTTGCAGGGCACTCATCTTGAGTTACTCTATGTTGGATCCCAGGGTAGACACCAGGCAGCACTGAGATGACCTGGGACCAGAGATGAGTTCAAAATGGAAAGTCACTTCCGGGAGGCCACATCCTCCCAGTGGAGCACCTCAGACACTGTGTCTTCCTGGTACTTAGGCTTCAGGGATAGTCACACTGACAGTGCGTGGCTATGGGACCCTACTGTATTCAGGTGCCAGCATCCTAAGGCTTGGGTATCCATGGGGATCCTAGAGCCAATCCTCACAATTTCCAGGGACCACACAGCATTAGGGCTGCAGTCCATGGTATGAGGAGCTACCTGGGATCCAGTACCCGCCCCACACCATGCCACCTGAGGCCTTTCCTGTTCTGCATCCTTTTCCTCTTCTTCCTTCTCCTTCTCCTCTTCCTCCTCCAGTTTGATCATTAAAGCTGGTTTTGTAGTCCAGCCTCAGGCTCCTCCCTTCATGCTCAGCCTACCGTTGATATCTTAGGCATAGCCTTCTCGGTGGTTCTTATAAATCATCACGCAACATGCGTGCCGTGCTTCTGAGAGCATTTGTGTTCAATTCCATCTGCCTCATCTCACAGTGAGATCAGTGATGGTCACCTGAGTCAGACATCTCTACACCCCCACCCGGCTCTCTCTCCTATCTATTCTCAATCTCTGCCCTCAGTCTGTTTCTCCTAACTCTCTGTCTCTCTTTCCTCTCTCTCTCTCTCTCTCTCTCTCTCTCTCTCTCTCTCTCTCTCTCTCTGGATGATCTGGGTCAGGGCCACAGAGGATTCTCCTTCACTGTCCCTAAAGAAGGCTTCATTCAGTTCTGCTCTGAGACACGTGTCGGGGAGGCAAGCCTGCAGTGTGACAGGACCTAGAAAAGCTGCTGCCTTGGTAGGACGAGAACAGGGCTACCTCAGCTCCTACCAAGCCTTCCTGTGAGAAGGAGGGGCTTGGTGTCAGAGAGCTGCCGGGCATGGGATGCTTGGGTCCTCTTCTTAGCTGTGATGACAGGACAGCTTGCTTAACATCTCTGGGCATCTACTCCCTCTCCCGTGAAGTGGATGTAAACTCAGGACCACTGTGAAGACTAGATGAAGCCATGGGTGCGAATCATTCCATTGGTAGGTTCTAGAACAGAGAGCAACTTCAGGAAGAGCGGGCTGCACTGCCAGGTAAGATGTCCACACTGATCTCCTTATTATAAGCACTTCATCATAAACGTCTTCCTTAGACAGTTTCCACGTGCACAGCAGACACTGTTTTGGGTGTCTCTATCCAGTTACTTAGCAAACTACCAATGCTACGGAACCAGCAGCCCACTGCAAACCCCAGGGAGCTGCAGGTTGACACTTAGGACCTTTTGCACGGTGGGTGACAAGAGAGCTCGGTGGTAAGTGCACTTGCTAACAAGCCTGCCGACCTGAGCTGGATTCCCAGATCCTCAATGGAGAAAGGAGAGAACGGACTTGCACAACTTGTCCTCTGATCTCCAAATGCATGGCATTAGTAGACTCTTGAACGTGCTCACACACTAACCTACATAAAGGGGGAAAACAAAGACCTTTCCGTGCGCCCAGACCCTTCCCAGCAGTCCTTTCTCCTCCCCAGAGGGATCACCGTCCTTTACGCGTTTCCTATTTCCACACTTCTCGGAAGAAAAATATAAGACTCTTTTGACGAGTTAAATAAGACTCAAAACAGAACAAAACCAAAACAAAAAAAAAAAAAGGCTAAGCACGAGAGGAGTGATGGGTAAATTTGATTCCCTTCCCACAAAGAGATTCAGTTCACCCAACGTCGCATGAAACAGGGCGTGGAAGCAGATATTTTGACATGTTAGCAGTAAATGGCCCCACGCTCTGAATATACGAAGATTCCAGAACGACCCTAATCGAAGGACTCGAATCTTTGAATTGGGGTTTCAAGAAGAAGCCTGAATGGCTCATCAGCGCTCGCGAATATGCGGAGCCTCATTAGCAATCAGGGAATCGCAAACGGAGCAGCAGGGAAAGAGTCCACCTGCTGACTAGGCAGAGTGGGGTTTGGGCTAGGTGGGGGGGAGGGGGCTCCCCCCACCCATTGTCTCCCGGAAAGGGTCGCTCGCTCTTTCAGACTAATTTGCCATTGTCTCGTAAAGCCTACCAGGCAGACCCCCTCATCCTGCAGCAGCTCTGCATCCACAACACACCCCTGGAGAGTCTGTACGGGAGCTTCGGGAGCCTCTTACAAGGATCTTCCTGGTCACTCATTTGCAGTAACATGAACCTAGTAACAGCCCCAATCAATACCGTTGAGCGAATGAGTCCGCTTTCCAGACGGGTATGAGGGAGACTCCACACCAGGCCTTGCATAAGCAGCAGGCACCGGCTCTGCTCCCCTCCCACATGAGCTACTCCCCGCACGTACAAGCAACCCAAATATAGACGCCTAGATCTTCGCTTGTGGAGGGCAGAGCTATCTGAGAGCCAACCATCACATCTCCGGAGCCAACAGGGGCCCTGCCGATGGAGCCCCACAGTCTGATACATTAAGGAGGGAGCTAAGGAGCCCTGGGGATTCTGCTGCGTCTCCTTCCCGGGACCAGGCCTACGGTTCATCGGCGCCTCCCACTCTGGTGTTACTCTCTGCTGGAGTGGCATACCAGTGACCCTCTGAGAGGCGGCAGCAGCAGCCACTGAAGTTCTTCCCCTTAGGGCATTGTGATCCCCATTTCACAGGCAACCCCCAGGGTACATGCCAGGGTCCAAGCCACCTGTCTCTCACACTTGAAAAAGTACCCATTGTGGGAGGCAGCAGCCCTGGGTTGAGGGTGGGGTGGGAGGAGGAGGGGCTTCTAATGGCACCTACAGAGCTGGCCAGAGCAGTCCCAAGGCACAGGTTTACCATTTTATGCCAAGTTCTAAGGCAAGTACCCAAGACAGGCTGAGGGAAGGATGTAAGTGTCCTGTTTCCCTTCCCCCTTCAGGATTGCCTTTGATATGAAACAATGTTTTAATAATAGATGTTCCGCAGGAAATAAAAAAAAAAAGTGAACATCAAAGCCCGGCAGGAGGCAGGGGTGGTTTGGCAAAGCGCTTGCCGCACAGACACGAAGATCTGAGTTCGAATACCCGTCACCTGTGTAAAACCCCGTGCGTGGTGGCTAGTGTCTGGAATCTCAGCTCTGGGGAGGTGGAGACTGGAGGATTCCCGGAGCTTGCTGGTCTGCCCTAATTGGTGAGCTCAAGGTTCTGTGAGAGATCTTGTCTCAAAAGACATTTGCCCTTGACCTCTGGCCTCCACAAACCAGCATGCTACAAGTGCACACACTCTAAAGAAATGCATGAAGTACAGACAAATAAATAACCCCAAATTTTTCATAGCCCAACCCTGACTTAGCCCCTGCTGGTATTTTTCCATCCACCTGTCTGTATTGTATAATCCAGGGATAGAAATCTGTAGGGGTAAAATTAGCAATTTGCATCCACGGTTTTATTTCTCCTCTTTCTTTTTGAGACAGGGTTTCTCTGTGTAGCCTTGGCTGTCCTGGACTCACTTTGTAGACCAGGCTGACCTTGAACTCACAGGGATCCACCTGCCTCTGTGCCACCATGCCCCGCTCACCTTTCTTTTCATAAGCACTTTACCAATGTGAATGTCTTGATGGAGTTTCCCTGTTTCGTGGCCAACAGCAGTCCACCATGTTTTCATACCATAATTATTTTACCTGTCCCCGTGGTCAGGTGGTTATGTGGTTATGACCCTGTGCTCAAACCTTGGTCTCTACTTCTGGCTACTTTCCGAAGGAAGTACTTTCTGAGGGTCAAAGGGCACAGGCACCTGCATTCTTCAGGCTCTGTGTGTGGGAAATTTGTCATTCTGGAAATCTGGCTTGTGCCTGCACCTCATGTGTCCACATGGTGTCTCCGACTCCTTCAGCACCATCCTGACCCTTTACTGATCTGCCTCCCCCCATCCTGCCCAGCCCTTGGGAAACACAATAGAAAAGTTGATACACTGAGATGGCTAAGTGTGTATTTATCTGTAGGCATTTTAAAAAGTCAACATAATTACTCAAGTCCCATTAAGTTTAATTTGCAGCCAATCTCACATCTCTCAGGAAGCAGACAGGGTGCTGAGTGGGACGGAAGAGACAGGTTGGCTCTTTAGAACCAGACGAAATCGATGGCCTGGCTGGGTGGGCCAAGCGGGGGCCTTCCAGTGGATGGCACTCTCGCAGTGGGGAGCCACGTGTCAAGGACTCTGCCAGTGACCCCAGGTCTTCTACCCTCTGCTGTGTTAGCCGGGCAGCTTCCTATAAGCAGGCCACCTCTGGAGCAGGAATGCTGTCCTGCATCCTGGAACACGGCCAGCCCCCAGGGGAACATCCCTGGTGCCCACACACTTAAACCCAGAGAGCCCTTACCAGGACGAATGGGAGGAGCTGGGGGAGCGAACATCCAGCTCAGCTGAGCTCAGATGCGTTTTCTTATTCACTGATGTGTTTGGACAATCAAAGGTGTTTGTGCTAAGAAAAATTCGTGATTCTTTTTCTTTCCATGATGATTGTGAATAATACTTTTGTGCTTTAAGAAATCCTGACTGATCCCAAAGGTGATGGCAAGATCCCATCCTATTTGCATGCTTAGATCTGCTGTTTCGGCTCAAATTCATCTGTGCAGGTGTGTGGGAAAGTGTCTAGACTCATTTTCCCCGGGACTACTCAGGTGTTGGCAGCATTGTTTGCTGAAAAGGACAGCGCATGCGTGCGGGTTCTATGGGTCTCTGTCTTCTGTTCCGTCACCCCTTTTGTCAATTCTTGGTTTATCTTCGCTGCTTGCTACTAGGTTCACCAGCCTGAACCAGCGGCTGTTGCTCTCCCAAGTTCTGTTGAAAAGTTAGTTGACGAGTCTGATTGTGTTAAAACTTGTGTATTGACTTCTATCGGGCCCCAAATTGTTACGTTTCCTTCCCCCCCCTCAATATTTTGCCTCCCACAAACTAGGTGTCTAAGTTACTTTTCCGTCGTTGTGTTAAAGTACCCTGATGACTTGAGAGGAAGCGTGTTTATTTGGGCTCACACTTCCGGGAGGGGGTGGAGCTACAGCCTGTTATGGTGGGGAGGACAGGACAGCAGGCAAGGAAGGCTTGGCTGCAGGAGCAAGAGGCGGATGAGCCGCCCTCAGGAAGCAGGAACTGAGCCCGAAGAGGAACCCCTACACAGCCTGGAGGCCTGCCACCCACTCCCTTCATCAAGGCTCCCAGGTTCTCCAGCCTCCCAAACAGTGTCACCAGCTGTCCACACCCGTGAGGCTGTGGGAGGTACTTCATCTTCAGACAAGTCCGCTCCCTGCCTGGGAGCTGCAGCCCCAGACCTTTGTAATTTAAAATTCTTTTGCATGTACTCACATGTCAAGTCACACACATAGAAAGTCAGAAGTCAACTTGGGGGAGCCGGGTCCCTTCTGTCATGTGGGTCTTCGGCTTGCTACCCTCAGGAGCAAGCACCTCTGCCTACCGAGCCATCTTGCTGGGGGGGCTTTCTTCAACGAGAGAGGACCTCACTAGGAAGCCAGGTTGAATCATCCTTCTACCTCTAATAACATATTTTTGAAGCTGAAAAATTTTTTCTTTTAAAAATATTTTTAGGGTTTGTTCCTGGACCTCTCGGTTATTCCAGCCCCCACCCCACCCCCACCCCTGCAAGAGGCTGCTCTCATTAAAAAGAGGTATATTTACGCCTCGGGTGTAATACAACTTGAGCTGGCCCATAGCCCATTTCTTCCCATATGTTACAGTTGTGTTAATAAAAAGAATTTAGAAACAGAAAATAAATAAAAGATATTTTAAACCATTTGTTGTTATTAGCGTAGAGTGGGGGTCATCACCATACTACCCTTTTATGGGGACAGAGTAAATAGTTCAGGCTTTGAAGACTCTCTCTCTCTCTCTCTCTCTCTTTCTCTCTCTCTTTTTCTCTCTCTCTCTCCTCCCATTGTACTATGAGAGTGATAATACATGTGTCAGTCAGCTTTCCGTTACTGCAACAAAATACTCTGAGATAGCCAGGTTATGAAGAAAGAAGGTTTACTCACATCAGTTCAGGAAGGTTTCAGTCCATGGCTGGCTGACGTCATTGCTTTGGGCTTGTGGCGACCCAACACGCTGTGGATGGAGACCATGTTGTAGTGAAGACTCTCACCCCATGGCACGATTCAAAAATGGGATCAAAAGGAGGACACCAGGGTCCCCCAAGCGTCTTCTAGAATACGCCCCGGTGACCTGACAGCTCCCACTAAGCTCCTAACAGTTCCAGCATCACCACCCTTTGGCAGGATGCACTGGGAGGCAAGATTTTAAAATATGGGCTTCCGAGGAATATTCCAGATCTACTGCAAAGAGAAACCCGTGGAAAACCAGCTTTGGCTATATTCTAATAAAAATGCACTCCCAAACACGGACATTGGATTTTGTGCAATTTCAAGTATCACGGAGTATTACACTCTGGATGGTGGCCCAGGCTGGACTCATAGGTCATAGTTACAGCCTTGAGCAGAGCAAAGCGGATCCATTTCAATGACTCCACTCTCACGGAAGCTCATTACACCCACCTATGAAGCTATAGAGCTGGAATTAGTGAGCTAGTTAAAGCCCCTGGCATAAAGCATGTCCCCTTCCCTCTCTGCGATATGAATGCCTGTCAGTGGTCCACTGGGCTGGGCAGATCTTCTTCACATAAGCCCAAATCAGCCTGTGTCCATGACTGCTCAGTCTGTCATCTTGGCATTCACTTTCACTCCCTGGCAAAAGAAACCAGGCCAAGCTTGTGGCCAGCAGGGCTGGGAGAGCCAGATCCTCACACAAACACAACCCTAGGAGAGTTATTCTAGCTGCTGGACCAGACCACCATTGGTAATGGATGCCGCTCTTTAATGCTGCTGGGGAGACACACCCCTCTTTAATCTGCTGCAGTGTCATTAGGAGAGAAAGTGTTTGCTACGGGAGCTCCCAGGGCCTTTGGAAACTGCAAGATCAGCTGCCAAGGCAGCTCTAGCCTTACCCTGCCCTGCCCAATCCAGCCTGGAGCCTCAGAGAGGTGGCTGGGGGGGGAGGGGGAGGCTAGTTTGGAGCCCTGGAGCCCCGGGTCCTGTTTCCAGGCTCTTCTGACCCAGGGAGACAGTGGGTGGAGGAAAGGAAGGAAGAAAGAAGAGAATCCCACATGGGGGCCCCCCAAGCTCCCCACCCATGGGCATGTCAGAGAGCAGAGCATGGGGGCCAGGCTGGGGGATGTCTATGCTTCCTACCAAGAGGAGCAACATGCCTTTGGCTGGGGTTCAGTACTCTCCCCAAACTGCTGCCCTAAGCCAGGAAAACACCCATCTCCTGGTCAGGCTAGCAGGAATACTGCTTGTTTCGATTACTTGTTTTAATGTTGTACGTGTGTGTTTATCTGTGTGTGCGTTTGTTCACATGAACATGGTTAACTGTGGAGGACAGGAGGGGACATTAGATGCCCTGGAGCTGAAGTCACAGCCAGCTGTGAGCCATCCAGCCTGGGTGTTTGCAACTGAGCACCAGTCCCCTGCAAGAAGGACGTGCACTCTGACCTCTGAGCCATCTCTCCAGTTCCTCAATTTTGTGTCTATATTCAAGAACCAAAATTAAGTTCACCCTCCTGTGACTCCTCCAGCCTCTGTACTTCTAGTCACATTCACTGGGTAGAAAGTGATGTCTTTTCTCGGGAAGGACCAGGCATAAGAAGGTAGACTGTCAGAGACCTCATGACAGGGTTGGTAGACTGGGCTGTTGACGCCCCAGATCGCCCCTTGCTGCCTCCTCTACTTCTCCCTCCTTTACTAAGTCAATGCCATGTCTGTCTCAACAGTACCACAGAGTCTGTCTTTCCTTTCCTGTCCCCAGTTTCCTGATATGGGCTCCTGTGGTCCTAACCATACAGGGGGAACCCTGTCTGTGTCCTCCCTCTGCAAGGAGAGCCAACCAGAAAGCATGTATTTACTATGTGGAGAGGCAAACAGAGCAGGTGGCACACTCCAAGCCAACTGCCAGGGCTGCTGGGATGGAGGGATGAGCCTTGCAAAAAGTCTGTACGCCCCCCAGGGAACCAGCTGTGGCTCAGGTCGGGCTGAGCCTGGAGTCTGGGCAGCCCATCCGTCAAATGGAGAACAGCTGGAAGGCCTAATCGTTTTTGGCCCTCTCCACAATCCAGACTGGCCCTCTCCTCCCTCCCTAAGGATCTGTAACAGAGACTCCCTGGCCCCAGACATCTGTTACTTCTTAGGTGCTGGCCCGGTGCGGTACTACTGGCATCTGCTTTCCAGTAGCAGGCCCCCAGTTTCCAGCCCTGACCCCTTGATCTCTCTGACCTCTGACCCTGACTAGGCAATGCTTCCCCAGTTCAAAACACTGTCTTCACACCTCAAACACTGGCAGATGCTTTGGCCACAAGGACCCTGGCTCTTTGCCCTCACATCAGATCCTTAGAGCCCTCCTACCTCTTCCCACACTCCCACTAGATCAGCAGAGGCCACGGGGCCCTTGTGACCATAGGACCTTGGCCATAGGACCTCGGCTCCACCTCTCAGCACCAGGGATCTGTACCTGGGCCCTAACTCATCTCCATTCCTTTCCTGGCTCTCCTGCCTCACCCAGCCCTCTGCAAAGATTTGTTCCAGTCCAGGGCTTTTGCTGAGCACTCTGGTCCTGGTCCTGAGCCGTGGCTTGAACTGACTGCCTCACTCTGCACTCCCCATGACCCTAAGGTAACTGTCCCATCCTGTAGTTAGGCAATCAGGATTCAAAGACCAAAGCAGGCAGCCATGAATGCTTGGCCAGGATGCGGCATAGCTAGGATTAGAACCCTAGGCAATGGCACAATATCACCCTTCTTTCCACCCATCTAATTTCCAGGGGATCTCTTCCAGTCTGGGTTGGGAGTACCCCAAGGTTCTCACCTATTCCTTAACCCTAGTGGCACCAGACTGGGGCCCAGCACATTTCAGACACTTTGCCAATGCCTGCAGACTAAAGAGTAGGGACAGCACAGTGGCTGCCGGGACCCTCCCTCTTCTGCCCACCGCTCCTACCACTTGATCCCTCAGTAAGCAAAGCCTTTAAACCAAAAACAATTTTACACTTCATTTGAGTTAATCACGGAAGTTCTCTCTAGAAGCCATCTCCCCCTAATTGTCTGCAGAAAAGCAAGTGCCTGCCTGGCAGCCCCACCCCAGCTCTGTCACAGAGCCCTCGAGCCACAGAAGGCAGTGACAGGTAGGAGGGGCTGCAAAGCAAAAGCTAAAGTCAGTGTTCAGCTGTGTGCCCATGGGCCTGGGTGTTGTGATGCAGTTGGCAATGCTAAGGACTCAGTCCTCGCAAGCATATCTCACAGAGGGGAAAGACCATGTTTAAACAAATCACCATGCTAAGAGTGGTAATGAAGACCTATAATCCCACTCAAGGGGCTGAGGCAGGAGGATCATATGTTTAAGGCCTGTCTGGGCCACCAGATGAATTCAAGGCCAGCCTGGGCAACTTAATGAGATTCTGTCTCACTAAGGAATAAGCAAGCGCATAAACAAACAAGTCATAAAGAGCCATCGAGTTGGCTTTGAACTGAAAACAAATTTAAGAATTGTAGTCACGGGGCCTCATTTTAACCTAAAATTATCCTTTTAAAGGCCCTATCTTTGAATGCAGCATGAGGTACTTGGGGTATGAGAGCAGTTTTCAGAATGCCAGTCAGGCGTATAATAGTATACGCCTAGGGGCTGGGAGTATAGCTCAAATGGTAGGGTGTTTGCCTAGCATGCATGAAGCCCTAGGTTCAGTCCCTCCAACTATGTAAACCTGGAATGGTGGTGCATGCCTGTAATCCCAGCACTTTTGGGGGAGGTGGAGGCCGGAGGATCATAAATTTAAGGTCATCCCCAGACACACATCAAGTTTGAGGCCAGCCTGTGAGACATGAGACTTTGTGGAGAGAAAGAGAGAGGTGGGAGGGGGGAGATTGGGTAGATTCAGAGTGGTATGGACATAGACTGTCTCAAAAAAGAAAAAAGAAAAAGAAAAGCATAAGCCAAAAAGAACTGAGCACACATGCCCCGCACCACGTGTTGGTAAGATTCACAGGCGCTTTACTCACTGTGGTCAAAAATAAAACAACCTCGAGCCTGTCTTTGTAAAGAACAGAAGAAACTTTGTGGAGACTGTCTGGGACCACCTTTCAGTGACAGTTTCCTGAGAAAGAGGATCAGGAGACGAGAAGAAAAGAGAAGATAGGAAAGCTGGGGTCAGGAGGTCTTGCACAAGCTATGTCTTATGCCGTGCGAGTTTATTAAGAAGTACAGTTTTCAGTGGAAAAAAAATGGACAGAGTCCGTGGAAATCTATCATACAATGGGACAAAGACAGCAGGAAGCTAATTAAGCAATGTGTAAAGAGGGAACATAGGCTATCTCAAATGCATCACTGGCCAAGCGTTCAGAGGCCTTTGGATTGTTAACTCCGGTCTCTACAGGGAAAAGTTGGGTTCTCAGGATCCAAAACCACAGCTCCCCCATGTCCCTGGCCCCAGGCCATGGCTGGCCTTGCCAAGCATGCTCCTGGCATTAGACAAGGATCTACATTCTTTCTCCATACATCAGGGCCTCAGGGGAAAGCCTTGGATCAGCCTGGCTCTCCATCGGGAGCCAGTGAAATGGAACAGAATGGTGTTTGAAAAGGTGAACAGATTAACCCACCCCACAGAATGTGTATGAGTACTGGCCACACAGTCCACAAAAAGCACAGAACTCATGTGCTCTACAGTTCAAGCAATATGAGCTGGCCTGAAGTGATAGAAGCCGGAATATCGGGTCCATCTCAGAGTGACAAAGCAGCTTTCTGGGTGGAGGGAGGCATGGCTATCTTGAGATCATTCCCACCTCTGTAAGTTCGTCAAGAGGGAGAAAGTAAGGTGTGGAAGGTGGGTGGCTTGAGGCTCTGTTTGCCCGATGCTTGCTATTGCTCCTGTTGGCTGGAGCAAGTCCATCAGCCAGCCAAGGTAGAAGAGGTGGATTCCCATGCTTGGTGGAAGGATCCAAGTGCCACGTTCTCAGGGTATGGACTCAGAGGGAAAAAGGTCTGAGGGTGCTGCAGACATGCTTAAGAGTTCTGCATTCCACCTTACACAGTTATGCTTTAATATGTGAAATGCAACCAACAAAAAAATATATGGGAGGTAGCTGGGTCAGATGATGACAAATGTCTTGAGCCCCAGTAGTTCCTAGGTTTCCATATATTCCATTCCAACCAACAGTGGGGTGAGCACAGGACAACCAATGGACTGAGTCGTCAGCAGATGGATGGGGAACTGGGCTTAACAATGGGTGGGGACAAATCCTGTCCTGGGTCCCTGGTGTAGATTGACACTGGGTTTCAGTACCTCGGACAGATCCCAGTGTGCCGGCCTTTCCAGTTCATGCCCCTTGTCAATGCCTGGTTCCTTAGCTTCTGGGTAGAATTACCTGGTTAAATGCAGTTCACACTTGCTGCCAGGAATAAGGGCATATAGTCTCTGGAACCAGATTTCCTGAGATCAAGTCTCGCCTGCCCCATCATATAAGCTGTTTGGGGACAGACAGTCCTCAAGAGAAGATATTTATAGATCACTTGGTAAATTCAGTGAAATGATAAAACAACTAAGTAAAATAATACGATAAAGTTAAATATGTTAATTTAAAATTCAAAAGACGCTGGACTAGATGGCTTTTGTTGGCCTCAGGACTTAAGGATAAGCAGAGCAAGGTGTGGTAGTTAATTGGAAACTGAGACCCACCTTTTTCTGACATCTTGCCCCCATATGCTCAGATATTGCCACCCCTCCCCCCCCAAAAAAAAACAACCTCATACACTGGGACTAACACATTAGCATACTCCACCTCCCACGTTGCTTCGGACACCCGCCATTGCTTCATTGCCTTGACTCTTACAGCCCCTCCCTTCTGGAGCTTGCTTACCCTCAGTTAAAAGGACTGTTTGGCTCATTCACTGAGGAAGAAGAAACCAGCCATGGCCAGATGCTTCCTGAAGATTCAGGTGCATCTTCCTGAAGGGTGGACCCTCTGGTTGGTCCTGTGTTGGCGCATGATGGACCACCTGCAGGTGGGAAACAGCCACAGCGGTGTCTGCTTGCGTGACAAAGGCCGTGGGACCCTCTTCTGGAAGTGTGCGCACGTTGCTGCTCTGACTCTCACTGAGCTCACGTCTATACTTCACACGTGTGTACTTACAATATGCGCATTGTCTCACCTTTCCATTTCCACGTGCGCTCAGACGCTCCAAAAGCACATTTGCCTGTGCTCACAAAACGTTCACTTGCGTTCACAAATCTACTGTACACCCACAGTCAAACACTGTATTGTGCATACACACACACACAAATGCACAGATACAGCTGCATGGGCATGCGCAAACATGGGTGTTCTCAGAGATCCTGCTTCCACATGCAATCACTCTCACACACCCATGCACACCCTCTCCTATGAACGCATCAGATCCGAGGGCACTCGGAGGTAAATGTACATGGAAGCAAGGGCACACACACACATACACACACACACACACACACACACACACTCACAAACTCAGCTAACCCTGAACAGTGGCTTACTCAGTACCACCTCTCCCTTCTTCTGTGATCCTCTCGACTATCAGAATTTTTTGTGCCCCTGTCAGTCACAATCCTTGGGTCCTACCCCACCCTGCCCTCCTGGGGGGTGACTTGAAACCTTAACACCAGCCCCCTCTCTCCTCTTCATTTCCTGGCTCCCTCCCTCACCTTCCTCACTCTCTCCTTTTCTCTGCAGTTTTTCCCCTGTCTCCTGGCTTGTGCATCCCGCTCCACCTTCTACAGCTAATTAAATGATAGCATGGAATGTTTCTCATTTGCGTTCAGCTCTGAAGCACACCAGAGCATTCACTCATTAGGTGGCCCTGCAGAGGATGGGCTGAGTGGGGATGGGAGTGCCAGTTTGGCATTTCCAGCCCATCCTGAAAGCCATCAGGTATTCACCGGGAAGAATCAGAACCCAGAATCTGAATGCCTGGATTAGGAGGGTGAGTGTAGGCAGGAGGGCCGCACCTGAGGACAGTCCTAGGCTGTCCAGGGCTCTGTGCTGTCCTGGGGCAGGAAGGAAGAGGTACAGGTGGTCACATGTGGCCCCTGTCACTGACACTAGAGCTTGGGTGTCAGAAATTCCCATCAGCCCTAGCTAGAGTCTTACTAAGGCAACCAGCCAAGGGCCCAGAACTCCTGGGTGCCAGCTGCCAGGAGCCTTATTTGTCCTGCAAGAAAACCACAGCTCTTTGCCAGAGGAGTCGCTGGTGAGGGCAGAGCAGGGCATAGCTCACCATGGTGTGTGTGAGAGAGCTGGCCCAATATCTCTGACAGCGTTGGCCTAATGTTTGCATCCTTTTTGGGGGACCTAATGGTAGCCACTGGGTCTTCTAAGTATCTAACGAGGGGGTCAGGGAGTTCAAAAAGGGAGCTGAGCGTGGACTTAGGATCCAAATGCTGTAGTCCATCCCTACTGGGTGTCAAACTGATTACCACATCTGTCCACATCTGTCCTCACAGCAGCTAGGGTTAAGGCTTCTGTCCACAGTGTACAGGAAAGGAAAGTGAGGCTCAGAGATGCATGCGAGAATTAGCACCACCAAGGACCAGACCTGAAGTCAGTCACCCACAACTCTCCCCACTCCCCCCGCCCCTAGGAGGAAAGTCAGCTCCACCCACAGGACCCAGTGTTTACTAGTGCTACATCTGCCCCCCTCCACCCTCCCTGCCCCAGCTTTCTCACCACCACCTGCAGCCTCTTTGTGCCCTGTCTCTTCTAGAACTTAACAAATAATCACATTTAACCTCACGAGGAGCCTCTGACAGAAGCTCTCTTTCCTCGGCCCATTTTTACAGGTAAGGAAACTGAGTCAGGAAACGAGTCTGTACCTGGCAGGGGTTGACTCAGCAGCCTGGCCTCTTGGCTCCCCTTCTGAGCTCACTGCCCACCCTTCCAGCCTTGCTGAAACAGCTCAGGGAGGGAGGCACACTTACTCATTACCAGACCACCACCTGCTCGCCGCCCCATAGCCAGCTGTGCATTGTGCCCCACCACCACCACCATCCCGTGCTGATAACAGCATTTTCAATTATTATAATTATCACCTGAAAAACTGGGGCCTGACACAGATAATAAAAATGAAAATCAGCCCCTCCTCCCACAGCTCCGGCCAGTTCTCCTTCTGCTGGAAACGGGCCTCATGGAGAGGGTGCTCCTGCAGAGGGAAGTCTGAGGGTCAGATGGGGGTACAAGACCAAGGGCGAGGGGTGCATGTCATTGCGCATGGGTGCCTGTGAGGGCTCAGGGCTTCATATGCACGTAAACATGAGTGCATGCTTCAACATGTGAGCGCTTGAGAACATGTGTGAATGTGTGTCTGTACATGAGCATGTGTATGTGTGCATCCGGTACGTGTGCGTGAGCTTGTGTGTCTAGACATGTACTGTAAGCATGTATTCATATGTGTGTGTCTCCACGTGAGTATGTATGTGTGCATGCATGTACTTTTCTGCACATGGGTGTGTGCCTTGTTCTGAGTGTGTCTATATGAGTGCGTGTGAGCATCATGCTTGTGTATGAACATGTGTCTGCACATGCCTACGTCTATGCTTATCTGCACATCAGTGTGAGCACATATGTGTGTCTGCATGAGAGTGCATGCATGAATATGTATGTCTGTACATGAGTGTGTATATGTGTCTGTACTTGAGTGTGTGAGCATGTATTTGTGTATGCATCTGTATCTCTCTGTACATGAGTGTGTGCACATGAGTGTGTATGTAAGCCTGTATGTGTGTTTTGTGTGTCTACACGTAAGTGTGTTTGTATCTGAATGTATGCGCATGAGTGCATGGGTAAGCATGTTTAATTGTACATGTGTGTATGAGCATGAACCTGCATATGTGTGTATATACATGCTCTAACTCAGGACAGCTGTGACGTGCTGCCAGAAACTGAACCTAGTAGTAGCTTAGGTGCTAAAATCTAGCTGCCATGCAGTGGGTACATTTCTTCTGGATGAGCTGTCCCTCCTCCCCATGGACAAGTCCCTCCCCCTCAGTCCTCCACCTCCTCAGTCCTCTGCCTGCAGACCCTAATGCCAATCTGAAGACCTGGTACCCACGAGGGTAGCAGAGGGCATGGATGCTTCTCTCCTCCCACTCTGGTCCAGGCTGCTGTCCACAGCGGCTTCTGCCAGGTTCTCTCCTGCCTTCCTCGATTTCTCCATTGCCTCAGCTGCCCCTGTGACAATGTGGACATTCCTCTGCATGGTCACCCGATCAAAACACTGTTCCAAGGACTCTTGCCAAGCCCAAGATAAGCCCAGAGCCCCATCCTGGCCCAGCCATTGCCTCTTCTCCCAGACACCCGCCCCCCCCACACCTTCACTAGGCTGTGGGCTTCCTGTCATTTCCGTGTGGTTTCAAGGTCTTCAGGTTCACCCTTCCAGACACTGATCCTTGACCCTTGCTGTTAGGCAGCTCTGTCTCCTGTGGAATCTCTGCCTGATATGAAATCTCTGTAAACCCCAGAAGCCCTGCTCAGGGGCTCCTCACTGCCCTTGCCTGGTTGGTTTCCTTCCTAGTGTTTGGCAGCTGACAGTTTCAGAGGTGATCAGAATCATGTGGCTCACTCGCTCACTGTTATTTGTCATGGGTCTCTCTCTACTCCCCACCCCGTGAAGACACATATTCCTTCAGGACTGTGCTTTGCTTTGTTCTTTCTGCCTGCATGGACCCTGGGAAGAACTGGTGAGACCTTTGCTGTTCTCCTGCCGGGTGGCAGAAGGCGGGGACCTGGACCCTAGCCGCCTGGCCTACAGCAAGTGGCATTGTGGGCAGGTCCCTGCTGCTCTAGGCTCATCCCCTCTTTGGCAACCCAGGCAGGGGCTGGTGCCTAGAGATTGCCCTGCCTCCATGGGAATCGCCCTCCTTTCTTTGTCCCCATCCTTCCGTGCCCCTTCTTGTCACCTTGGTCCTTGATCCCACAATCATCTTGATCCAACAGCAACTTGGCTAATTTCTTGGGCCCAGGAACCACCCAATGGTGAGGCCAGGAGGGTGGCCGCTTCTGCTCCATCACCCGCCCTAATGCATCGTCTGACACTTTCAATTTATTTTTCAATTCCTTCACCATCAGAAATGACGATTAAATTCCCAGCGTAAATGCTGCTTTACCAAACTGAATTAATCACAAGAAGGAGGGGCCCCTGCAGCTCAGCTGAGAAGCAGGCAATAGCCACGTATTCTTGTTGGGGTCGGGGGGGACAGGCTCCTGGCCCTGGACAACTCATGCGGAAGCTCACTGGAGGTCACCCACTCCGCAGGCCTCTGCCATCCGCAGCCTCAGGGTCTGCCTGAGGGAGGAGACAGCCCAGGGTCACTGCTTATCAGGGACACACACAGGTCAGGCTCTTTCTGACCCACCCCTGCCCCTGGAATGTCCATGAGAATGTCCAGTCCTGGATCTGATACCTTCCAGATTGCGGGCTCAGGGACAAGCATCCAGTGACCTCAGAGCCTAGTGGACAGGAGACTCAGAAGGATCCAGCTCTGTGGGCCCCTCCATCAAGGCCAGAGCAGGGCCATGCTATCCCCCACCATTAGCTAAGTTCTACCTTATTCTCCACTTCTTGCCTCCCTCCCCGCCACCACCACCACCACACCCAGCCCCTCCTACACCTCCACAGTCTCTCTCTTTTCTCCCCATGCTGACACTTAGCCGTCCTACCCCTGTCAACCAGGGCATGTTGGCCACCAGCTCCAGGATCTGACCCCTGCTCCCCAAAGCCACTGGTTCCTGGTGCCCCCATCCCAAGCTGCTGTCCCCCACCACCACCACTACACAACCTCCTCATGCTTCAAGTTTTCTACTTTGATGCCCCCCACTGAGAACTTTCCTGCCACCCTCCCCCCTCTAAATTAGATTCTGCCTCTCAAGACTCTCCCTCAACCCATTTCCTCTCCTCAGAGCACTTAATGGATACGAAGATTGCACACTAATTCCTAAGTTTGTTTACTAGGCTTCTCAGGGAAGGGACTTCAGCTAACATGCTGAATTTTGCAACCCCTAAACTCCAGCCTTGTATGTGGAGGATGTCCAGAGCTCACGAGTGAGGGAGGGACGAAGGGAATGAACACGGTCACCCTCGAGTAGCCTTCCCATCCTGCATAGGGGCCTCATCACAGAGGAAAGGGTGGGTAGGCGAGGGGCCTTTGCAGGGACCTTTCAGAGGCTTGTTCACTCCAAGGATGGACAAAGAGACTCCTTTGCCTCCAGAACCCCACTCACTGGTTCAGAGCATTCTGTGATGTGGCCTGCTTGTTGGATGTGACTGTCATCATCTGGAATGAGAGCGGCTGTTACCACCTACACTGATGGGTTCTGTTGACACTCCCTCATGGAGGGAGGGAGAAGCCCATGGGCTGAGGAGTCTTCCAGAGTCCCTCTCTCCCTCAAGGTTGCAGAAGATCTAAACAATTGTCTGCGGTGGGACTCTTGGGTCCTATAGCTTTTCGTGACTGGTTGTCCCTGCCCAAGGTGGGACTCTTCAGTGTTATAAATGTCAGCAAGTCGCCCGGGGACTTCCATGTAGCATATCTGCCTCTGAGTGCCTCATGCTCCTGTCGTTATTCCCATAGGCTCATCAGCTCACCAAGCTGGGAGTGAATGGCTTCTTTAGCAGTGCTCTCTCTGTCTGGAATAAACCTTTTTTTTTTTTTTGCAGCTTCCCATAAATACATAAATAAACAAGAAGCATTTGCCACATCGCTGTAACTTTCAAAGTGGCCCTGGCAGACATGGCTGTTTACACAGTAGGAAGGGGATGGTAACAGGCCCAGGGTCATGCAGCTGTTTGGTGGATCCAGACGAGTTCTGCCAATTAACTGAGAACCTGAGTATTGTCCCAGCCTCCCTGCATGAAGCTCTGTCTGCACATCTGTCCAGATGTAGAAGTCTGGGCCCAGCAGGACACTGAAACCACACCAGAATCTGAACAGGGACATTTAATGATGTGAATGGCATTAATTCCCTCTAACCATAGATTTATGAACTGAGAGCTTGCTAATAAGAGTGAAGAGAAAAACACAGCCCAGATGAGGGGCAGACAGCACCTTGGAGCTAAGGGAGCATTCAGAGAATAACCCCAGAATCTCCTAGAGACAGTGTCTTATGGCTACAACCAGAAAAGTTGCTTGGATGTCACGTAGGGGGAACTTGCAACAATCTGTCCTTGCCAAAAGTCTAGAGTAACGTAGGAAACTGCCTATAGACCAAACGCTGAAGACTCGTGGCCTTGACACCCCCAGATGGTTTCACTGCCGCCCTGGCTGCTCCTGGCTTCTGAGCCCTGCCGGGTGCTGAGGCAGGGATGTTAAGGAGGCTGCCTGTGCTCAGGAATGGTGGCTGGGACAGCTCATCCTGCTGCAATCATCTGCTGAGCCAGGAAACACTCCAGAACCAGGAAGGACACTCCCTTTCCAGCGGTGTGTCTCCTCTGCCCTCTACTGACGAGGTTTAATGTCAAGCCAACTGGAAAATGAAAAGTCTTTACAGAGCGGGACCCATTTCCACACTCGCCAGGCAGCCAAGCGTGCCTGGGAGTGGAGACGAGGGCATTTGTAACTGGCTCGGCACACACCTGCTCCCCTTCCATAGACACATTTCCACGCGTATCTGAACACCATCCAACAGAAAACAAGCTCTATATTTCCATCTAACAAGAGGCAGATATCTGTCTTACAAGTGGGCAAGATCTGACTACAGATGGAGCGGGCACACAGTCCCAAGACTCGTCTGCTAGCTACAAATTACTCCTCAAATTCAGTCACGGCCCACTGACTACTCGGTTACTGAAGACTCTATTGCCGGAGTTCACTTCCTAGCGCTTGTATATAAAATGAAGATGAGGAAAAGGGGAGAGGAGAGTGGCCAGCACGTATAAGTAAGCAGCGAGAGCCAGCAGGAAAATCGGGAGTGTTCAATACTGCCGCAGGCCTCACTTGTCTAATTGGCCGTGAGGCCCTCACCGGTCGGAGCAGCTGCTGCCTGCCACTGCTCATTCCACATGTGGCCTGTCCTCACTCCCAGCCCAAAGCTCTCATGGTGGGCTCTTTAACTGCTCGAGGGACTCAGACTAGCACTGAGCTCTCTGCCACTGGTGGTGTAGCCCTGGTTTTCCGCAACCTTTACATAGGCAACACGTGTACTAAGAGACATAGTCATAGACCATGCTTCTCTTGGAGACAGAGACCCATCATTGCAGGTGGCAGAGAAACTTCTTTTCTGTGTGTTGGTTCAGAGGCATAGGTCAAAAGTGGCCAGAAATCCAGGCCTATGATCCCAGAAACTCAGGAGGCTGAGGGAGGAGGACTGAATGTTCAAGGCCTGCTTGAGCTACAGTGTGAGTTCAAGGCCAGCCTGAGCAGCTTAGGGGAGCTGAGAAGACCAAAAGGGAGTTGGGATACAGTGACAGAATGCTTGCCTAGCATCCATGGGGCCCTTTGATCAATTCCAACTCTCTCTCTCAAGCAGGCACACATACACAGGCATGCACACACACACACAGGCATGCACACACGCAGAGACCAGGCATTGTGCCCATCCTCCAATGCCTCATTGATGTGTTCTCTGAGAATTAAGCCCTGTGACACAGCAGAATATAAAGTGGCCACAGTGTGATGAGAAAGAAAATCTCCAAGTGTGTGTGCTTAGGCACAACAATGACAGGTGCCCACTCTCACCCCTTGTCTCCTCAGCCTGGCACATTTAGCAGCCTCCAGCTCAAAACATACTCTGTGTCCTGTGAGAGAGAAAGAGGAACTATGTTCCCAGGGCCTATGTCCTCCCTGTGGACACCACACCAAGTCTCTACGGAGCCATCCCGCTTTGCGTTTGAGCCATGTGGATGGTAAGTGTGGTTTCTACATACTGGGTAATAGGGTCTGTGGTCCTTCAAGCAAACTAACCGCCATCTTTATCAAGCTGAACATGCCCACTTGTGAGAGTCCATCACCCCTGGGCTTACTGGTTGTCAATATTACCTCATAGCATGAGGAAGGGAGGTGAGTGTTTGAACCCTCACTTGAGAATGTATCTGCTTCTCCCAGGTGTTTGTACACAACCCTAACTTCACACGGCTTTAGGATATCTGGAAGTGCTGGAGTGTACAGGCCAGGGAAGCTTAACACACGGGGACGCTATCTATGCCATTATGAGGAAACCATCATTCATTCTGGGTGAAGCCTTTCCAATATGGCTGCTTTGGGCTCACCCATGCTCCTTTAGGCAGTCTCCATCCACGCCTTGTAAATAAGCCAAATAAAGTCATTGGTTCACCTGGGTGAACATCTGTGAAATCATGCTTTGGTTCATCGTTGGGATCTTATGAGACAGACATTGTTTGCCTCTCCCTGGGGGAGATATTTGTAATGCTGAGAACTGGATAGGAGCTGCTGGCTTTTTTCCTTTGCTGTATCATGAGCAGGATAGGGTCAACCCACACTCTGTCCATGATGCAAGAATGGGTTCCACCTCCTCTGTGATGAAGAGGTCCCCTGCAGCTCCCCTCTGAGGCAGTTAGCAGCTTTTTCTGTCCCCCCACCCCCATCCCAGAAGTGGTATGAGAGCAGAGCGTCTGTGGTAGCCTCTGCTAGCAGTGGTCCTTACTGTCAGCCAGATTGTCTTTAACAAGTAGCAGCCAGTGCTGAGGAGTCCCTTCAGAGCCTCTGCCCCTGCCACGGTGACCCCAGTGTCCGTGTGAACAAGCCCCGGGTTGGCTGAGCAGAAACCCCCTTTGTCTGCTGGGTTATCAGGGTTCCCATCTTCAGTGAGTGCTTTGATGAGTTTTCACATGAGATACAAATATCTTTCACATGTGTGGCCTCTCTGAGGTCCAGCCCCAGCTCTTCCCAAGGCTTCCACAGCTCTAATCTGTTACCTTCAGGCCCCTGGCTACATGGCCTAGCTAATTGCCTAGCTACACAAGAGCCCTGGTGGAGGGCTAGCCTTGGCTGCCCTCACTGGACAAACAGTGGTTGAACAGAAGTTTCCCTCTACCACACCCTCTGTTCTCCTTGGTAGGACTCTGAGGAAGATCAGCCATCTATGTTAGGGCAATTCCAGGATCCTCTGTAGACAAGGCTTTGGGGTTCTGGTCCTTGGGGTCCTAGACATCAGGACAACCCAGAAGCATCCACAGAGCGTCATCCACAGAGCGTCATCCACAGAGCATGTGCAGCTAATGTTGATTTTGGAAGTCTGATCCACCTGCTGGTGCAATTTGCTTCTACCTTTCGGGCCTGCCAGGACTTGTCTCTCTTAATTCCTCTATTTGACAGATTATACTCGTACTACCTTAGGACTAGACTAGGCCAAGTGCATGCTGAGAAACGCAGGCTGCACAGTCACCTGATGTCCTGAGGTGAGTCTCTCCTGAGATCCGGTAGCAGCCTGCAGCCAGTCTTCAAAAGATGTAATTGCCTAGGAAAGAAGTCTCGGGCTTGCTTCAGAGTCCTACAGAGACCCCTGGAGCTTGTCTCTTGGTGCTGACCATGGTCTCTGATGTACCACCTACTCTGCTATAGACGGAGAGTCAAAGTTGTAAGTGTGAGGTGGAGCAGTAGATGGGGATACAGTTTGGATCTGATGCTGAGCCTCAACCTGGTAAAGTTTCTATGCAACACTGAAAGCCCATCTTAGTGGGTGAGGTCCTTGAGCTACTACAAGGTGTTTCCCCACCCTCTGGCTTCCTCATCTTCTGCATGTGTCTATGAACCTGCTGCTCAGGCCAGGGTGGACCAGGAGAACCTTGTGTGGGAAGTTCTGACAGTTGGAGACTCTCTGGAGATTGTCATCGATAGACCAAGGGACTGTGTGCGGACTCCCAGCTTCTGTCTCCTCCCACGCATGACCAGTGACAAAGATTCTGGATGATTCCTCAGGAAAGCTATCACCCTGCCTGTGGTGAGAAAAATATGGATTCATGTCACATTTTCTTTAATTCACAGCTTTCCATTAACTCACCCACCCATCCATCACGGTGAATGCCTCTTATGGGTCACGCAATGGTCTAAGCCTGGGGACACAGCAGTGGATAGAAGATAAGTCATTCCACCCCTCACTGGAGCTCGCATGGTAATGAGGAAATTGACAGACATATAAACAACCAGCTACGGGATAGATGGACACGTTGGGTGGATCAGTGTGAGAGACAGCAAGGCAGAAACACTATCAGGAGAAGCGCTCAGCATACGTGATGCCCGAATTGAAACCCAAAGCAAGCGGAAAGAGCCATGCTGTCCAAGGGCAGGGAGGAGACACCCATGTGGTCATCTTTGTTGATAGTGTCCCATGGACTCATATACACAGAGCCTTCTTTAAGGAACTAAAAAGGTAGTTTATTCTGGAGTCATTTTGTGTGACTGTGGCTCAGATTTAGATCACCCCAAATTGGAAGTAGTTTTAGGAAGTTATTTTTTTTATTTATAGTTTTACAGAATTAAAAAAAAAGTTATAAGGCAAGTTTAAAATACATAAATGGATACATCAGAGAGAGAGAGAGAGAGAGAGAGAGAGAGAGAGAGAGAGAGAGAGAGAGACAGCAAGATGGGAAGGTCTTCTATAGGCCCAAAATGCTGTCTGAGCTTTCAGGTGGGTGGAAACTAATGAATGGTCTGCTCAGTCAACAGACTCCAAAAGGTTTTTATCTATTAGTCACAGGATGTTAGTTCTGACACAGAGGTAGACAGCGATTCATTGTTCTGGAGGGCTAGAACTAGCCTGAAATACAGTAATTAGCCTCCGGACCTGCAACATTTGACTCTCAGCACGATACTGAAATTCTAATCAGCCTCTGCAGAAACGGATTCTTTCAGGAGTTTCTAGTCACAGTCACCCCTGTTGACCAATCGTCCCACTGTGTGCGTTAAGGGGCCACATGCCACCTACTAAGCTCTAAGGACTCTCATAGCTAGGAGGGTTCATTCCTGGCATCCGATGTGGATGAAGCTGAGCAGGATAGCAGTCTTTAACAGAGAGGACTAACTCACAGAGGACATTAACAAAGAAACTCCCAGATCATGTCAAAATTACTAGCTATCATGGTCCGGATCTGAGTTTTATTTGCTTCACTCTCTATGTCTGACATAACACTTATATATACACAGACGCTTCATGCAGGTGTTCAGCACTTGAGGACCACTATTACCATCACCATTGCCACAGTCACCATCATCACCATTATCATTCTCATAATCATCGCTCTCACGTCATCATCATCACCATTTTACTATCACCATCTCCACCACCACCAACATCATCATCACCATTACCATTTTTTACTGACACAATTGTCACCATTTTACCATCACAATAATCATCATGTACTACCACCTTTACATCATCTTTCTCACAATCATTACTATCTCCATCATCACCATCACCATCACCATCTTCAGCAACAGCAGTATCATCAACATCATCAACACTTTAATGGCTGTCATTCTGAACATAAGTGCTTTCCACTCACCTAGTCCTCCCTGTTCTCAAACCTGCAAGTCTGTTGAGGGGAGCACTGCCTCCCCCATATAACTGCCTTTTTAGGGAGGCAGAGGAACACCTGAGCTCTCATTGGGTGGACAGTGCCCAGTATGGTACCCTTCCCTTTTCCCAACTCCCCTAATTCCTTGCAGACTCTACAGGATGCTCTGACTGGTCTCGGCAGCTCCTGCCGTCAGACCATGTGTCCAGAGCCTGGTGAAGGTCTAATTACGGTAACTGACACCTTCTCAGATCTCTCTTATTTAATGCCATATTGGTAACAAAAAGGCCCAATGGCTCCGTTTGAACACTACTTCACAAGCATATGTCATCTTGGCCCCTGGGAATCCAGTTCATTTTCTAGATACTAGTCTGAGAGGGCTGAGCTCTTGGCCACTGGCATAACCTCCTGGAGATTTCAGACAGTGTTGAAGCTGAGGGGCAGCTGCTTTGTCTCCAGACAAGACCTCAGAGCGACAGGGCCTGGTTGTCGCAGATGGGGAGGGTATTGACAGGTATCCAGAAGAGCACAGGCTCTAGAGCCTATCTAAGTGTACAGGTTTTGACTGACTTAGTGCCCCGCCCTCTGTGTGAAGAGGGCTGGAGTCCTTTGACTTATATTAAAAGACTAAGGCCATGAGAAGACAGTCATGTACCTCATTTCTCTTCCCCGCCCCGCACCTCAGGGTGACAAGCTAGAGCCTTGGCCTGATCAGTGCCCTTCCATCCCAGCTCTCATCACTTCCCTGCTCTCTCCTCCCCTGCTGAGGTCCCGAGAAAAGCCTGAAGGTCCCCAGAGCCTAGCCAGAAGCCACATGAAGGAGAGGGAGAGGAGCTTGCTAAAACACAGATCCCCATGACCGTGGAACCCTTCCCTGCCTTACGAGGGCTAATCAACCAATCAGTGCTTAACCACTCCCACAGGAGAATCTGTTCTGACTTGCTCAGAGTCTTGGAGCTATTACTTTATCAGTTCCAACCTCCTCACCTGTCCAACCTCTCTCACCTCTGCCAGGTCTAGTCTGGCCCATCGACATCACCCCTCCGTCACAAAAATCTACATTTGGGAAGAAATGTAGAGTTCTCCTAGTGGCATGCTTCAGCTGACGTCGGCAGGAATTCATTACCCATTCATAGCCCTAGCTTCATCCTACCCAGACCTTGAGCCAGCCACAATACCTCCAGCCACAGCCAAACTTTGGAATTGAGTGTCAATCTGGCAAGACCAGAAACACAACTTTTTTGTTACCATTGCCCCTCCTCAATTCAGAATTCTGAATGCCCGGTCTGGTTCACAGATTAACAATTGCTATTAACATGTCTCTTAAATTCCCTTTACCAGAAAACTAGAGTTGGATGGAAAAATTCTAGGAGCCCTGAGCCCAAGGGTTCTGAATAATAATGATATTTATTAAAGCTGAATTGTGCCAGGGATACACCCATCATCTCCCTCATTTGGCTTAACCCTCAAAGCAGCCACATGGGTATGTTATTCTCCTCACTCATCAGTGAGGAAACTGAGGCAGAAGTGTGATTGCCCACAAGGCAGAAGGTGGGCTCAGATCCTCCTACCTGACTTCCGGTTCTGCCCAGCTCCATAGCCACTGGCGCCTGGCAGCTACCTCAGCCAGGGCTGTGCTAAGAGTGAACCTGGGAAGAGAAATTAGGCCTGGTCCAATACACATCTGCCTGCAGTGTGGGTCCTGCTCCATAGATGCCTGGCTCTGAAGGAGCCACTCACTAATCAGAGCCACAAGTCCGGTGGGAACCTGCAGTGCACTCTAAGGATCATGTAGTGCCAACTCTTTGCCCTGTAAATCTTCAAGGGGCCTTTGGCCAAAGCAATAACATTCCGACCTGAAAAGTTAAAAGGACTTTGAAATTATGAGCCTCGAGCCTGGCTCGAGCCCTGTGTGAGGACAAGACGACCATGGCTGCGGAGCAGAAAACACAGAGAGGGGAGCCAAGCAATTTCCTGTCCACCACAGCCTCAGGATTCCATTAACCTCCCTGCCCAGAGCCCAACACTCTGAGAAGGAGCAGGTGGGAGGGGGTTGCACATGGTTCATGGTCACCATGCCCTTGCTGAGCCCCGGCAGTGTCTTTTGTAGCGGAGGAACTTAGGGGTGGCTGCCACCCGTGCCAAAGTCAAGGGGAGTCTCAACATGCTTGGCTCAGGGCCACTGAAGAATTTTTAGCCGCACTCGTGAAGAGAGAGCGCACACAGATATACACAAAGGCTCAAAGAACACTAAGACCTCCTCATGACAACAGGGCAATATCGCATTGACAGAACCATAATTTTTTTTTTGGCACCATCTCTCGAGCTGCCCATTTCTCATTAACACACCACCTTCTGCTCTTTCTGATTTCTGTGCCTGCCCCTGGCTGAGCTCTTCTCCCACTCAAGCTGGAAGTCTGTCATTGTCACTCAACCTCCATGAATACCTTGTACTCATATCCCCTCTGGCTGTCACTAAAGATGGAAATTGAAGGAGGAGAAGCAGGAGGCCAAGTCTATGGCAGCCTAGAGTCCAGGCTCATTTCAGCTGTTTGCTTGAGAGGGAGGGAATGATGGGAAGGCAGTGGGACTCATCACAGGAAGTGGAAAAGAAAGCTCCAGTGGGGGTGAATATCCTGGACTGTGGCTGTAGGGGTGACTCAAACTGGTGATGTGATCAACAGTGGTTCCTCATTGTTGCATGGAGATTCTGAAGATGATGGTAGTGGGCATTCTGGGCATCTTGGTACCCACCATCACAGGACCTGTGGATGGGGCTTTCTAAGGCCTGGTGCTTCTCCATTAAAGAGCTTTCTGACTGTGGGAGCAGCTGTCAGCCCATCATGGGTGAGAAGTTGGAGGGTACAATCCTTTCCCCAGCCTCTCCCACGACTCATAAGGGAGACATTCTTAGGGAGCCTTACAGGGGACAGTCATTACTGGGGCTTGTCTCCATCTCCAAGCTTCTGGCCAACAGTATTTGACCAAGCATTCACAATAGAATGGTGAATTTTAAGCATCTTGGCTGCCATTCATATGCTTAAGGACATTTATAAGGCTTGGTGTCATTTGTCCTGGCCCAGATTTCTCTATAGGGTTGATAGATGGGGTTGCAGCCAGTTTCTTCTTTAAATGACAATGAAAACAAACACATCCTACTCTTATTTTCCCATCCTGTACTGTCTTCTAATGTTTTCAAGGCAGGGAACTTACCCCCATCCTTTTCACCACAATACTGAGACCTTCCCAACCATGATATCTTTCACTCCTGACACCAACCCAGGACCTCACCCTGGTGTCTCCTGAGAATGTAGCAAAGAGAGCTGGAAGACCCAGAGCGAAGAGGAGGGTGAGACCCCCTGGTCATCATAAGCAAATACAGCTGCACTCAGCAGCCCTGTGCCCAGCCTCAGGGGAAGTCCTGACCTATGACCTACAATTCACATCCACTGGTATGTGGTGTGTGAGAGATTTCAGCACAAATGGCATGGGTAGGCTCTTTCCACCATTCATTACAGGGCAGACACTAATAGATCACCCCCTCCCACCTCCAATGCCTTTTAAGTACTAGCATCCCATAACAAAGATGTCGAGGGTGGAGGCAGCAGGTCCTGAGTTCTGTTCCAGATCCATGAATGACCGATGGGGTGGACCTGAGCAAGCATTGGGACGACTGTCAGTCTTAGTTTTCCTACCTTCAAGATCAACATAATTGATACAAAGTGGTTCCACTGAGGCAATTGAGGAAGAAACCCCTTCGCTGGGCAGGTGGCACAAGGCCAATGGCAAGAGCAAGGGGAACCTTGTGTTCTGCTGACACGTGCATCCTGAGCCCCTGGTGACCACTGGCAGTTAGTTACTTTTGTCACCAAAGCAAGGACCTGGGGAGGTCACTCTGTTTCAGTTCTGGGCCAGCTGTGGACCACCTCTGTGCTCTGAGACAAGTGCCTGCCTTCCTGGATTGGGGGGGGGGGAGTTATGTTGTAGAAATGTGTTTCAGTAGAGAAAAGTGCTATTTGCTTAAACTGGAATAGTTTATTCATTACAGCTTTTAACAAGTTCACTTTTCAAAGGTAGTCTGATCCCTACCTCAGTTACCACAATGGCACCCCCACATCCTCTGTCCTTCCCAGGCTCCACCGATGACCCCTTAGAAGGTCGCTGGATCTGTGAGGTCCACAGGCTGCTCCTGCTGATGATTTATGCAAATCTGGCTCTTACTGTTCTGGGAGTTTCTGTTCCTTTGAACTGCTAGGTGCCACAGTCATCCTTGTTCCCAGGCTGGTTTCTAATCCTGATTTCCACAGTGTCAGCCGTTATGACAGCCTGAAAAGCAGGCGCTCTTCATCTCCCCTGTGAAATGCCCAGGAAACAGAGCCTAATGGGTTTATCTTGTGGGTAAAGAGGGGGGCATACCCGCAGAAGCTCTAGACAGTAGGTTGAGGTTGGTAGAAATGTCCCTGGGAAGCTGGGCTGCCGACTCAGGGAAGAAGTGTTCCCAATAGGTCAGAGATCGGCAGCTAGGGTCAAAGTGAGGCTAAGCAGCTGAGGACAGGGTGGGGCTGGGCAGTTGGGGTCAGGATAAAGCACGGTGGGTACGGCCTGCTGGATTCCGGAACTCAAGCCATTGACAGCTACACTGCTCTTTAGTCTCACATCTCAGAATTGTGCTCTGGGAGCAATGTGGGGAACAGATGTGAGATCAGGCAAACAGCTCGGTGTGCCTATCCAGAAGGCAATAGGCACACAAGCATTAGCCACAGAAATCCCTGTGCTTGCCCCTCCCACATCACAGTCATAACCTTTCCAGCATCTGCCTGAATCCAAAGCTATGCCAGCAATGTTTCAGAACTCAGGACTCCTTCCTGCATAGAGCCACCAGGTGGATAAATGGCAGCACAGAAACCAAGGACCAAGGCTGAAAAGCACACATTACAACCAAGACCATCAGAACTAAAAGAAGCCAAGATGTAGACCCAATAGCAAGCCTTGAGGTAGATCAGATCCTAGGATGGATGAACAAGATTCTAAAAGCAGCCATCACAAAGCATCTTCTTTCAATTACAAATTCTCTTCAAATAAATAAGAGCTAGACGTTACAAGGAAGAACCTAAAAAAAAATTATAGAACCTGTACTGTTCCCTGTTTTCTTCTTCTTCTGATGTTTATCCTCTTTGCTTTGCTGTATGGGGTTTGAGGATTTAGCCAGAGTCCTCCTTCTTGATTAGCTTCTTTAGGTGTACAGATTTTAGTAGGTGTATCCTATGTTATATGTCTAATATCCACTTATGAATGAGTATATACCCTGTGAGTCTTTTTATTTATAGGATACCTCACTCAGGATGATCTTATCCAGTTCCCACCATTTGCCTGCAAATTTCATGATTTCCTTGTTTTGTTTTGTTTTTTTTTTAATTGCTGAGTAATATTCCATTGTGTAGATGTACCACAATTTCTGTATCCATTTCTCAGTTGAGGGGCATCTGGGTTGTTTCCAGCTTCTGGCTATTACAAATAAAGCTGCTACAAACATGGTTGAGCAAATGTCCTTATTGTGTACTTGAACATCTTTTGGATATATACCTAAGAGTGGTATAGCTGGATCTTGAGGAAGCGCTATTTCTAATTGTCTGAGAAAGTGCCAGATTGATTTCCAAAGTGGTTGTACAAGTTTACATTCCCACCAGCAGTGGAGGAGGGTTCCTCTGAAAGGCTCTACCCTGCAGGGTATCAAAGCAGATGCTGAGACTTATGGCGAACCTTTGGGCAGAATGCAGGGAATCTTAGGAAAGAAGTGGGAAATAATAAGACCTGGAGAGGACAGGAACTCCACAAGGAGAGCAACAGAACCAAAAAATCTGGGCACAGGGGTCTTTTCTGAGACTGATACTCCAACCAAGGACCATTGATTGAGATAAATTAGAACCCCTGCACAGATGTTGCCCATGGCAGTTCAGTGTCCAAGTGGGTTCCATAGTAATGGGAACAGGGACTGTCTCTGACATGAACTGATTGGCCTGCTCTTTGATCACTGCCCCCTGAGTGGGGAGCAACCTTACCCAGGCCACAGAGGAAGACAGTGCAGCTACTCCTGATGAGACCTGATAGACTAGGATCAGAAGGAAGGAGAGGAAGACCTCCCCTATTAATGGACTTGGGGAGGGGCATGTGTGGAGAAGAGGGAGGGAAGGTGGGATTGGGAGGAGAAAAGGGAGGGGGCCACGAGGGGATACAAAGTGAATAAAGTGTAATTAATAAAAATTAAAATAAAAATGAAAAAATTATAGAACCAAAAGTACAACCAACAAAAAGATTTCAGACCTGCTGGATCATAGAATGGAGGTGACAAAATGGAATTAGTAGATTTAAGAATGAAAGATTTACCTTCTCTGAACAGTGGAGAGTTGACAAAAAAAAAAAAAGCTTGGGCCTGTAAGAGAATAAAAAAGAACCACAACCAGGTGTGGTGGCCAACACCCCACAATCCCACTAGAGATGAACACTCAGACACGGCTTATAGCCAATCAAAATCCTTCATTCCAGCCATCTGGGACTACACTCAAGTATTAAAGACCCAAGTGTGCTCAGAATAAGGTGTTTTTGAAGGTAAAAACCACATTCTGGTATCTCACTGGCCAGTTGCAAGAGAGGAAGGTTTTGTGCAAGCAAGCAGTTTAACAGAAGCTCAGCTAAATTAGTTGTGGCATTTAACCTCAGGTTTTTAGATTAGAGTTGGCTAATTTTCTGTGGGATTTCCAATGAAAGAGATCAAATTTTAGCCCAAACTGAAATGGTCTCAGCAAGGGTACAAGATGGAGGAACATCTGTACTGTCTTGCCTTGTCACAGTCCTTTGCTGCATAGCAAGTATTTTGGCCAGCCTGTGCTACACAAAAGCCCATCTCAAAAAAATATGACACAAATAGGAAAGACTGAACACTCATATTTTCAGAATCAAAGGAGGAAAAGGGAAAGAAAATAAAGCTATAAGAATGTTGGAGGCATGAAGTCTCCAGATTTGGTGAAAGACCTAAAGCTAAAGCCCTAATATACAGAGCAGAGACATAAATTATAAACACACACACATACACACACACATACAAAGCCATGCAAGACACATGCTTGTCAGTTTTTAAAACTAAGGAGAACAATCCTAAAAGGAACCACCCAGGAACCACAAACACGTGTGTGTGAAAATATGAGGGTGTGCATGTATATGTGCCTTTGTGGAGGAACCTTGCCATTTTCATACAAGGTGGCCTCCTATTGGCCTGAAACTTTGCCAGGCCTGAATGTGGTACATAGACATAAATGCAGGCAACACATGTGCACTTCTGTATCTCTTTTGTCCTCTTTTCCCATGTCAAACCACCACACCTAGTTTCTTGTATGAGTTCTGAGGATCCTTGGAGAGATGGCTCAGTGGATAAGAGCACTGGCTGCTCTTCTAGAGGACCCTGGTTCAATTCTCAGCACTCACATGGTGGCTTACAACCATCTGTAACTCTAACCCCAGGAATTCTGACACCCTTTTCTGGCATCCATAGGTACCAGGCATGCATGCATGTGGTACACAGACACCCATACACTAAAAAAATTAAGACAACTTTGTTCAAAAAGAAAACAATAACCAGGGTTTTCCTTAAATAATAACAAACTACCACATATAAACTTATGAACTTCCTTCAGACTCTAACTTTGAGAAGAGATTCAAACAATTTCTAAAACAGGATCATCTCTGGCCTGGTGGAAGGTAAGCAGGTCTTGGGAGCGATGATTCATATTTTTCACTTTAGGGAGTGTATCAGGTCTCCTTGGACTTGTTTTAGGTTTCCTGGAAGTGAACTGGGTCTGGATTACTTCTGAGAGGACAGACTGTTATAAAGCACGCTTAGGGTCAGCAAGAGGGCTCAGTGGGTAAAAGGACTAAGCACTTGCCATGCAAGTCTGAAAGCCAGAGTTCAATCCCCCCGATCCCACCATTGCAGAAAAGAACTGGCTCTCAAAAGTTGTCTTTGACTTCCCAACTCCCACCACCTGCATGATGTCATTCACATGTTACTCACACACAATCTGGTGTTTGGCCTTTCCACAGGTAACTATTCACCATCAACATTGGTGACATCATTCACCATTTTCCTACGTGGCACAAAGCCTTTGCCAGATGTAGCCATCCAATCTTGAACTTCTCACCTGCAGAGCCATGAGCCAAAAGAATAGCATTTAGAAGGGTTAATCAATTACCTAGCCATAAATATTTTGTAATAGCAATAAAAAATAGACTAAGACAGAAAGAGTTCCTCAACTTGTATGTGTGTGAGGGAGAGTATGTGTGTGTGTGTGTATGGTATATGTGCGTGTTTGACAGAAGCCTTGGAGGAAAGGATGAGCAACAGAAAGCACAGAAGTCAGGGAGATAAGTCGATTCTCATTTTCCTGATGGATGTTATGTCATATTTAATGGATGAAATGCAAAACATAACCTAATCTGATGCCAAGACAATGACATTTGGGACTGAAGGAGTAGAATCAAGGTGGCCCTAGTTCACCTGAAATGTAAAAACTCCTTGCCAGCAGGCAGAGGTGCCGCAGGGACTGGACAGGATGCCGGTCCATTCACCACTTTACTAGAGCACTTCCACTCACAAAGGTGAAAGAGGAACCTCTCTCTCTCTGCACATCACTCCCAAATGACAGAAATACACAGAGAACTAACAAGCTGTTAGAGGATAATGAAGGAGGAAAATTCTTCCTTTCCATCCCTTCATTTGCCATGCCCAGTGCACCTGTGTTTTCATTAGAGTCCCATCTAGTCCAGGCTAGCCTCAAAGTCTCTACGTAGTCAAAAGATGATCTTGAACTTCTCAGTCATCCTGCCTCCGCTTCCAGAGTGCTGGGATTTACAGGTGTGGGGTCCCGCAGCCAGGGATGCAGTGCTGAGGCTGGATCCCAGGGGTTTTGTATGCTAGGCAAGCACTCTACCAGCTGAGCCACTACCCCACCCGATGCGTCTATTTTTGTTCATGCTTCCTCTGTGCTAAGATGAGAAATAGGAAATGTAGAAGAGACGTCTCTTCCTCACCCAAGACATGTGGTCCCAGAGGTCAACACTGCAGAGGAAGGTGTCACACTCATCCTACTGGGAATTATTCAAGACATCTTTGATCACAGTTCATTGGTCACGGCAACAAAGGAACCACAGAGGATGCTGGGAAATGCAGGAATGTTTCGTGCCTGCTGTCTGGGGCACTGAACTCCACTGAATATTTCTCAGTTCACTGCTATGAGCTAAGCAGGAATTGGCTAGAGCATATTGACTTCATCCTGAAAAAGAAATTCTTCATTCTCTCTCATACCTCATATGTCTATGTGTGGAGCTGTCTCTGTAGGCTACACCCCACATAGCCACTGGCAATACCATGTGTAATTACAGTGCAAATGTCCCCAGTCAGAGCAGAGCACAAAGGCAGCCCCAGAGAGGACCCGCCTTCCCAAGGCTACTTTCTCTTATGGCTGAGAATCGTTGGATTTCCATCTTCCTCTGACTGAGACAGGAAAGAAAAAGAAGGACAAGTTAGAGTGCAGGTTGAAGTCCTGAGGTCACCTCATTAGTGGGAAGAAGCCAGATGTGAGTGCTAAGGGCGATGAGGGATGATAGAAAGTGGGGCCAGGCTGGGAGGCTGTGTTCAGGTAACAGCAGGGAAGCCTGGGGGGAGGGGGGAGACGCTTTCCCATGAGGCATCAGGAGCCAGGAAACCAAAGGCAGAGTCGTGAGCCAGGAAGAGAGTCTGAAGGGAGCAGGCCAGCTCTGACTTAACCAGCCTGGTTTCATGTTCCTGTCACCATGCTGCTCAGAGCCTGTGTGCGCTGAAACAGGGGGAGAAAGACAGCAGTGTCCCGTGTGTGGTGAGAAAACACAGCCACAGAGAGGGCCGTGCCTGGTCTGAGGTCCCACAGCTGGGGTGTAGAGGGGGGGAATGGTCTCGACAGCTTTTTTCTCTCTGTCCCCCTTTAGACACCCAGAAAAGCAAGGACAGGGACAGTGAATGCAGTCAGTGACAGCAGCCACTCCACCCTCAAGAGACACTGTTCTACAGTGACAACCAAGATCCCTCCAGCCACTGCCACATGTCAAAGTAGAGCGCACAGCACAACATGAAGAGCCAGCAGGGCAGAGAGAGCCATGGGAAGGAGAATGAAAGGCCTTCTGTGGGGGCCTCTGAACAGACCTGGGTGGGAGTAGGTGAGGCTGAGGTGGACAGGCCTTCGGAGCTAATGACAGTGAGGCCTGGGATATTCTGGAACATTTATCAGCTTCTCCGGCCATTGGGTAACGTTTCCACAACTCAGTGATGCCTTCCAAGATTTTGTTTAGGGATCAGGGAAAGTCCGAGCTCTCTTCCCTGCTCAGGATCCAAAGGATCCTTTGAGTACCTGGCTCGAGCCCCACCTCAGTTCCCAGGAACCTGCCAGTTCTACCAGCTGGTAAGTTCCCTGTCTTGCCTTATGTCAGAAATGAGCCCATCTGAAACAGTGATCAATCCCAGTGACACAAACAGCTATGAAGTAATGTGTCTGCATTTATGCCTTAGTCACTTGCTACCCAGGATTCGGGCCCAGGCTCTGCTGTGTCTGAGGGACAGTCACTGGGAGAGCTGTAGAGAGGAGGGAAGAGCAGGCTCTGCTGAGCTCGGGGAGAAAGGGTGCTCACAGTGCAGGTGGCAGAGCCTAGGGTCAATAGAACCTGAGGTGGCTTTCATCAGAGGCAATTCCTACCGCTTCCTGGAAAGCATACTGCTTACCCCCCACCCCAGGGCTCATGTGACCAAGACGGGTCCGTTATTAGATTCAGAAAGCCTGAGACAGGGCAGTACCCCGCAGTCAGATCAAATGTGGAGAGAGGGTAATTCCTCTCCATTGGCTTCCTGGGGAGCAACCCCTGTCCCCCAGCTGCTACCAGAACTGTCCGGTAAGGTATGGAGTGTGGGAGTCTGTAGCTCAAATGAACCCTACAACTATCACCCCAGAACAGCAGGAAACTGTGGCAAGTAACCCCAGCTGAAGACACAGAGGCCTTGTGTCTGCCATTGCCCTGGGATTCTAGCCTGGAAGGTGCTGGAGCTTACTCAAGCATGACTCGAGGATGCTGTGAGGTCCTGCTTTAGTCTCAGCCAGCTAGGGAGCCACCTGTCATGACAAAAGGTGAAAGGCTGAGATGAAAATGATGCCTTGCCTTCTACAGAGTGACAACAGCAGGGGACAAGTCGAACTGGGGCCATGAAATCCCTCTGGCACAGGGTAAGGACTTGTCACACACCAATTATTTATTTGACAAGAGGTCCTTCCTTAGAAGTCACCACCTAATTTTACAGTAGAAATGTTGAGTTTTATCTGAAAAGGTGTTCCTTGTTTTCTTGTTTGTTGTCTGATCTTGGAATAGTCAGCAGTGAGCTTGCACATAGGTCAGTGTGATGGTCTCAGCCTCCTCACCTCCTGTAACTCTAAACTGCTGTGGCACTCATGGGCCCAAGACATGGCTGGAGATGGGCAGAGTCAGTGCTGAAAGTGTGGTCCTCTGTCCACAGACGATCTGTTCTTTCAGCTGAATCTCTGCCCTCAAAAAGCTGTGCTTTGAACCCACTCTTATTTGTTTATTTACTTGTTTTTTTTTGTTTTTTTTTTTTTTTTTGAGACAGGATTTCTCTGTGTAGCCTTGGTTGTCCTGGACTTGCTTTGTAGACCAGGCTGGCCTTGAACTCAGCAGAGCTCCACCTGCCTCTGCCTCCCTGGGTACTGGGATTACAGGTGTGCACCACCACACCTATCTTTGAACCCATGCTTTATGAATAATTGAAAGAGATGCCCTCAGGGCTTCCAACACACTGGTATGAGAAGGCAATGGGAACGCGGGTCACACTGCTTCTTTCAGTGCTTGTTTGCATGTATCACATAGCAGCCTAGAAGGATTCAGAACTGCCACAGGTTCATCATTTTCTTCATGTTTAAGCAGATAGAGGTGTTAAAAAAAAATAAAAGCAAATGGCTTACTGTTCAACTAAGAGTCACATGTTCATGGAGGGATAGTCAGGACATTTTGGCTGCAAGTGACAGAAATGTGGTTTAAGAGAACCGTTAGCCACATCTCGTCCAGGGTAACCAATCCAGGGAGGGGCAGGGACATTGGTGAATCAGTCAACCGGGAGCTAGACTACTGAGTTCTCATATCCATTCTCATTCTTTCTCTCTCTCTCTCCACTTTCTCTCAGCCACCTCCCCCTCTAACAGGACCCTTTCTCTTCCAGCACATGTTTTTTGAAGCCTCTGGTCAGGCTACAGGTTTCTCTTTTACCAGACCATGGATTGTCCTCTCGCCGCTTGAAAGCCAATATTCAGGAGAGTCGGTAGGGAGACCAGGTTTCCCTGGAGAAGATGGTGGCCCTGTCATACTCAAATAGGGTCTGAGAATAAGTTACATGGATGGGCTTGATTGGGGTACAGAAGAAGGCATAGCATTGCAAAGGGTGAGAAGCTGAATGGTTAGTGTCCCAGTTTAATTTCTATGGCTGTGACAATCACCTGGCAGTGAGCAGCTTGGGGAAGAAAGGGTTTCCTTGGCACACAATTCTGGGTCTTAGCCCATTATTCAGGGGAAGTCAAGCAGGAAATTAAAGCATGCCATACAGAGTCGAGAACAGAGAGAAGAGAAATGGATGGACCCCTAATTGCTCCATCTCAGCTAGCTTTCTCTTCTCTGGTTTAAGAATCTGTTCAGGAATCCCTGCCTAGGGAATAGTGTCCCCCACGGTGGGCTGAATCTTCCTACATTCATTAGTAATCCCCGACAGACAGGCCCACAGGCCAACCTGATCTAGATAATTCCTCACTAAGACTCTCTTCTCATGTGGCTCTAGGTTGTACAGAGTTGACAGTTAAAACCAACCAGCACAATAATCAAGGTCTTTTTGTCATCCAAGGCACCTGTCACCTTTTTCTTCTTCTTCTTCTTCTTCTTCTTCTTCTTCTTCTTCTTCTTCTTCTTCTTCTTCTTCTTCTTCTTCTTCTTCTTCTTCTTCCTCTGGCCAGAAATTTCAACTGACCTTGGCCTCCCTGTTCCAGCTCATGCAATTCTTTAGACAAACATTTCTTTTCTGCAAATTAAACCTCACAGCAATTACAAGCTCTGTGTGAGTTGAGGCACAGTACTAGAAAGCCAGAGAGTGTCACACACCTGTTGTTAGCCAAAGGTCACCCGATATCTTAGGCTCTACAAATCTAAAGAAAGATTAAATAGCAGGTGACATCAACCTCTTAAGCAACTGAATGTGGATTTTCTTTGCGAATAGATTGCTTGGGCAAAAGTGACTATGCTGAGATTAACTCCAGAGGAGCAGTTTGTTCCAGCCCTGCTGCAGCCAGGGGCTGGGTCCTAAGAAGACTCAGAGGGGGTCTCCCCACGGAAGGGGTAAGCAAGTCAGGCAGCAAACCTGGTAACTGCCAACGGTGGTGCAAGGTTGTTCACGGATCTTGGAGGTTCGTGAAGATCAGCAGAGGAAGGGTCACACACTCCAGGAAGGACTGTGGCCAGAGCTCCGGGAGAACTGATGTGCAACTGTGTCTCGGAGAGACTGTATGTAGATCTGTGTGTCTACATATGGTGTAAATGTCTGTTATAGTTATGTGTGTGGGTATATGTATAAATGTGTGTGCCTACTACAAAGACGTGTGTACCTGTGTGTATGCGAGCATGTTGGTGTGTGTGAATGTTTATGTACGCATGTTGGATGTATGTAGATGTGTGTGCTTGCATATGCACTTATATGTAGATATATCTTGTGCTAGCAGATATATTTGTGTGTGAGTGTATGCATGCATATAGAGATGTATATACATGTGCATTTGATGTTAGTAGGTGTGTGCATTGCATGTGGGTGTGTGGATGTATGTAATTGCATGTATTTGCCATGTGTAGGTATGTGTTTTTAGGTTTGTGTGTGCATGTAGGTATGTAAAAATATGTGTGCACATATATATGTGTGTGTATAGATTCGTGTATGTGTGTGTTTGGTGTGTATGCATTCGTGTAGATTATATATGTATGCATATTTTTAGGTATGTGTGTGTTTCTGAGTGTTTCTGGGAATGACTTTACACATTGACCTCAGGGACAGAAATGAGACTTGGATTTTTAAGGGTTTGCCTGATTCTGCTGATAGATCTGGGAGGGAGTTAGAACTATAACTACTGCACAGTGGAGAAACTGAGGCCCTAAGTCACAGAAGCAAGGACAGCCTCTGAGCCAGGTTCGCTGTTTCTTTCCCTTCACAGCTGGCCCCCTCCACTTCTCCAGGAAAGTCGCTCCCCACTTCAGAGAGAGGCCTGGAGTGGGCGGGCAGCAGCTGCATCAGGACCATGACAGGTGGGCAGGAGGCCGCAGAAGGGGCCCTGACGACATGGCCTTCTCATAGGACCCTTTCTTGTGCTGTCAAAAAAGCCAAGGGAGAAGATGACCAAGCGCCAGCAGCTAGAAGAGTGTGCACTCTGCCGTGTGCTGTGCCACACTCTGTCTTCTGGACCCATCTCAGACCACCCAGGAGAAGCCTAAGGCATAGCCATCGGTCACAGCTGCCATTCCTCGCCACCCGAGTCAGCAGACACTCTGTGGCAGTAGCCAGGAGAGGTCAGAAGTGGGAGGAGGCGAGTTGGGGAATTTGAGAGACTGGTATGGGGCAACCTGAGCCCCATCTCATTTATCCGTGCTTCCTGGTTTTAACCAAGAAAAGTGGCTCCTGGGCATTCAAAAGATGTACAGTCCTCATAGGATGACCCTGAGGTGAGGGGATTCTCCAGAGGAAATGGGACTCAACACTGACAGTGTTTGAGTCATGCTAGGGCTCTGCCCCAGGTTTCCTCAGTAGCCAGTATAGAGTCTTCCAGAATACTTGGACAGGTGGAGGGAGCAAATATTTCAGAAAAGCTCTGAGAAAGATGGGCTTCCTCGGCACACCTTTCTCGTGCTGAAATGAGCCACAGAATGGAGGTAACCCTCCAGCAAGCCTGGGGGATTGCTCCACTGGGGTACACTGTGGAGAATAATTTCATAAGGGCCTCTAGAGCTCACCAGCGGGGGGTGGGGGGGGAGAAATTCATCACAGTTGGAACAAGACCATAAAGAACTTCCAGCCGCTTCTTGTAACACCAAAAAGTAGAAACAGGAATAGACCACCCGTTGCTAGGCACAGGAGGGAGCAGGATAGCCAAGCTTACAAGTTCTATTAGCTGCTGTGCTCAAGGCTGTGACCAAGTACCTGAATGACAAAAAGCAACTCAAGGAAGGAGGAAGCAATTGCTGTGGCATACAGTTCAGAGGAATCCAATCCTTCTTAGCAGGAGGGCACAGCAGTGGGAGCAGCTTGGCCCACCTTGCCAAGCAGGAAACAGAAAGGAGTGCCAGGGCACTCTCTCCTCTCCTTTTTATTCAGTTCAGGCTCCAGTGATACCATGAGCAGGTAGGTACCTTTGCCCACTTTTAACTGAGGAGTCTTTTCTCCTCAGCTAAACCTCTTTAGAAACTCGCTTACAGGTACACCCAAAGGTGTGCCTAATTAATGCCCTAGGCATTTTTAATCTGATAAAACTGGCAGTCAACATTAGTCCTCAGAGGACAAAAGCTTCCTGTTGTACACGGGCTGGGAAGAGAACAGACCAGAAGGAAGAGGTGGGGTGGGGGTGGGTTCAGACAGGACAGAGGGATGGGAGACAGGGCCAACTGGACTTAAGTCCCCAGGAAGCACAATGGCAGGGGAAGACATGGGGATCTCTGTCTCTTCCCCAGAGAGCACTCTGCAAGAAAGGACTCAGGGGCCAGACAGACAGACAACCCTCACTCATCAGGCGACCACAGACCCTGTCTTTCCTGCCTGTTTCTGAGGATCCACGTTGGGAGTAAGTGAATGGTGTTTCTCCTAGCCCCTCCGTCCTCGCCATGTGCCTATGAGGCCTCACAGGGTACTGTAGTGGGCAATGTAATTTTGCCTGCCCCGTTTATGCTGGGAGCAGTTTGAGGCTCCTGTGGCTGTTGACATGTACAGGCACCTGTAAAAGGAGCTTTTATTTCCGTTTCAGTTGTTCTCAAAGGCTTCCTGCCTCCTTCCGCTAACCTAGGCCTAGCCCTGGGAGCTTCTAGCCTCCAAACAATCTATCCTAGACCTAGAATGTTTTCAGCCTCTGGGATTTACTGCTTAATAAGCTCACGCTGCTTGTTCTTTCTGAGCTCTGGGATGGCTGGCTCAACTCAGTTGTTCTGGCTTAAACTCCTCTTCCAACTAACTTATTCAATCTGGCTTTTCTCTCAGCCCCTGAATTGCTGTTTGACCTCAAACTAATTCCAGCAATCTGCTCTAATCTCCTGGGTCCTTCTCATTCTCTGGCTCATTTGGTCTTCACCTGAATTCTCTCTTGGCAACCTGCCACTCTAACACTATTCGCGTAAAATGTCTTCTCTCTGCTTTGCCCCTTAAGTTTTCCTTTTCTCTCTCTTCTCGTGAAAGTTGGGCATATTCTGTTCTGTCAAGTCTTTCTCTGATTTGTCGCTGTTTCTGCCACTCAATTAGACATCACTTTCAAACATGGGTACTTCCTTCTACAAACTAGTTTTATCTTCAATGTTTGGGATTAAAGGTGTGTACCATCATACCTGGACCTAAGCTTTTTCTTTACCTGAAATTTGTTC
The DNA here is from genome assembly GCF_030254825.1 of Meriones unguiculatus. Classification (NCBI taxonomy): domain Eukaryota; kingdom Metazoa; phylum Chordata; class Mammalia; order Rodentia; family Muridae; genus Meriones; species Meriones unguiculatus. Next base: position 20,555,878 of record NC_083351.1, read on the forward strand.
TATACCAGGCTGACTTAGAACTCAGATCTGCTTGTCTCTGTCTCCTGGATTAAAAACATTTTTGTCCCTGAACAAAACTTTAGACTTGGTAGGAACAGAAGAGTTGCTTTATTAAGGGGGAAAAAAAGACACTTTCAAGACAGGAAGTGGGCTGGAGCTGAAGAACTTCAAGACTTCCTGCATGCTGGACCTCTGGGTCCCGAAGGAGTGGCAGTTCCCAGGGGTCCTTCACACACCTGGCTTTTTCTCTGCCTGTTCCCTGTGGCCCCCTGGATGAGTGCCAGGTCTTTCTTTGCCATTGGCATCTTTCATATGCTAATCTTGATGCCTTCCTCTGCCCTACTCCTGCTGAAACAGTGAAAAGAGGACAAAAATGACAGTTTCCAGTTCCAGGCTAAGACGCAAAGATGTGGCGCACATCCTGGTCCTCTCCTCACGCTTCTCCCACCATGACCAGGTGTCTTATTCGGGCTTCTGTTGCTGTGATTAAAACCATAACCAAAAGAAACTTGTGGATAAAAGGGGTTTATTTCTCTTATTCTTCCACTTCACAGTCTGTCACAGAAAGCAGTCAGGGCAGGAACTCAAACAAGGGAGGAACCTGGAGGCAGGAGCTGATACAGAGGCCATGACAGGGTGCTGCTCCTAGCTTTTCTCTTACGGCTTGTTCAGCCTGCTTTCTTATAGAACCCAGGACCACCAGTTTAGGAGTGGCTCTCTCCACAGTGGGCTGGGCCCTCCCCCCATCAATCACTAATTTTTAAAATACCCTACAGCAGTGATTTTCAACCTGTCATGACCCCTTGGTGGGGTAGAACAACCCTTTGCGGGGGGTGGGGGGAGAATAGAGAATATCAGATATCCTGCATATCATTTACATTGCAATTCATAACAGTGGCAAAATCAGAGTTCCAGAGTAGGAATGAAATAGTTTTATAGTTGGGAGTCGCCGCAACGTGAGAAACTGTATTAAAGGATCGAAGTGTCAGGAAGGTTGAGAACCACTGCCCCACAAGCTTGCCTGCCTACACCCCAATCTTACGGAAGCATTTTCTTAATTGAGGGTCACTCTTCTCAGATGACTTTAAAAAGTTGTGTCAAATTGACATAAAAAAAATAGCCAGCACACAAGGAGAAGCTACGGCAAGGGCAAGGAGCCTCTGGTTCCCAACAGGGAAGGAACAGATTTTAAAGCAGGCCTCACCCCACTCAGGCAACTCAGGTGACGCACAGGCCCATAACTCAGGAAGACAAACGCTTGCTGCTACACGCCTGAGACATTTGTGTTGTCGCAAAGAAAACTCAAAAAGAAACATGAAATCCCCGGGCCCCAAGTCAGTCTCAGGAGGGAGACTTTTCCCCTTAGCAGACTCAGAACTGCTGCTGAGGCAGGGACATGTGAGCAGAGGCCTCTGCCCTCCAGCCCAGCGGCACAGCGGATAGGGAGAGGTAGAGGGGGAGCTTGACTTGAAAGACAAATTCCAAGTGCTTTTGGTCACACTTGGGATCTATATTTCAATATGTACACACATGTATATGACCAAGTGAGAGGGAGACCGTGCTGGAGGATGGAGGGACCTGAAGGTGCAGAGGAAGGGGGAACAGGAGCGAGTGATGGAGGAGTCAGGAAGGACAGATCACATTTTCTCTCATATGTGGAATATATTTATATAAATTTATATTATATAAATTTATATATATAGACACGGGACTATGTGGAGGCGTGAGGCACGAATCCCTTTCTCCATAATAACAAATTCAAAGGTCTAATGGATGTAGAAGTACTTTAATGTTCAAACCTGCAGCACAGGGCACAAGCAGAGAAAAGGCAAAAGTGGCCGACTGGCCGTGTGGCACAAGAAGGTGGTTTTTAAAGTCCCCGATGGTGAGAACCCCCTGCCCGTGTTTCCTACAAGCTAGTACTCAGAGAGATACGGTCTCCTGTGGGGCACATGAGGCATGCAACCAGGGGAGCCAGCCCAGAGCAAGAGACATGTCCAACCCCCATAATATCTTGAGACCAGCAGTAGTAAGGGCCGCTCCCTCCCTTTCTGGGCCCACACACCCCCATGCACATAGCCTTGCGACCCCCACCTCTGCAGTCCTAGAGGTAGTCACGCAGCCTGGTGGCCAGGTTTCAGGTTAAAATTTTCTATTTCCTTATAAGGGCATGCCCAGCTAGCCCCTGAAACTCTTCTTCATGCCAATGAAGCATTCCCAGTGCCTCACCCCCAGCCAATGATGTATGCTCACCCCAAAAACCTCTACCCATTTCTCCAAGGTTGGTATATAGCCCTTATACCCCTTCCCAGTAAAGGAGAGCTGCTGCGCCAAAAATCTTCTCCAAGAAGGCTGTTTTCCCAACACTCCCCACCAGACTGAGATCCTGCTCACTGCCCTTCCCGCTCGCTGACCAGCTAAGCTTCATTCCCTCAAGTCCAGCCTAGTGCACAACAGTGCCTGAAACCCCAAAGGAAGAAGCAACCCCTGAACAGCAATCTCCAAGCTCTTCCCGCATAGCCCCCTTCCCAAGCTCCCCATCCTGTTCCTTCTGGATACAAGGCTTCATCTGACAAATACACTGGCTCCTGGGCTCAGCCTCACAGCGGTCTGTCTGCACCGTTCCGCCCCTCAGACTTCTGAAAAAGTGGGTGCCGGCCGCTAACTAGGGGAGGGAGCCTAGCGACCCTGCTCATCTGTGGCTCTCAGCTCTGAGCCTACCTTATACTGAAAATGGACCAGAAGGTTTCCTTTCTTGGGGTGGAGGGGAGGGGAAGGGTGTCTGTGAAGGATTTGGAGGCACAAAAGTAATGAGAGTGTACTGTATAGTGATAACGGCATGCATGTATACTGGTGATAAAACCCATTGTTTGTACACTCAACAAGTGACCACAGACCCTCTCTGAGGCTACGGTTCCTGCTTCTCTCTGAGGCCCACAGTGAGCAAGCACCTGTTCAGGGCTCTGTCTCTCCTCAGTTGTCCACTCTGCCCCTCCCCATGGACTTAGACCACGACATGGAAACGGGGTCTTAGATATTGTGCCTCTGCTAAGGGCTGTGGTATGGCCCACTGCCCAGTGGGGTCTAGAAGTTTTTCACTGTGTCTGTGCTGAAATGAGAACCCACGTGTGCTGCTGGGGCACTGGCCTGCTTGGAAATAGGGCTCAGTCTCGATGCTGGGGCCTGAGTGGACCCCTGGCTACTTGGAGCCTGAGCCTCCCTGGAGCCTCACATGTATGGCCATGCTTCTGGCCTCTACCCTTCTTTGAACTTGGATGCTATGCCATGTGGTAGGAGAGAGAGAGAGCCTCAGATATACATATATGCTCTCCCTCGTCGTCACTTTTGCCTTGTCACTTATCCTTAGCATCTGTCCCCTGAAATAAAATCCCATAATCCAAAGCATTCAACTAACGGAATCAGGCTGTCTTTTTGAAAGTCACTTACTTATAATTCGTATGTTACATATCTGGCCAGGCTGACTCAGGCATCCAGGGGAACAGGAGTGGCTGATTGCAGGGATGCACACACCATGTCACGACTGTTTGCTGCTGCTGTTCACCAGCGAACAGGAGGGTGTCGTCAGTGATGTGGGAATGTGTCTCGTGCCCACGGCCAGGCTTGCTGCGGTGGGGACATCCGGCTGCACACCGGGGCCGGACCTACACGCGCTGGTACGACCTACTCTTTACCTTGTAGGTGCACAGTCGGAGATTTCTCTAAGTCTCAGCGCCATCTACAGAGTGGACTTGCACTGGGACCCACTTCATGGAGTCCACTGAGGTTAATGAAGCTGAACTGCTCCGTTCTGCCTGGCCCGAAGGAAGAGCTCCGTGTCCATGAGCTTCCCTCAGATTATCACAACAGTCGCGCCTCTTCTTCCCAGGGAAACCTGGGGAAGGTGTTGGACAGAGCACATGGTTAGGCCCTCCCTGGCTGGCTCACACACAGTGGTGCATCTGCAGCCACAGGGAAGGACCTTTCTGTCACACTCAAGGTACCATCCAATCTTCCTTTGTGCATCAAACAATGGGGCTCTGTGTCTGGCTCTAGAGGAAGAAACACCCGTGACAAGCCAGTCCTCCAGGCCAGAGAATCTGACTTTATGCAGAGCCCCAGACCTACTTCACTGGAACTGAAAGCAATTTGCAGCCTCACAAAAGGATGCATTAGAGAGAGAGAGCCTGAGCACAGTGGTGGGTGGCTGGAGGCTGCAGAGAAAAGGGAGGAACTGGCCTGAGGAAGAACAATTTGAGGATACCCAAAGCAGGGCCTGGGTTCCATTCAAGTAGCAGGACCTATGAGGTGGGTGCCTGACCCAGCTGATGAGGAGATAGGTTTGTGCCTAAGGTACTTTCTAATCTGGGTTTAGATTTTCACTTTCTATGCCACCTAAAGCAGGAATAATTGGATCTTCCTGGTATGTGTTTTTCCGGAAGCTGGTCTGAGAGCTGGTGCTGAAGTCTGGGTATGGGACGGAGTGGAGAGTGGAGGACTGAGTCAGGATAGGTGGCAGGAGGTCACTGTAGCTGGGTCAGCCAGCTGGACCAGTGGGGCTCAGGTCCAAGGGTAATCAGTGCAGAGACCTGGAGAGCACGCTATAGGCTCCCAAGCTCCAAAGCTTTAGAGAAAAGACTTGGAACAAGACTAGGAGTGGGGAGTGTGGGAGCTGGGCTAGCATTCCTGGAACAAACCTGGGCTTCGGGCCTCTCTCTCAAGCTCTCAGGAGGCCCTGACTGCCTGGGCCCTCCAATCATCCTGGACTGTGAAAATGAAATTGAACACCTAGTCAAAGGTGAGGGACTCAAAGAGAATTGGGGCCACAAAGGCTCCAGAAATAGCCCAGCCCCATAACCTCCCAGTGGGACTGAAGGTTTAGAGAAGTTCTGTCCAAATTCACACAGCCAGCCGGGAACTAAGCTGGTTAAGTGCCAGGCAGCTCCGTCTCCAACCCTGTCCCTCATCAGGACAACACTCTTCTGAACATCATGGCCCAGGTCCAGCCCGTGGACTACAGGGACATCCTGAGAGGGGCTGCTGACTGTGCATCTGCCTTCTGCACAGGGTTCTCCTTGTGTCTTTTTCTCCTCCAGGTAGGACCGACCGAGTACATCAGCCCCCTTCTCAACTGTCAACACAGTGGCTGGCACTCCAGCTCTGGCTGGGCAAACACACCTCACAGAGGTGGTGTGAGCCAGCTCAGCAGGCAGCTGGGAAGCAGTGATGGTTCTAAGCAGTAGCATCAGGATGAGGGGAGTTCCCTAGGGCTGGGAGAGGCCAGAAGGAGGCGGAGCTAGTGAGGAGGCAGCACTAGTAAAGAGGTGGAGCTCCCATAGCTGAGTGAGCAGGTGAGATTGAGCCTGCCCTGCCCAAGGGAGTCTGATCTTCTGAAACCGAAGGTTGGATAAGAAGGTAACCTCTCATGACTACGGTGGGGGTGCCAAAGAACCAGAAGTGCAGAACATGCCCAACAGGGGGCTTTTTCCTCAGTCACCTTAAACCAGGACACCTCAGCAATCAGAGGTCTGGTCTCCAGCAATGTGACCTGAGCAAGTCCCTCCCTTTGATTGAGCCTCAGTTTCCTTGTCTGCAGAATGGAGCCAAACCAAGAACTTCCTTGTCCATTTCCCACATGGGACCTACACAGAGGATGTCCTCCATCCCAGGCAGGGGTGACATCTGAGGTGTCTTTCAGATGGATGTCCAGAGCCAACTGGAGAAGCTGCTGCTGTCCCATCGGTGCCATTTCCTGCAGAGTCCTCCATGCAGATCCCCAAAGCCGCTTGACCTGCTCCTTGCCCTCAGCTTTATGAAGCTCTGTCTATGGAAACAGATTCTCCACGTCCGTGATTGTCCACTTACCTTGCGACTCTGCCGCAAAAGCCATATCCTTTCACGTGGCAGATGCTGGGATGCCACGAGGCACCTTCCCGGCCCCTGCCTTTGGGAACAGAAAAGTGGAGAGGGCCATTTGCCAGAATGAGACACTTTGAGCTTTGGGGCTCGTGGCACTGAGATCAGCTCCTCTCTCCTAGCCAGCAGCCTTTTCCTTTGTCCTTTCTTTTAAATGAGAGCATCTTTTGTTCATTCTTGCGGCAGGTCTGTTAAGAGAGATGAATCTGGAAAAGTCATGCACTCTGGAGAAGATAGGGCTCTTAAAAAGCATTCATGTGCAATGTGAGCTCTGCAGAGAATGCGGGCGTAAACCGAGGGTTGATTAAGGCTCAGCTGGCTTGCGCTTCTCTGAAGGGGAGAGTAGATCTGTCTCGGGGGGGGGGGGGGTGCAGAGTCACTCCTGGGATGTTTTAGACCTGGGTGCTCTGGGAAGCAGAGTGTGTCTGGCCACTTCGTTTGTAAGGTATTCGAGTAGATGTCCACCTGAGCCCTAAACAGCAAGGTTGCTTCTGCATGCTTCTCCCCAGGCCCCCGCGTCCCAGTTTTCTTGAGTCCAGCCTTAGAAGGGTGACCAGACTGAGATGGCTCAGTAGGCAAAAGCCTTACTGTAAAAGCCTACCTGAATTTGAGTCTCAGAATCCACAGTGGGAAGAGAGATCTGACTCTCAAAAGTTGTACTCTGACCTCATGTGCATGGGTACACGTATGTGTGTGCATGCCCACACACACATACACATACCCACACACACATACACGCACACTGAGATTAAAAAAAAAAAAAAACACTTTTTAAAAAGAAAGGTGACTGGACACATAAGGGTGTTTCTGATAAAAGTCTGAGGCTGAACCCAGAAAATCTAGGGCAGTGAGGATGAGCCAGCCAACTGCCCTTGCCGCTCCTGGGCCTCTCAACAGGAAGCCAGTACGAGCTGCTGGGAGTTATGGGTGTCCATAGGCTTAGACCATAAGCTCCCTTATGGGGATAGACATTGTTTCCTTCATCTCACAATGAGATGTTGCCCAAGGAGGTTCAGGCATTTACTGACGCACACAGCAGGCTCAGCATTCAAAGCAGGTCCCTGCTTTGGGGGGCCAGCCCTTCCCATCTGACTGGGGCAGAATCTGAGACAGAGTCTGGAAGCAGATTTAGGCTGTTGCAAGGATGAGGTTTCAGAAGGCTGGATGTGAACAAACAGGTTCCTGTGTCCTGTGTTCTAGAAAAGAGAGGCCAGGCTGGGCAGAGAGGTCAGGGGAGTCAGCAGGTGGCTGGTGAGGGCCTGGGGACATGCCATGGGTTTGGACGGGGTTGGGGGTGCTCAGAAGCAAGGGTTGAATCTCAGGAGGTGGTCTGTAGAACTAAACCTGAACCCAGAAGAGATGGAATCTGGACTCTCAGCCAGAAACAGCCAGGTTCAGGCTCCCAACAGCTGCCAGCTGCCTCTGGCCCCCACCCTTGCTCCAGGTCTTTCAAAGCTGAAAGTGTCTTCAACCGAATCCTGACGCATTCAAAAGTCTCCCAGCCCTCTGCACATCTCATCCCACTCAAAGGAAAACTTGAACCTGAACCGACCAGCATGAGCCACAGCCCCTTCTCATCTCCCCTTGAGCCTGCCTGTCTCTCCCTCCTGTTGTTGTTTTAAAAACAAAATCCCAACTTCTGATTTTTACCAATGAAGACTCAGGAGCCAGATGCTGGTATGAAAACCTGCTATCTCAGAGAGGCAGAGAAAACACACAGCTGACCTTCCTACTCAGCTAACATTCCAGAAGGAAAAAGCCCTTCCTGCTCAGCTCATGTCCCAAAAGAAAAGGCACTTTCTTCATCTCCACACTGTCTTAAATACCCTCAATTCAATGCCCCTCCTTTCTGTTTACTCCCTGTCAGCTGGTATGTTGCTCTGCCTCTTGAACTATGGTTGATTTTATTTACCTCTTGGACTAAAGGCATATGCTAGGGCTGGGCCACAACATGGGCACTTGTTCACAGAAAACAGAAAGCTCTGGGATCAAAGACTGAGCCATACCACAATTAGAAACAGGTTTTTACAGTTCACAATCTTGGCGTTCACAGTGTGGTTAAAATACCCTGCAACATCCTGTAGTGAGAATTCTGAAATTATGGTTTCTTTAAAAGCATAAAAATGTTATATGTTTTTGTTTTAATCCCAGGAGCGGGGATATGGTGCTGCTTCAGACTGTCTGCAGTGGCTGATTATGATCTGCTTCGTGCTCTAGCAGGGGGGTGTTTTTGCCAGCTGCAGATAGTTTCTGCATTGTTGCTGGTTGTTGGTCATTCAGCAGGGTTGATTGCAGTTTGTTAGTTAGTTGTGCTCAAAGAATAAGAAAGAAATTAGATTCAGGAATCTCTCTCTCTCTCTCTCCCCTCTCTCTCTCTTTCTCCCTTCCCTATCCTTTCTCTCCTATCTAGAGATAAGGGGTGAAACAAAACAGGAAGGGGAATAAAGGATGGGAGAAAGAAGAACCCACAAAGTAGCAAAAGTAAGCCACACCTTCCCCCACTGTCTAAGCTCTACCCACACAGGACTCCTGACTCTCCTCAAAGGAGTCCCTAACCCTTGCTGAGCTCCCTCTGTCATATGCAAATGAGGACATCAAGCCAGGTGCCACCACACAGGTGCCACTGCAAGACCTGAGAGCCTGGTGTGTACCTGGCCACGTCCCTGCCTCTGCATCACTGTTAGGGAACAGAGTGGAAGCGGGGAGCTGAAGACAACCAGGCCAGTCAGTGTGTGCATCTGGGGATGATGGGGTTAAGAAGCTAAACAGGCATTAGTAGCCTTACAGACTTCCCTCTGTAACAGAGTCTACCTCTGACCCTGAGTGAAGATGTGACAGTCTGATCTGCTACCAAGATTAGAATATTACCTACTCAGGGCTGGAGAGATCACCCTGAAGTGAAGAGCACTTGCTCTTGCAAAGGATCCAGGTTCAATTTCCAACACCCACGTTGGTGGCTCACAACTACCTGTAACTTTAGTTCCAAAGGGTCCAGTGCCCTCTTCTGACCTCCAAGGCACTGTTTGAACATGGTGTACACACAGACAAGCAGACATAAATACAGACACATAAAAAAATAAACAAAGCTTAAGACTCTTTTAAAAAGAACATTATATACTATTGCCTCCTCCCTTGGGAGTGAATCCAACTCGATCTGTCAGTCACGTGGCCGTGAGTCTAGCGCCTCCCCACCTCCACCACCACCAAGAAAATCTGATTCATTTAAAGGCATGCTAAGGAAAGGGGAGGAATAATTATCCCCTTAATGAGAGCTCCTTGTCTTTCCCAGAAGCCTTCCCTGACTGCAGTTGTTTAAGGAGCAACTTCCGTGTAGCTCTGCTAAGCCTCCCCGCTTTCCCGACTTTAGGGAAAGTGATTTTTAATTTTTCTTCTTTTTATCTCTTTTTCTTCTAGACATTGACCAAAACCTAGACGTATTTTCCTTGATGCTCTGGGCTTGCTCTGAAATCAACCCCTCTCTTCTCCTACCCACTTGCACCACGTGGCTCCTTACAAATGTCATGGTTTTCTTCCTCCCTCTTCATCGGCTCCTCTGGATAGCAGCCAAACACAACTATCCCGCCTTGTTGTTTTTCTCTCAATTTATTATAAAATTGTCCTCAAGCGTACTTCCCTGGTCCCCTTTTCAATTCTTTTTATTAACAAGACTAAGAGCCCATGAAAGGAAAGTTCAGTTGCCGTAGTAACAGAGGTGTACCCAACCAGAGGATCAGGGAAAGCATGGGGTTTCAGGATTGGCCCCTGGTGAGGGGGAGGAAGCAGCCAGGCCACCAGAAATTATTTGAAATGTCTGAGTTGCAAAAGGAGGCTTCAAATGCCTCAGGAACACTGGCAAAGCTGGGCCGTCAGGTGAGGCATCTGAAGCCTAGGATGTTGGAGGGAGGAAGCCAGAGTCTCGCCATGGGGTGACAAGCGAATGCTACTGTCACCTGGAGCCAGTACAGGGAGACTGAGCGGTGCTGGGAAAGTTTCTGCCCAGCAGAAACTTAAAGTAGAAACACACCAGGTTCCATGACACAGTGATGTTGGTCAGGAGACCAGGCACTTAGTTTCCCTCCTGGAAAGTCATGAGTAGAATGCTATAGGTGTGATAAGAGCCTCAAATACACCTACTAAGATTTCCAGGTTCTTGTGCCCAAAACAAATAATCGGATCTCTATCCAATTATTTGTGAATAGTGGTAGACATTGAGACGGTTCGTTAAGACACAAAGTTGCCTTCAAGAAGGGAAGTAGGCCAGAGATGTGGGAAGGCTCTTTTACTCAATATCCCTACCCCATAAGAGTCTCCTTACATAGTCCTATCCCTTCTCCAACATTTGGAGATTTGTTTACATGTGTGAATGAGGGTACACCTACACTTGCTTTCATGTGTAGAGGCCAGAGGCAGATAGGAAGTGTCTTCCTCTATGCTGTCTATCTTATTGTTTGACGCCAGATTTCTCACTGAACTCGAAGTTTGCCATTTTGACTGTCTGGCTAAAAAACTCTCAAGAACCCCCCATTTCTGTCATCCCATCCCATCGCAGCACTGGGATCATAGACATGTACCACTGCCCCACCCAGCTTTCATGTGGGTGTTAGGAATAGAACCTCAGTTCTTCGTGCTCCCTTACCCACCGGCTGAGCTATCACCTCAGCCTTGCAGATGGTGAACTGTTTGGGAAGGATTGGTAGGCAAGGCCTTGTTAGAGGAGGTCTGTCACTGAGGGTGGGCTTACAAGTTTTAAAAGCCCACGCCAGGCCCAGTCTCTCTCTCTCTCTCTCTCTCTCTCTCTCTCTCTCTCTCTCTCTCTCTCTCTCTCTCTCCTGCTGCCTGCTGATCAGGATGTAGAGCTCTCAGCTACTGCTCCGGTTCTCTGATAACAGACTAACCCTCTGAAACTGTAAACCAGCCCCCAATTAAATGTTTCCTTATGTAACAATTGCCTCCCTCTGGTGTTTCTTCACAGCAGTAGAACACTAACTACAAGACTGTCTCTAGAAACCCTCTACTCTATTCTCCTACCCCAGGAGAGTCCCACCTGTCAAGACATCCATTTCCTCCCGGATGCTAAACAACAGAGGGGTCATAAGCATTTGTCCCCAGCTTGTTGATGCTTGAAATGCCAGCACTGGAGTGTCGTTGCCATGGCTGGTGGCTTTGTCTTTTGTTGAAGAACAAACAGTGCAGCAGAAGCCTTGTCTTCCACAGACATTTTCATTAATTCGACAAATATTTATTGAGTTCTTACTCTAAGCCAGACGGCTCCTAGAGTCCAGGAACAAAGATATTAATTAAGACTTGTCCAGAGCCAAATCTTCAGGGAATCATCTGTGTGATGAGGTACAGTCCGGCCATAGGATCTCATAAAGGGCCACAGGACCAAAGAGCCACAGAGGTAAGAGGTGGGGCTTGAGGGAAACTGAGGCATGAATGTCAGGGGAAGGGCAGAGAGTGGTCTCAGGAGGGTGTCACTGCAGGACATGCGGGCTCCTGCCTGTAATCCCAGCACTGGGAAGGTTGTGATAGGAGCATCAGGAATTCAAGGTCACCTCACCCTATGCCCTATGTGAGCAAAAGTTCCTGGGGAAAAAAAAAAAAAACAAAAACACAGCACTTTCTATTGGGCCTTCTCCCAGGCTGAGGTTGGAATGTTACAGGTCCAGGGCCTGATCACAATTTGTCTGGGACTATATGAAGTCCCCTTCCTTAATAGCCACTCTTTAACCACCTCCATGTCTGAGCTAATATCCTCATGAGGAACCCTAAAAGCCTTTTGGAGCTTACTAACTTAACAGACCACCAGCTTCTACCAACCAAAGGCTAAGAATATCATCAGACAGCATCTGAGGCCTGTAGCAGACATCTGTCCCACCCCACCCCACCCCCAAGTCCACCCCAACCCTCCCCTGTCCCACTGCCGCTCTAACCCTTCTACCTGATCTTCCCACCAAAGAAGACTTTCTTTATTCTGTCACTAAATTTCATGTGATTGTTATCATGTTGGAACCTGGTATTTAGGGTAACCTGAATCTGTGTTCCCCCCCAGGTTTGGTCACTCACTTTTGGCTCCAGAATGAGCTATCTCTAATCCCCTTTGAGATGAGAGTTGCATTTTTTTTTTTGTTGATACTCCTAACAAGTTCAAGGTCAGCCTGGACCCCATGAGACGCTTTGTCAATTAAACAAACAAAACAACACAACACAAAAAAAAAAAAAAAAAAAAAAAAAAAAACCAGAAAGGTTCATGTAACAGCAGGGTCTGGGCAAGCTTTGGATTGCTCATCTTGGCTAGGTCCAGCCTGAACCCTTTGGGTGGGTTCCCTTTAAGCTCATATGTTGTCATTTTCACCTAAAAGGTCCTGGCTGGCTGTTTCTAGAAGTCAGAATTTGATGGGGCTGGGAGAAGAGAGCAGTTGGCCAGTGCCTAGGATGTAATCATCCTGGTAGAAATGAAGATATTCTAAAAAGACACCTGAACCCCTCCTTTCAGCTTTCAGACTATTGAATCAATGGACCCCCAACAAACTGCAATTTCTCTGAAAGCCTCATGTTGACAGTAGGCAAAAAGGGTGAGCTTGTCTCCAGGAAAGAGACCGTCCAGGGAGCACAGAACACAAGGAAGAGAAGAAAGGAAAGAGAGGGAGACTGGAGCTAGGAATGGAAGAGTTTCCAAAAAGAAGAGTCCAGGGTGATTGGGACTAAGCCCGAGGTGCTCCCCACAGTGGGCCCAGAATCACAAAAGGACTCATTTTACAGAGAGAAGAGATGGGGCAAAATCCTGCTGGCATAAGCACTGTCATCTTTTTTCTCATTTCTCATGTGGGTTGTGGGGCAGGGTGTTGGTGTCTGAAAAAGAGGCAACTCAAGGAAGGAAGGTTTCTTTTTGCTGAGTTAGAGGGCACAATGCACCATGCTGGGGAGTCATGGCAACGGCTGGAGGTAGCTGGCCACATGGCATCCACAGTCAAGAAGTAGAGAGCTGAACGCTGGTTCTCAATTTCTTATTTCTGTTCAGTCTGAGACCTCAGCCTGTGGACTGGGCCCAGCCTAGAAGCTCCCCCACAGACATGCCCAAAAGTCCCTGAGGTAATTCTAGATCTTGTCAAGCTTACAACCAACAATTAGCCATCACAGTCAGAAAGTGTCTGTTCAAGCAGGACAACTAGATGAATGAAATAGGAAGGGGAGAAAGAGAGCATGTCCGGTTTACTCTGAGACCAGGAGCATCCTGATAGCAAAACTAGACAAAGTTGTTTTCAATGAGGAAAACTGCAAGGCAATCAGTCCTCTGTGGTGCAGAAGGGGACTCCACAACCAGCAAAGGGAACTTAGGGAGAGCAATGCTGAGGCAAGGGGCTAAGCCCCAGGGTGCAAGCTTGACTCTCTGAGACCAAGCAATGTCACACTCCAGACTGACAGAATAAAGGTTTAAATTCACAGGATCATGTTCATAGAGGCACAAATAGCACTTGACAAAATCAACATCCTTTCTTTTTTGAAAGGAAGATGGAAAGGGAGGGAGGAGAAGCGGGGAGGGAGGGACAGAGGAGAAGGAGGAAACTTACAGACAAAGCATGGAAAGTAATGTTCTCCTTGGATGAAGGTCATCTAGAAAAACTTTACAGCGAACAACTCATGTGATCGTGGAACCTGAATGTTTATAACAAGACCAGACCTTGCCTGCTCTCGCAGCTTCTATTCCACACGGGACTGGAGGTTCCAGGCAGGACTATGGAGCAAGAAAAAGAAATGCAGCTCAGGGAAACCATGCTTGCACATCACATGAGCCGCCTTGAGTTCCTCCCCAACACTACAGGAACTGGGGGAGGGGCGGCAGCAAAGAAAAACATAAAAGAAGTGGAAGACATCCAGGCAGAAAAGGGGAGAAGCAAACGTGTTTGTAGATGGCACGGCTGTTTAGACAGAAAAATGCTAAGAAATTCAAGAAACCCGATGAGGTCTGATAAAGGACTGCTAGCTGCGGGCTACGGGATCAATAACAAAAATTAAGTGGATTCTGGAACGCTCTTAATGAACGTCGAAAATGGAATTAAGGAAACAATTGCACCTCTAATTGGACTCCATGAAAATTAAAAACCCATGTGCTCCAAAGGATGCCGTCCTGCGAGAGTCAAAAGCACTGCCCACAAAAAGGAAAAAAAAAAAAACAAAACACTGCCCACAGATCTGCTGGAGAAGAAACTTATATCTTAGCAGCAAGAAGGCTCAGGCACACCAAGAAAGACAGACAAGCCGCTTTAAGATGGGCAAAGGATTTGAACAGACATTTCTCCGAAGAGAAGATACAAGTGGACAGTGTGTGGTGATGGAGGCGCCATGCCTATCATCACAACAGAAGCACGTAGCAAAACCGCCGTGAGAGTGCTTCAAAGAGGGGCCGCCACAGAGTGGGCAGTGGGGAGACAATGGGAAAGATCTGTGGGGACAGAAACTGGAGGCTCCAGGGTGAGAACAGAAAATACTGCAGCCACCGCAGAAACCGGTGCAACCAGTACGCTTAATGTGAAGTTATCATATGCCCCGAAGTATAGACTCAGCAACAGAGACGCCCTCTTCTTCGAACACAACCTACGGGACCACTAGCTCAGGTGGGGCAGATAAGCAAGACAAGGATGTCTTGTCCCTCCGAGACTCGTGAGAGCTTGGAGCACCTTTTTCTTCATCATTTTCTTAATCCTAAGGTATTTTTTATTCTTTGAGAAATCCGTACATGTATACGATTGAATATGATCGTGTATGCCCACATCGACCAACTACCCCGCCTTCCCTCTAACACCCACCTCTCCTAACCTCCTGGGCATCATCTCTGGCTGCCTCGACTATGCACAGGTAACCACACCACAGCTGCTGCGTGGGGTCACGGGCGTGGCAGCCGAGCATTATCCAGAAGACAGCATTTCAGAGCTCTCCTCCCCATCCTCCAGCAACTGTAGCCTTTCTGCCTCCTCTCCATGTTCCCTGAGCCTTGGCTGGGGAGGGGTGTGTGATAGAAATGTCCCGTTTCCGGTTTGGCGTTCTGCTTCTCCTCCTCAGCGCTCTAACTAGTTATACGTCTCTGCATTGACCACCGTCCACTGCAGAGAGCCGCTTCTCTGAGCAACGCTGGGTGCAGCTCGCTCTGACCCACACACTTCCAACCCCCCTCTCAACACTCGTTCTGGGCGTGATCTTTGTAACTCAGGAGGTTCTGCAGGCGCTTGGGCCGGAGCCTGAGCTGCAGGCGGGGCTGGGTGGAGTCTGGGCTTCTCTTGATCTTAAATACCACCACCCATACACAGCACACCAGGGCACTCCCTGTGGAACCCCTCCTCTGATTCTCTAAGACTCAGGCGGCCACTTGTCCACAGTTCTCCATTTACATTTCTTCCGGAATGATCTGCTGGTGGCAGATCCTACCTTGAGCATCCGGTTCCAATGATGATGTCACCCTGTGGGTGAAGTAGTGGCTACAGTCAGCACTAAAACTCTGGGCCGACGCAGACAGGACACCTCCTGCCCTAGTAATCAGCTGCTCGCTACGATGGGAACATCACTCAGCGCACACACACAGGTTCTGTCCCTGCTGTTATCTGTGAGTCAGTCCGCTGGACACCTGTATCAATCCTGGGAGGACTCAAAGGGCTCCCCCAACAATGCTCCAATGGGAATGTACTTGTATTAATCCAGTGAGACAGGGTGTGGGTACAAGTGAGGTGGAATGGACGGACTGTACACCAAGAATGAGAGACAGAGGCCACCCTGGTGCTGGGAGCGATAAGAACAAAACTGCAACTGTCATGCCTGTCTCACCTGAGGAGGCTGCACCCCAGGCTGCCTCTTTGGAGAACCGTAGCAAGCAAGGGAGGAACCGCACTGCCTGTCCCTGGGGGCACCCCTGAACTGCTGGCTACTGGGAACTGCCCTGCACCGAGAGCCCATAAGCGCTGCCCTGCGCTGCTCAGACCATGCCTGGGTAGGGAGCGCCTTGCTATCCTCCATACTGGAGGTGGCTTTCTGCCGCTGTGTTGCTCATGGGGCAGGCAAAGAAGAGAATCATTAAAGACAACATTGGCTCCAGGCTGGTATCACCCCACCAGCAACTCAGGGAAGAAAGAAGTTCACCAAAGCCTGGGCATGATTTTGACTGATAATCGTCCAGTGTGGGTGGCAGGCTCATTCCTGGGATAAGCTTCTCTCTCTCTCTCTCTCTCTCTACCTCTCTCTCCCTGCCCTTTTCCTCCCATCCTTCCTCCCTCCCTCCCACCCTCCCTCTCCGCTCTCTCTCATTTTTTACTAATTTTTAAGGGAGTATATGTGTCATATACTTTGTTATTATTCATCTCGTCTCCCAATGCCCTCCCTTTGTCTTTCCTGTTCCTCTCCATTTTCCAAGGTCTAATTTTATGATGGCTCTGGCTTGGCCTTTAAATGTCTTTGGGGGAGTGCGTGTACCTGTGCATGTGTGTGCATATGTGTGGGTGTGTTGTGGTGTACGTGTTTGTGGTATACTCACACATGTGCACAGGTATGCCACACGTCCCCATATGCACAGGTGCCTGCTCTATCATTCTCTGCCTTACTCCCTTGGGACGAGAGCTCTCACTGAGCCTAGAGCCATGCTCGTGGTTAGCATGCCCCAGTTATCTTCCTGACTGCAGTTACAGGCGTGCTCAACCGTGCCCTGGCTTTTCACTTGGCTTCTGTGGATCTGAACTCAGTTCCCAATGCTTATACAGATAGTGTTCTTACTTTCTGAGCCATCTCCCCAGCCCCACCCCCATTTTAATATTTAACTGTATTTAATGAGGGATGCAAGCTAGGGGTCCGTGGTTAGAAGCAATGTCGGGGCTGGAGAGACAGCCCTCTGAGTGCTTGCCTATTGTATGTGAAGCCCCTCGGTCCAATCCCTAGCACCATATAAACTGCTCATGGTGACACATGCCTGTAAGCCTAGCACCAGGGAGGTGGAGACAGGAGGATCAGAAATTCAGGGCCATCTTCAACTCAGCCCTGGCTATTTGAGATTCTGTCTCAGCAAAACAGGTGGAAAAGGAGAAAGGGTGAGAGAAAGGGGTAGGGAAAGGGGGAGGAGGAGAAGAAGGAGGAGAAGGAAGAGGAGAAGAAGAGAAACAGTGTCTGCATCCACAGGCTGAGGAGACAGGGGCATCTGTTTCCTGAAGAAGGAGGGGAAGGCTTAGCCACCAACAGTATAATTACACTTTACAAAGGAGAAACCCATCTTAGAAAACCCAAGTAACCAGCATGGCTGAACGTGACAGAATAAGAAATCAGAAGCCTTTCCCAGCCAACCACTCAGCTCCAACTTCCCCAGAGTCCCTGCTTCTTCTGGGCCCTTCAAAACCCACGGTGTGGGCCTGAATTCCAACACTTTGAAGCTCATAATTCCACCAAACAGAACAATCCTCGGGGCTCCAGCACTCAGGCCTAGCAAGACCCCAGAGCTTACAAATCCAATCTTCACAATGGCTATAATTTGAAGGGCCTCTTTTCACCCAGACCAGAGTATACAGAGCATGCTGCCCTTGGCAATTTCTCGTCCAGTGAGCAGTGTGTGGAGCGAGCCTATCAAAGGGAACAGAGACCAGATCAGCGTTGCCAGGGGCGACATTAGCCTGGATATACAGAACTGATTAAGGGGCTGAGGTGTGGGTGGCTTGACATTTGAGCATGTTCTCCAGTGAAGTCTCAGTGCAGCCAGAGAGCCCCAGGGCCCTCCTCTGCCTCCAGTCTACCTGTGTCCAGCACCAATAACTCAGCCCAGACCCCTGCCCCCCTGCATTTCACGGATGAGAAGAATAAAGCCTGAGAGACCAAGGCCTTTGTTCAAGGTCAAAAATGAATTAGGGAAAAACAAAAATCAGGAGGACAGGCCTGCTGGTGTCAGCATTTTGACTTTGCTGTCCTCTAATCCTTGGTCAAGGATGGGTTCATAGCATCCATTAATAGAGCCTCTCGGTGTCACATGGATCCAAGGACAGAACAGACACATCTCACACAAAGGCCGAGTCCTGACCCACTAGGCTGACTATTTGCCCAGCAGCTTTTCCTTTCTTGGAGACAATGGGGACCTGCAGCTATTAACCAAGTTCCCCTTGACCACAGGCTCCCTTAGCCTCAGGTGCCTGGAGGAGCTGACAGAGAGCAGACCCTCAGAGATAGGGGGACTAGGGTCTCCTTTCTCTCTGCTGTGGCCTGTGACTCTAGGAGCAGCTGATGACAGCCACGTCAGCAGCAGTCGCTGTGGCCCTGTCTCTCCTGTACCCGCAGCAGGTGACGGCTTGCCCTTGGTTCCCCAGCCCTAGGTGGCGGCCATCCCCAAGTTACCAATCCCTGCTTGCCTGTCCTTCTTTCTTCTTTCTGCTCTCTCAGCCCTCCCTCAACCAGCGTCTGTGATCCTCCCTCTACAGTCTGCTTTCCCAGATGGTCTTCTTTCCAGGAGGAGGTGTTAAGGCAAAGACCACTGGAGCTCGCAGGAGACAAAACTCCAGGGCTGAGATTTGAACAGCCAAACAAAGACCTCACTGTTGTGGAGGTCTTAAGCCCCAAGAGCCACAAATGCAGAGGCAGCGAGGTCACTCCATTCTCTCTGGAGTCAGCCTGAAATGAAGCCTTGGAGAAGGTGTGACACTGATAGCCTAAACCACCAGGACCATTAGGGCTCTCCACCCACCGTTAGGGGCTCTGGGCAGACAGAGGATAAAGATATTGGAGGGTTGGGGGCAGAGGCAGGATGATGGAGGGTTGGGGGTAAGGCTGTTGACTTGAAGGAGATCAGGAAGCAAAGAGCGAAATAAGAAGGGTCCAGGAATGAGTCACATCCCAATTCAAGGCTCAGTGACCTATTTCTTCCAACCAGACCCTCCCTCCTAACAGACCATTCAGCTGTGATGGCCTCCGTGGATAAACCCATTGATAAAATGAGCAAAGCCCAACAACTGGTATCCGTGTGTATGTGTGTGTGTGTGTGTGTATGTGTGTGTGTACATGAGCCCATGAACAGAGGCCAGAAGCAGATGCCAGGTGTTCTGCTCTATCAATCTCCCCCTATTTCTTTGAGACAGTGTCTCTCATCAAAACTAAAGCTTGGCCAGTGGCCAGCAAGCTCCAGCCAATCTCCTGCGTGGCCTTATTTCACTCCATTGTCTATTGCCACATCCTATAGGTAGCTGGACTGTAAGCTAGCTCCCAGCTTTCCCAAACCCCATAGCTGAAGCCAGTGAAAGTTAACCAAGACAGGGAAGGATCCTGAGACAACAGGTAAATCCGAGACCCTTTGACACCGCCCCTATTTTTCCCAGGTGCTCAAACCCACGTTCCTTTGTCCTCTGCCTCCACTGGGAAAAGGCCTTTTTCTTCCCTAGCACCCTCTGGTGACAGACTTCCAGGTGATGCCTCTACTCATGCTCGCTGCTCCCATTTCACCTGCCCACCTGTCATGCATAGAGCAAGGTGCTGGATGCTAGGGAGAGAGTTACAACAAACCTGCCTGTGCGGGCTCCCGAGGCACTGGCTGCTCCAGATGTGGCTCTTCCCAGAGAAGTCCATTCAGCTCCCAGGAACTATGGTCCTGGTAAAGCCCCATAGGAGCTGGCTTTCACTGGAAGCAGGAACAGCAGGACGCCCTGCCTTGCCTCAGCACTGTGTTAGTTCTCCTACTAGGACATAATCTAGACTGAAAGGACCTGAGTTAGCATCACAAGGAAACCATGCTGAGTCACCAGGACGATGACATCACACTTGCTGGACTCACTAAGAGGAAGAGACAGCCCAGAGAGACACTTTCAGAAATATACAGGGCCAAAGGGTTGAGGGACCCCATCAAGTGTTTTTTCTGCTGACCCCACCATGAGAGCTTTTAGAATCCAGTATTCAGAGCGTATTTCAGAAAGTGACAGACAATTTACCCGGCTTCCTTTAAGAGACACAGCACCTCAAGGGGGCTCTTCTAGATTTTGGAAGCGGCATTTCCCCTATCCCATCCCCACCCTAGCCCGGCTGGTTCATCTGTTAAAGATGCTCATTTTGGATAGGAAAGCCAAGCCCCCACATGAAGTCTAAGCTGTCCTGGGGGCCTCCTGATAAAGCATCGACTGTCCACGGCAGATGGTGTCGGTACGGAACCTGCAAGCAATTCCCAGCACAGGGACCGCAGGATAACGGAGTAAGTCTTTGCGTGCTGCTAAAGACAGCTGTTCCCCAGGAGGCAGCAAGTGACCCCCAAGACATTGCCTGTGGTGAAGCTGGTGTGCTCCGACCCCCTGAACCACAAAGTCAGGCATGTGACGCCAGGCAGAAGTGAGGCTGCACGAGCTCCAGCAGACCTTTAAGGTTCAAGCAACTTCTGTATCCAGGGGTCCCACACAGCAGAGCCTCACCCCTCCTCGATGTGGCTGCTCTCGGTGCTCACACCAGCGGCCATCTGAGAGCATCCTGTGACCAAGCAAGTGAGGGACAAAGATAAGTCCTGCTGTGGAGATGGTCCTTCCAGGCGCAGCCTCCCTGGCCCTCCTCAGGAATATCGCTAGAACACTGAAAGGGCAGGCTGAGCAGGTGGCTTGCTGCATAAGCCTGAGGATTTTAGTTTGATCTCCAGCACCCATGTTAAAACTCTAGCATGGAAGCATATGCCTGGGGAGGCAGAGACAGGAGGGTCCCTGGGGCTAGCTGAATTGATGGGTTCCAGATGCAATGAGAGACTGTCTCAGAAATAATAGAAGTGGTTAAGGAAGATGCTTGTTACCAACCTCTGACCCCACATGCCTGCCTATCCATACATGTGCACAGACACATACAAAACATACACACACACACACACACACACACACACACACAAGAAGAGAAGAAAAAAAAAAGAAAAAAAGAAAGAGCTCTGAGGAAGAGCTGTCCTCTGGTGGCCAGAACCTGGAGCAGACGGCTGGCCAGAGGTGAAGAAGCCGGGAAACATCTAGCCGTGTAGATAATCAGGAACATGGAAGAAAAAGAACTGCAGATCTGCTCTCTCCAAGGAGCAGAACCCGAGGAAAAGCTAGAGTGAGCATTGGTTCGGGAGGGGTGGGTAGCACTGGAGAGAGGAACAGGGGGACACTGAGATGAATCCCCAGGAAATTCAAGAACGGAATAATGGAGTCCTCAGAATCATCTCACCTTCTGGCTGGGATGCTTTTGCCCCTCTGAGGCCATGGGGTTGGAGCTGTTCCCACCCAGTGTCAGCGCTTTGACACTTAGACTTGCCACCCCCTGAAGGCTCTGGAAAGTGCCTTCCTTCCTGGACTCTAGGAGTTGTTGCCCTATGCCACCCTGCTCGGGATTCTTGGGCACAATCACTGACTTGTGGGGTAAGACCCTCGGGAGTACCCGATGGGGCTGGAGCTCGAGGCTGTGGAAAAGGCAGAGGCCCACAAGATCACTGGGTGATCTAGGATCACTGGCTGCCTGTGGGGATGGGAGCAGCCTGAGGCTCCTACGCCTGCCACCATAAGGCTGGGTGGCCTTTCTCAGATCAAGCAGTGTCAAACGCCCCCGAAGCCCTCCTCCCCCAGCATCTGGCATTCACCAACACCTTCGGACATGTTCGGTGTTCTGCCGGGACCCTGCTTGTTGTGTCCCTGGTCTATGACTCCCTTAGGGTTGGCCTCAGTTTTCCTTTTCATCTAAACTTTCCTTCAGCTTGGAGCTCAGGCCAGTGACCTGCCCACAGAGCCCTGTGGCTTTTGAAGGACAGAGAGTGAAGAACCCCAAGAAAGGGAGAGGACTGATGGTGTGAGACAGATCTGGAAGTCACAACCGCAATATTTTACGGAGGACAGGAGCTGAGTGGCCATCCCTGGGGAAAACGTGAGATGAAGGCCCCCAAATATGGGCCCTCCAGGAGCATCCAGAACCCACTGCAGCCTCTTCAGTTCCAAGTTCTGGGGAAGAGAGAACACAGAGGAGAGGTGGCTCCTAAGGCCACAGGTCCCCAAGTGCCAGAGTCTGAGCAGGATAGAGGTTGTTACTTCCTGTCATAGAAGCTCCAAAGTGGCTGTGCCTGACTGCCAGACGGCAGGGATGCAGAAAGACAGCTGGCATTGCTTAGTGTGGCCTCCTCTGTGGCAGAGGGTCTGCATCTAGGGAACAGTCACTAGGAGAAAGACAAGATTATGTGTTCAGGAAACGCCACACCTGTGGGACGAGGGACCCAACCCAGGATCCCACGGCTCTGAGCTAACGGGGATGATTGAACATTCTATCGTTTTCTTTCATGTGCTTCAGTAAACGTCACCTGTGAAACCAACAAGCATTTCAGTACTTAATTCGTGATAACAAGTCCCATAAATCCAAATTATCCCCGTAAATCTAAAGTAAATGCCCAGGTTTAATGTATTCAGGATGACTAATTAATAAAGCGGCAGCTATGACTATCACTAACCCGCTCTCTCTACACCATCTCCCATTTTCGAAAGAGGCATTTCTGAGTTTATGAGTTGCCTTCTGGTGGGAGGAAGAAGTTCAAGGTCCTGGACAGTTTGCTAGCCTTCCTGAGTCCCTTCTAGGCATCCCCAAGGCTGCCTAGGCTCCCCCATATCTGTCCTCCACAGACCTCTGGGTCATTTCCTCACCATTGTCTGAGGAGAAGGTGACCAGAACAGCCTACAGATAAAGAAACAGCAAGCACAAATCAAGAGACTTGGGTTGGCCACTAATATGCGAGTCACTTGCCCTCCTGGAGCCTCAATTTCCTTTTCAATATATCAAGGGGAGGGACGGATTGTCACACAGTCTTTTCAACAGCTCTAGAGAAGAGTTTGCTGTTTGGGAGGGGTGTTGGTCCGTGAATCTAGAGCTGTTTGACCTTGAACAAGTGACTTAACCTCTTTCTGACTCAGCTTCCGTATCTATATGCTGGGTCTGATAGCAGCCCCTGCTCAAGGGGCTCTGAGGAGTCTAAGTGAAATCATAAAGCATGCCCTATAGATGTCAGCGGATACTCTGCAGAGTGGCCGCTTCTCGGCCCTCTTCACAAGTCCTCAAACCCTAGGTGGAGAGCTTGGGGGATGATGTGGGATGGGAACCAGTTGGAGCTGAAGACAAGCTGAGCTCTTCCCCAGAGGATGGCTCTGCCTGGCCCAGGTCCATCCTTCTTCTGTAATCAGCCCCATTAGGACACTAAAGGGGATACTTAGAAGCTGTGAGGTCTCGGACGTTCATGCCACTGGCCACCTGTTCAGTGGCCCGGGTCAAAGATCTACACTGGGCCACCACCACCTTCACTGACCATCCCCAGGCTGTAAACCACCCTTCTCTACTTGCTGTTCCACCTCAGTGCCAAGAAACATCCCATCAGCTCCGGGAGACACAACACCATCCACCTCCCCCCCACAGTCCCCCTCTCCCCAGCCTCCCCAGCTGCTGAGCCACCTGCTGGGGCTCTCCCAAAGCTGACACCTGCTCCTCCCGCCGTGGGGATGATGCATTTTCCACACAGCGACTTTTATTACTTATTGATTTTCCTTGATCTCTTCCAGCCAGCTCCATTTTTACCTGGCGTAACTAGAAACCACCCAGTATGAGATGCAGAGCTTAAAACTTTATAGCCACAAGCAAGGACCCACATTAATGGGGTGTCACCTCTGAAGGGGAAAGTATCATCCTACCTGCCATTGCTGGGCTGGGGAAGGGGAGATAGGGACCTGATCCATCTCCACATCTCCTGGGGAGCCGGGCTTCTGAAGGTGTTCACTGAGGCTCCAGGGCCTGGGTAGAGGGTAAGTGTGAGCTTCAAGGTAACCAGAGGGCCTCGGGGGAGTGAAGGAAGGTAGAAAGGAGCCTTGGCAGTTCCTAGACAAGCTCATGAATGACACTCCATCCACTCCCACAACCCAAAGGAGCAGCTGTTTTGGGTGCTGTTTTGGGGCTCTGCCATGCAGAAGACAGAGCTGGGGTGGGAACCCAAGCCACACTCTGTGAGGGGCCATCTGGGGTCAGCCTTTGAGGACTCCGAGGGGAAGTTGCTGGAAGTCAATGCCAAGAAGGGAGGGACACTGCACATCTGCAGCCTCTGCTTGTTACAGGAGACCTAGGCAAGCCTGCCTCTCTCTCTCTCTCTCTCTCTCTCTCTCTCTCTCTCTCTCTCTCTCTTTCTCTCTCTCCACATACACACACATGCATTCACACACATGCACACACATGCACATACACATGAACACACACACACATACACACAGAGAGAGCACCAAATTCAACTTCTAAAATGGGGGGAAAATGGTTCCTACCGTGTGGCCAGTTGGGAGGAGGCTGGCAATGTACTCACTGCTCAGTGTTGGAAGCCCCCAGGAGCTCAGCAAGTACCTGATATCACAGAGATGATCCTGCAATCATCGTGCCAATGGTGATAATGGCTCTGCAGGCTCTTATTGATTCTAGTTACAGAATCAATAAGATATGAGCACCCCCCATGTGTGAGAGAGAGAGAGGAAGAGAGAGAGAGAGAGAGTCCCATACAATCCAAATGAATCTACCTCTCTGGACAATCTTCTAATAACTCCTTGTAGTAATATACACAACATGAATATGTATATAGAAAAGGGGGCAGACAGCGAGAGAGAGAGCAAGAGTGGGATGATTTGAAAGAACTGGCTGAGGCTGCGGATAGGCCAGCAGGTCCCAGTTCTCCAAAGTGGACATGGTCATGGTCAGGAGGAGACTGGGACCAGGCTGAGCTGAGCAGCAGCTGCACCCTTCCACAGCCAAGCTCCCAATGGTGGAGCGCCCCACCCACCCCCACCCTTGTTGGGAGAAGCCAGTGTGTTTTCTCCTGAGGCCTCCTACCAGCTGATTGGGCTAGGCTCACCTGCCTTGCGGGTCACCTGATCCTAGTGATCTATTGATGAACCTCAGCCAAAAACTACCCTCCTAGACTAGCCTTTGATCCTAAGAGTGAGCTAGTGATGGCCATGGTGACTGAGAAGGAAGGTGAAAGCCCTGGAGTTACACCAGACTCCTCAGGGACTCACCTCCCCCAGCCCTCCTGGTGTGGGGTCCTGTGCCAGCCACATCCAGGCCTGTGCTATGTAGAGGTAATGACTGACCTCACTGGTCCATCTTTCCTCATCTCCAGAAATGGGGTCTGTTCACCCACAACACTGATTCCCCCAGCCTGGCTCAGTGTCTGGCATGTGACAGGGCACCTCACCTCTGCCCGGGGACTTAGCAGGAAGCTGAGGAGCAGGAATCAGCCCCTGATGATCTCTGATTCCAGAAAATTCCCAGGCTGCTCTCCTCTCTCTGTTTCTCCACTGGTCCCCATCCCTGGGTCTCAGAGGACAAAAGGAATCTTGAGTCCTAGAACTTAGGAATCTCCTGCCCTGGGCTAGTCACAGCTCAAATCCCCAAGCCGTCTGTGATCTTTGTTCTTGGTGGGCATGGTATGCATGTGTCTTGCCAGGTGAGTCTGGAAAGAGTGACATCTGTGCCTAGACACACTGGAGGTCCTGATTTGATGTCACTTTGAGATGAGAAGATACTCACAGAGCCTGGGCAGTGACATAATGAAGGCAAATAGGGACTGAAGAAGGAAAGCAAGACGATGGTGTCACAGCTCAGATTAGGATGCTAACAACTTGGACCAATTTGATGGACCTAGACTGGTGATGATCGTGGTGATGGTGATGCAAATGGCAATGGTGGTGATGATGGTAATGATGATCTTGGTCATGGTCATTATGGTGAAGGTGGTGACAATGGTGTTGACAATGTTAATGATGGTGATAGTGGTGGCAAAAATGATGGTGATAATGGTAATGATGATGATATAATAGTGAAGGTGGTGTTAGTGTGATGGTGGTGGTGGTGGTGGTGATAATGTTGATGGTGACAATGATAATGTTGATGTTTGTGGTAGCAGTTGTGGTGATGGTGGTAGTGATAACGCTAGCGATGGCAGTAATGATCATGGTGGTGAGAGTGAGAGTGATGATGGTGATGGTGGTGATGAATATAGCGGTGATGGTAATATGATGGTAGTGATGGTGATGATGGTGGTGACAGTGGTGATGATGGTGGTAACGAAAAACTAATGAAGTAATAAGAATAGCAATGGCACAGAAGGAGGTAAGTTGATGACAATAAGCACAGTATTAAATCAACATGGGCCTAGGTGTGTAGCTCAGTTTGACAGAGTACGTGTTCAGGACTGCAAGGCACTGGGTTCCATCCTCACCCTGAGGATGATAACCCTGGTAGGCGGCAGGTGACGGTCTGCCAATAGACCCCCTCCGTAGGTCTAATTACCGATGTTGAGGGGCCCTCTGGCATCTGCTTCATCACTCACCAGCAGCTGCCTCTGTGCCCTTTCCTCTCTGCCCAGCACAAAGACTCCTCTAGAAGCCTCCCTTGAGCCCCATCCTCAAGGCTGGGGTCCCTCTCTTCTGAGGCTGCCGAAGCATCTGAGGCTCTCCATCTTCCTTTCCAAAGCTACCACTCTGTATGAACCCCAGAGTCAGAACATGGGGTGTTTCCCCTCACCTCCCAGATCTGCCATCCACAGTGCACCCAAGTTGGTCTTTGCTCACCATGGCGTTTCTAGTATAGAATAGTAAGCTTACAATAGTACCTGTTCTCATTCCTCTCCTCTCAGCCATGGCCTTAGTGCGTATGTGTGACTTGCACAGATAGTATAAGCCATATAATATGGTGCTATGATTATCATTCAGTTTGCCATGCAAACATGAGGACTTGAGTTTTATTCTCAGAAACTATAAATTACATAGATAGATAGATAGATAGATAGATAGATAGATAGATAGATGATAGATAGATAGATAGATAGATAGATAGATAGATAGATAGATAGATAGATAGATAGACTAACAACTGTGATGGTGGCATGTGCTTGCAATGCCAGACTGGGGTGGCAGGGGCAGGTGGATCCCTGGGGCTCACTGGCCATCCTGCCTTGGCAAATCAACAAATTCCAGGCCAGTGAGATCCTCTGTCTCAAAACAACCAAGTGGGTAGCACTTGAGCGATGACCCCCAAGGTTGACCTTTGGCCTCCGCATGTGTGCACCTGAACATCACAAATGCACAATGTACCCACACCACAGAGACAGATTCTGTTGCGGTGAAAACACACTGGACAAAACCAGCTTGGGGAAGAAAGGGCTTATTTGGCTTACAGATTACAGGAAGAGAAGTCAAAGCAGGAACCTAGAGGCAGAAAATGAAGCAGAAGCTATAGAGTGCTTCTCACGGCTTGCTCAGCCTGCTTTCTTACACACCCCAGGACCACCTGCCCAGGGGTGGCACCACCCACAGCAGGCTGGACCCTCCACCTCAGTCAACAGTGGAGACAACGCCCCACAGACCAATATGATGGAGGCAACTTCTCAGCTCAGGTTCTTCTGCCCAGATGTCTCTAGTTTGTGTCAAAATGACAAAAACCCAATAAGCACAGATGTCATCTGGGGACCCTATTCTTTCCCCTTCATGCTAATGCACATCTTCATTTGGCATTGTAGTCCTTCCTTTAAGAACTTCCTCTACAATCTCCCATCATGCTTTGTGATTAGCCCTTTGATCTTGGGTGTCTACGCAGGTCTTGCTCTCGACTTCATTTTGGAAAGCCTTTTACTGGGGGAAGAAGTTTCCCCCTGAAGATGCAGTTCCACTGTCTTTCCATTTCCATAGCTTAAGAGATGTAGTCAGTTGTCACCACTGCCCCTGTTGCTCTGTGTGCAACACAGCTTCATTCTTGGTGGCTTTTCAGATATTTTTATTACCTCAGGACCTGAGCGGTAATCTCACTGCTGTTTCTATTGTATTTCCTGTACCTACACCTTGCACATTTTCAGCAAACCTGAAAAATGTTTTAACTGCCATTTCTTCAAATCATCTCTCCACATCCTCCCCATCACATTGGGACCTCTGTTTGTATATTTGTGTTAGGGCTCCTGAAGTGATCTCCTGTCAACAAAGGCCATAAGTCTTGTCCACATCTTTCATATCTGCACAGAATCTCGAATCACTGTTATTTCTTCACAATTTAAGTGAATACCTCTAGAATTCAAATTAAGATTGCTAGTGATGTCTTTATCCCTGCTTTACTTTTGAACATCTGGAACACCATTTAATATATTTTTTAATCTCCATGTCTTCTCTATCTTCTTGATGTCAGTGCTGGATTGACTTCAGCTGAAGATAACTCTCCTGGCTTTGAGCTGTTTTCTTACCTCTTTGCATATCTGCTAATCTTTTTAAAAGTGCAAGACACTGTAATTTTAGCCTTGTATGTATGGATACTTTTGTTTTTCTATAACTATTCTTGATCATTTCTCTGTGATAAAATTAAATCGGAAACAATTTGACACTTTTGAGTTTTACTTTAAAGGAAGGATTTTTTTAAATTAAGTGTGTGTGTGTTTGTGTAGGTGTGCGTGTTCACATGTAAGTGCCAATGCAGGTCAAGGCCAGAGAGTACGTCGGGCTCCTATGGTCTTAGTTACAGGCAGTTGTGAGCCATGTAGTCTAAGAACTGAACTCAGATCCTCTGGAAGAGTAGCCAGTGTTCTAAACCACCTTTCCAGTCCCTAGGTATTTAATTTATGCAGGGCTGAATAGTGTCCCCAGACATCCTCATTCACCTCACGAGTATGCCGTCGTCTGAAGTTCTCGTTGGTTCAGATGAGATCAGAGTGTCTGGGGAGCTACGTCTGTGACGGGTGTCCTTAGAAAAGAGGTCCTATGAAAACTAAGGGTAAAGGCGGAGTGAAGCGTCTATGATCCCAGGAGGGCCAGGGACTACGGACATCTGCCAACGCTTTGAGAGAGGCTCAGAGCCCTGGAAAGAATTACCTGCAGACTCCTTCCTCAGCACCCAGCTCGGGCCTCCTGCCTCTCCTGTGAGAGATACAATTCTGTTGTCTGAAACCATGAAGCCCTAGGAATCCAACACACAAGACACAAGTGTTAGGCAGCCCAGGACATCCTTCTCATGGGGCTAATTACTCCCTGCAACTGGCAAGAGACCCTTTTGAGCACCTAGTCAGGCCCCAAAAGTTCTTGCATTTCACACTGCTGGTGGCCAGTATTGCCTCTGGCCAAGCATGGTGCTAGCAGCCACCGTCTGGTTAATACTCTCAGACGGCGCTTCCTGGCATCTTCTCACAGGGCTCACGGCCCCAGGCAGCCTAGCCAAATCCATGTTCAGACAAATATGCAAAAGGGACGCCTAAGCATCTATGGAACCCCACCTCTCTCATGAAGCTCTCTCTTCTGCTACTTGTTCTTGCAAGCTAGCTGCCTAGGCCTCCGATGGCTCTTAGACCCTCCAGTCTAGGACTTCTCCAGGCTGTCACATGAAAATAGCCCTAATACAGCAAGCTGTGGGGCCCCTCATGGCCACTCCCCTTCTTCTCAGGACCACAGGCCTCTACCATTTGACATCTGAAGTCATCAAAATCATAGCCCCCACCCTCTGTCCTTCCTATGGTTGTACAGATGGGAGGAAGACCTGGGCCTGCTGGTTCATCCTGGGAGTGTGCATGAGGCCCTTAAGTCAGAGTATCTTGAGGCCTTGGAATCTCGAAGCATCTGTACCCACAAGCCGATGAAATCATAGAGGCTGGAGCCTGGGAGCTTGAACCCCAGCCATGCGGAGCTGTACCTCTTCCAGGGGGGGGCAAGCCCTGATGCTCCCCACTATCTATAAAGTACGAACTGTACCAGGCCCTGAGCTTGGTCCTCTGTGCACACTGTGTCCCTCCATCTCCATGACAACCCTGGAAGTAGGGGCTCTCATTTCACCTGATTTTCCAGATGAAAAAACCAAAGCTGAGTGTGAGCCAGTGGCTGATGGCCTGACAGCTCCAGTTGGGTCCCCCAGCCTCTGAAGTTGAGGTTCCCCGTCTCTCTGCTACTCTCCCTTCTGGCTTTCCTGATGAATGCTCAGCTGTCCACTGCCAACCTTCAGTGTCACCCAGCAGATTACCCCTCCTCAGGGCCCCACTGGTCCCAAGATGGCCTGGGGAGCTACTTCAGAAGACATGTAAGGCCCCTGAAGAGAGATGGATGCCCCCAGCAAGGTGGGGAGGTGAGTGTGCTGAAGAGGAGACTTGACTGAGAGGGCCCCAGGTACAGTCCATCCCTGATGGAAGATGAAGAATGGATTTATCTAGAGGGAAGAAATGAATCCCAGACGTCGGGACCAGGGCCCTGGAATTAAACACGAGAACAAGCCCACACTGTCAGGCGGTGGGGGTGGGGAGCAACCATCTAACTCAGAAATATAATCCCCACAGCCAGAGTTACGGGGCCTAATGAGACTAGAGCCCTAAGTGCTTGGCCTTTAATTTCTTGGCTCTTCTCCCCGAAATACATTCCACAAAATGTGGCTGGGCCATCCATTCTCCCAGATGGCTTTTTAAGTGAAGCTGTTTGTTACAGGGAAGAAGAAAAGGGGGAAGGAGGAACATTTGGAACTAGGCAGCCCTCATATCCTTACCCCAAGTGGAAGCAATGAAGTGGGGGATAGCAAGAGGGAGGGCCTGCAGCAAGAGCTGAGACCCCAAAGAGCCCAGCCTCCAGGACAGGAAGGGCAGAGCTGGTCCTCAAGACCAGGGCCTCCTTGACAATAGCTGACAGTCTCAGGGCCCTTTGCTGTGTGCCCAGCACTGAGTCTGGCACGTTGGAGTCATTGGCTCAACCCATCCTCCTTCAGTGCAGCAAGAATGTTGGAACATTCCGTCTCCAGAAGAGAAGCCCAGAGAGGTGTAGGCACTCACCCAAGGTCACACAGTAGAAGAAATCTGCTGACCAGATTCCAGCCTACAGGCCTGACGTCTAACCAGAGTGGCACGCAGTCTGCCCCACCTCCAAGATTGCCAGCTGCAAAGTCCTTAGAGATCAGCCCACCTCGTCACTCAGGTCTCCAGGCCTCAGTTTCTCCCTCTGTGCAGCAAGCTGGATGGCTTGGCCGAATGGTAGAACTCTTGCCTAGCTTCCTGGGTTCAATCCTTAATACGAAATAAGAATGAATAAAAAGAAAATAAGAGCTTAAGGCTCTCTCTTCAGCAATGCCTGGGGCCTGCCTCGTCATGCACGCCTCTGAGCCTCGGGACCAAGGAAAGGTCTCCCCACTCTGAGCCTCAATGTACTTAGGCGTCTCCCATTCACGGGAGGCCACCCTACTCATAGGTTTCATTACTTTCTTTCAGCATCCCCCAACACACACCCCAGAGTGGGACAAAGACATTGCCCGAAAAGTGTGGACTCATCTGGCCTTTGACCTCCCTGGCCCTGGGTCTATAAAATCGGAACACGGTGCCTGTGAAGGCTGCTGTGGGACATGAGAGTGGAGATGTGAGCTGAGGATTAAGCATGGCCTCTACAGGGACTGGCAAGTCCTGTCCTCTCTTTCAGCTGAGGAACAGAGACCTCCGTAGAAGACTGCCTCCTCCTACTGGGAACCTCAGAGTGTGCTGTGCAGACCTCAGCAAGCTTCTGTCCCTGGGGTCCAAGGCAGAGCTTCTAACTCTACTGAGTGACAGGCTCCAGGGTCTAGTTGAAGTGAAGCATTACTGGAGGTGGCATTTGCCAAAGCTGCTGCCAGGGAGCTCAGGCATGGCAGGGGCTGTACTGGAACCCTGTAACCCTGGGCCTCTCTCAGCCCCGTCTCTGCCAGGGTGTAGGATGCCTGAGTGCCCCCAGAGAGAGCAATACCAGGGTCGGTGCCTGGAGTTGCCCAGGTCCCCCAGGCTGTGCCACGGCTGTCTTTTGCTACTGCACTTCTGACATCAGGGACAGGGTTGTCCAGTTCTTCAAGGGTGTGATAAATGGGCTGTTTAAGGCACACAACTTTCCCACCCCACCCTGTGCCAGGCCTGAGTCAGGCTCCAGGGTTGTAGTGGTAGGTCACAAATAACTCCCACCACTAGGAGCTGTGGCACAGAGGAACAGTGGGCAACTGGAAATCAGGACACTTCAAAGGCCATGAGACCAGGCCATTGGCCAAGCCTCAACCAACCATAGCCACGCACATGGTGTTTTGCTGAAGCAGAAAGGGAGTAAGTGAATGTGTCCAAATCTCATGGGTTGGGCTGCAGAGTTGGCTCCGGGGTAGAGTGCTCGTCATCAAAGGATCCTGATGATCTGAGCTCATATCCGGAGAACCCGTGTAACAGCCAGGCACGGTTTGTAAATGTCTGTAATCCTAGCACGCCTACAGGAGCTCAGAGGTGTGCGGGAGAAAGTCCAAAAACTCAGGCCCTGCTAGCTGGCTCTCATGCAGCAAACAGATCCTGCCTCAGAGGAAGTAGAAAGGTGCAGACTGACACCGAAAAATTGTCCTCTGACCTCCACACATGCACCATGCACACAAGCACCCACAATTGTGTACACATACGATTCTATGTGCTTGCACACGCGCTTGCACACACACACGCGCACACACACACACACATGCACGCACACACAAAAAACTGTCTCATTCCTGAAAGCAGTGCTGTTTAAGTATGCCTGTTTCAGCACAGACCTACCCCATTTAAGCTTCCCTCCCTTCCTCCTCTCTCCCCTCTCCCTTCCCACTTCCCTCCCTTCCTGCTATGGGGTTCCTAGGATCTCTGAACCTTCCTGACCTCTAGGTTCCTCTTCTGAAAGATAAGAACATGGCACTGCCCCCCCCCCACAAAGGTTCTTTCCGGTGCCCAGACATGTTCCTGGCTCTCAGCATTGGGTCCAGCCCACAACAGGTACTCTAGGGAGATTTGAATTAACTAACCGGCAGCTGAATGAAAGAGCAACTGAGCAAATGAACGAACACAGTAATGGGTGTGATGGCTGCCTTTGTCAATTTGACCCAGTTTAGACTCACCTAGAAGAAGGGTCTCTCTGAGAGTGTCTGTGAGGGAGTCTTACGTGCATTGATGGATGAGGACAGGCCTGCCACTCTGGCTGGCACCTTCCCTCAGACTTGGGGTTCTTGGACTGTGTAAGTGCAGACAGTGTTTGAGCGTTAGTATGCGTGACAATTCACGGGTCTCTGTTCGTGACTGTGATGTGATGTGGTGTGATGCGATGTGACTGGCTGCCTCAAGTTCCTGCGGCCTCGACTTCTCCACAGTGGTGGAGTATAACCCTGGATTATGAGTCAGATAAGCCCTCTCCCTTCGGTTGCTTTTGTGAAGGTTTTTTATCAGAGCAATGGGGAACAAAATTAAAATGATGAGTGAGTGAGTGAATGAATGAATGAATAAAAGAGTAGGTGAGTGGATGAATGTATGAAGGAAGGAACGAAGGAAAGAAGGAAGGAAGGGAGGGAGGGAGGGAGGGAGAGAGGGAGGGAGGGAGGAAAGGAGGGAGGGAGGAAAGGAGGGAGGGAGGAAGGAACCCAGTAATTCTCAGTGTTCATCCAGCAGTGGTTAGCTATCTGCTTTCAGAGGTTAAGATCCGAGGAGAAATCTATGTTAAAATACAGAAAGACATGAAAGCAGAAGGGAGGCTTTGGGGGCAAGGGAAGACAGGGCGATGTGAAAGAGTGGCTGTGACCACAAAGCATGATATGAGTGCATTAAAATCTCATAAGGAAATTCATTATTTTGTGCAATCAATCCAAGCTAGTTTTTTGTTGTTGTTTTTTGTTTGTTTGTTTGGTTGGTTGGTTGGTTGGTTTTTTTTTAAGAAAAATGTTGTTAACTATCAACTCTAAGACTTGGAAAAGGCTGGAGAGATGGCTCAGCGGTTAAGAGCACTGGCTGCTCTTAATTGAACCTCCTAGGGTTCAATTCCCAGCACTCACATGGTAGCTCACAACCAGATTCCATGGGATCTGACAAACACATAGACAAAACACCCAAACACCCAAAGACGTAAAACAAACAAATGTTTTTTAAAAGGATTGGGGGCACTAAGACTAGGGCTTGGCCTGCAGTGTTCCTAGGCTAGGCTCTCAGCCCTTGAACAGCTGTCCCTTCAGCAGGGTGCTCCTTCCCACCGGGCCACACTGCCCTCTGTCTGCCCTGAATAAGAGGTAGGAGCTGGAGAGGATTGAGACTTTCTGTGCCCACAGCCAGGACCCCTCTGCTGAAGGCCTGGGGCCTCTGCAGGGAAGTCCTCTGTTACAGACCACCACCCTCTCCCCAAAAAGAGCCAGACAGGGCAGGGGCCCCACCAGCTTCATAAGACCACTGTGAAGAGGCCTCCTCTCCTCTCCAGAACTCAGCTCTTCTAGCGACACTGATAATTCCCACTCCTACCCCATGAGCGCTAACACACACACTCACGCATGTGAATGCACACATACACACACACACACCAGGTGGCTCTGGACTGATGCCTTCCTGACACCTGCTGGGTGCTCAGCTCTGCTGGAAGCAATCGGCACAGGCGTAATTTTCACAGGCTACGCAGGGCGTCACTGTCACATCCCCATTTCACAGATGAGGAAACTGAAGCACAGAGAACTTAAGTGACTCATCCAACATCTTTAGCCGAGGTGGAGATAGGAAAAAAAAAAAAAGACAGGCAGAATCTGCAATCAAGCAATTGACTCTGAAATCTGCAAACTTGAATGCTACATTGAAGACAGTGTCAGCCCTCCAGGGGTGCCCCTGCAGGGATGTGCAGGCGCTGGCTCCTGTAAGCACTGGGCTTCTCTGTCAGATCCTCATTTTTTTCTGTGTCCATGGTGCTCTCTGGAGATGGATGACCAGATAACAAGATGTGGGTTATCACACTGCCCCTCCTGCCTGCCACATCCTTACCCTGCCTTTTCCACCCAGGAAACTCCTAGTCGTGCTTCAGCACCCCAGGGACATTATGCTTTTCATGAACAGTCCCTGCCCTCGACTCATCCTCCATTAGAACTCTTGGCAAAGGGCAGGGAGACGATCCCATCCCCTTGTTCCTGTCATTGCTGTCTTCCTGATATGAGCATTCCAGGTTTGACTCCTCTTGTCTAGCCACACAAGAATGGGCGGGAACCAGCCCCAAGGGGCTAACACTGTTATTTTATCTAGAAAACCCTCCCATGCAGACTTGCCTTGCTTCCCAGATGCCAGGGACCCCTGAAGGAGTAGCCTGGGATCTCTGGCCAGGCTGCCAAGGTCACCCTGTGGAATCAAGGGAGGACCCTCAGTTGCTTCGTAGGCCCTCCCCACCCACATTGGCTCCTCCCTCTGCCCCCTCACGTCACTGTCAGCACCCGTGCTATATTCTTTAATTCGATACAAAGAGCGGCACTTGAGACTTAAAAGTGACCGTTCGGGCTCCACATGACCAAGTCCTCCATTTTGGAGGAAGGGATACTTCACAAATGACCACCGTGTCCACTGTGCACTACCCCAGATTTATTTCAGCTTCACTGTTCAAACAGGATAGCCGTTCTTTCCCACAGCGGCCTTCACCCACCATTACCCCGCTCAGGCACCCCGCCAACCCTCCCTTAGTCCAGCTGCACCACGTGTCTTCCCTGCTCCTGCCCCCCCCCCCCCGCATCCGATCCATCAGCAGCCAGTGGTGAGGTCCTCCCTCCAAATTCACCCCAACCTCACCATCACCACAAGCTGTGACTTGTTCCTTTTTCTCCCACCCAGGTCCCTGACTGAAGCCTCTGGGAAGGCCTGCCCAGTGTGCCTCCTCCCTGTCCATCCTGCCTCGAGGCCTGCCAACCCCTGCCAATCACAGTCCTGCCCACATCACTATGCTTGAACACGCCTATCACTGAACTTAAAACCCTCTGGCCAGAGTGACCACCCAGGCGCTGGACCCTGCCCTCCTTTATCTCTTTTGCCTCAGGCGATCTGACTAGGCACTCCATCCTGCTCTGAACATGCCCAGCCTTTCAGTCACTGACAGCATTGCAGTGCCATCCTCTTCTGTGCCTTGGGCCATCCCCTGGAGCCTCACTCTACCCAGCACCCCTGTTCTGTGCCCTGGGGCCCTCTGCTTCAAGGTGGGTTTGGCCAGCAGGGAGCCTGGGCAGGGTGGTCAGGGGACAGAGGCTGGCCCTGGTCCAGGGCTGGTCCTCATCGGCTCACACTGCCCCTAGGGGGTGTCAGCTGCTATCCAAAGGGGTTTTGCCCAGTCAGTCTCCCCATGGCTCCTCCACTCAGCCCTCTCCATCTTTACATCCCTCCTCCATTCTGTCCAAGTCAAGGTTCCTGCTGCTGTGATGAAACTCGGTGACCAAAAGCAGCTTGGGGAGGAAAGGGTGTATTTGGCTTCAACTTCTGCATCACAGTCCATCTTAAAGGAAGGCAAGACAGGAACTTAAACAGGAGAGGCGGGAGCTGATGTAGAGGCCAGAGGGGTGCTGCTTACTGTCTTGCTCCTCGTGGCTTTCTCAGCCTGACTGTTTCTAGAACTAAGGACCACCGGCACGGGGATGGCCTCACTCTTCTCACATCAATTATGAAGAAAATGCCCTACGGGCTCGCCTGAAGCCCAGTCTCCTGGAGGCATCTTTCTCAACTGCAGTTCCCTCCTCTCTGATGACTCTAGCCTGTGCTAAGTTGCCAGCACGCATCCTTTCAACAGGCCTGGGAGTGGGGACACAGCCTCTCTGTTGCTAGAAGCTGGGAAACCCCACTCACCGCCCCTGCACTGTACCCACTTCCTGGCCACACAGTCTCCTCTAGTCATCCAACTTCTCACCTCAGCTGTCTCCAGTGGGTCGCCGGCTAGTGCTCCCTTTCTATAAACCTCCCCCAACCAAACTTCTCACCTCTCTGTGTCCCCACCACCAGAATAGAAGCTCCACGGGAGATGGCGATTCGTCATGTTTGATGTCCCATGTCACAGGAGCAGCACAGACGCGTGTTCGCACACCCCCACTCCGCGCTCAGACTTAAGGGGTGCCCATTTAACGTCGGCAACGTTTGTCCCTGAATCACACTGACTTTTAAATGCCTGAACGTGGCATTTCCAAAGTGGGATCAGATGACGTTCCTTGGGGAAGTGTTAACAGTTGGCGGCGCCGTGCCTGCAGATGACACGGGTCTGGATTTCCTCGAGCGCCTGTGACAATTTCATCGAAGTGTGTGGAGACTCCGGGTTTCAGTTGGGACTAAGAGCTTTGTTTCGTGCCCCTCCCCAGGCCTGTCAGCAAAGGCCACTGTCCATGTTCTGTGTTCTGTGTGCAAACCTGCACTGTCCCCTTCCCTTCTCTTTGCATCTTGGGATTCTGACCAAAACCAGCCTAGGGCTGGGACCCCAGTTTCTAAGAACAGGCCAGCATTGGTATGGGCTGCAAAGTCAGATCCTGAGCTCTGTCACCAGCTCACCATGTGACTTTGGTCAGGTTTTGTCCCCTGCTGTTCCCTCTACCTAGAATTCCATTCCCCGAGAGCACACCAGGTCCAGGGCTATCCGAATATGCTACCCATTAGGTGACGGGGTTTCAGATCAAATCAGCGGTTTCCAAAGAGTCTTCCAGAGAGAAAAG
This sequence comes from Meriones unguiculatus, assembly GCF_030254825.1. Classification (NCBI taxonomy): domain Eukaryota; kingdom Metazoa; phylum Chordata; class Mammalia; order Rodentia; family Muridae; genus Meriones; species Meriones unguiculatus. The sequence goes on from NC_083351.1 coordinate 20,593,231, forward strand.
AGTAGAAAAGTGTCAGCCTGGCGGGCACAGGTAGCCACTGCGATCAGAAAGCAAAGAACGTGGACTCACGCTCCTCTCTGCCAGCTGACCACAGGACTGTCACACTGCCTGGTGGGACCAACCCAGGCTTTGCTGGGAAGATAACAATGGAAGCATGTTCCCTTCTCTGAAAGGGGCTTCAGGATTAACAAGACAGGGGGAGGAATGAAGCCCAGAGGACACAGCATAGAGGCTGTGCCCCAGCAAGGAGGCCAGCCCCTGATGAACGGGCAGCTGCATCATCTCGTTCACACGATGTCAGGGCAGCTGTCCTCTCCTCAGGCTGCTGGGAGCAGCTGAGACCTTAAGCTCTTTGTGGAGTGACACAGCTGAGTCTCAAAGCAGTGCAGGGCCCCACCCCCTCCCTGGTTCCTAGCCAAGGCCACGTCACCTGTAAAGACTCGGAGAAGCCTGTATACAGCTCTGCCCGTTGAACGCCTACTGTGTGCTGGGCCCCGGGAATATCTGTTCTCACGGTGACCTTCACTGATGGTAATTTATTTTCGACAGCTTTATGGATGTACAATTTACAACCACCGGGAATATTTAAATTGTAAAATTATATAACGCTGACATGTATATCCACCCACAAAATATCACCACACTCTGGCTAACAAAACCAGCTGTCCATCACTTCCAAGTCCATCACTTCCAAATCTTCCTCAGGTCCCTTAGCACCTTCTTCTGCCTGTCTCATCTCCTGCCATTGATCCACTGTCACCGCAAATTAGTTCATTTTTTTTTTTTTTTAATCAACAGGACCTTTCAGGGTCTGTGTCTTCTGTCACCCAGCACAATTACTGTGAGAGTTGTCTGTGACAGAGCAATGTGAGTGGCCTGCTCCTGAGGTACCGAGTGGGATTCCCAGATGTGGATTCTAAAATTCCTTCCATCCAGTCACCTCTGGTCAGACATTTGCACTGCATGCAGTCAGGGTGATTATAGCTAAAGCTCCTATGGATGTTCGTGAGTGGCTCTTGTTATGGACCCATGGTTTACGTGCCTTGGTGGATTTTTAGGAGTGGAATTCTTACAGTCCCTGGTAGGCTTATGATTGTCAAGAAACTTTGAAATGGTTTTCTGACACCACGTTTTCACCCGTGGCTGCTGGGAGGTATCCCCACCCTCTTCTTGCTTTCCCTTTATTTTGAATCAGTCTAGTGAAGTTATTCGGGCTGGCCTTGAACCTGAAACCCTCCTGTCTCAGGCTCCTCGGTAGATTACAGGCTTGTTCACTGTTTTTCAAAGGGGTTATATTGCTTCCATTCTCACTAGCACAGCAGGAGCAGGGCACCCCTGCCCTACCCTACCTCTACCCTATCCCACCTCTTGCCCACCCACAGCGTGGACCACCTTCATGGCCCTAGCCATCCAGTGGGTATACAGGGCTGTCTCCTGTGCTCTTTACTTGTATTTCAGAGTATGAGGAAGCTTGGCATCTCTTCAATTGTCTGTCGTCTATCTTCTGTGAAATGCTTCTTCAGACAATCTGTCATTTTCTATTGGGTTGTTACTTTTCATTCTGATTTCATTTCTGTTGCTGTGATAAAAATACCTTGGCAAAAAGGCAGCCTGGGAGACAGAGGGTTGATTTGGTTCACAACTCCACGAGACAGTCCGTCAAGGTGGGAACGGGAGGACTCACATCACAACCTCAGAGGAGAGCTGAAGGAATGAATGCACCATGCTTCCTGGCTTAGAGAGTTCAGTTTGATTCATTCACTCTTGAATAGTTCAGGAGCCCCCTGCTTAGGGAATGCTGCCTCCCATAGTGGGCTAGATCATCCCACATTGATTAACTTCATTAAGACACTGCCCCAGGACAACCTGATGTAGAAAATGACTCTCTTTCCAAGTGATTCCAGGATTTAGTTGCTAACCATTCCACTTATTGAGTCTTGAGAACTTAGGTATGTGGCTTCTCTTTTCACCTTTCAAATTCTGGTTTCTTCCTCTTTCTCTTTCCAAGATAGTCTCACCATCTAGCCCAGGCCACTCTTAAACATGAGACCTCCTACCCCAGCTTCCTGAGTGCTGGGACTACAGTTGTATCCCAACACCCACACCCATAGGCTCTACCAGAGTTCCTCAGAGAGGAAAGAGTTTTCATTTTGATGAAGTCCAACCAATCATGTGGTTCTTTTATGGACCATTCTTTTGGTGCCACAGTGAAGAAGTTTTTAAACAAAGGCTGTGGGATCTGTTCTTTTTTTCCTAATAGCTTCAAGTTGCTTCATAGCTTCACATCTTTTCTCTGTGTCTATGATGTGTTTCAAGCCAAAGTTCCTTCACAGTTATCCTGCTTTATGGTGCCTCCATTCTTCTACCACCATCAGTTGAAAGCGCCGGGCCACTGAACTGCTCTTGAGTCAGATGTTAGCTGCTCACTCTGTCCTGATTTTGTTCAGTTGGCATTTAATGACCATGTAGGACGGTGCCGTGTCATGTAAGATTTTGATATTCGGAGTAAGGCAATTAACATATCCACACTCAAATATTTATGACATGTTTGTGTTAGAAATACCCCCAAATCCTCTCCTACGCTATTTTTCAATGCCCAGTAAATTGTTCTTAACTATGGCCACCTATTATGCTGAAGAACTCACTCATTTTATCTGACTTACAATTTTGCGTCTCTTAACTGCCTTTTCACTGTGCTTGCCTCTCGTCCTTTGGTATGATGCTACACTTGACTTCTATGACATCAGCATGTTTAGCTTCCACACATGAATGACAGCATTCAATGTCATCCGGCGTCTGATTACTTAATGCGATGTCCTCCGAGCTTACCCAATGTTGTTGCAAATAAGATTTTTCTTTCTACAACTGAGCACTATTTCAATGTGCATCTGTGCCACATTTTCTTCATTGCTTCATCCACTATAGGCACTTAGGTTAGCTGTGTATCATAACACAGGCCAAAGTGATCTGGGCAGTTTCTCAGCTGAGGTGCCCTCTTCCAGGTGTCCCTGGGTTTTGTCAAGTTGACAATCAAAACTAGCCAGCATGCAGATCTTTTGCATCTCCTACAAATTTATAATCTGCTTATCAGTCTCTACCAAATAAATCCAAATGGCTGGGAGAGAGGGCTTATTTTGGTTCATAGTTTCAGGGTCCAGGTCATCACGGGGGGGGGGGGGGGAGTCATCGCAGCAGTAGCATGAGGTCTTCCTACTCAATTAGCCTGATCTAGATGATCCCCCACAGGTGTGCCTGGAGGTTCACCTCTCAGGTGACTCCACAACTAACAATCACACCATACTAACCTGTGATACTAACCATCACACCGACAGTATTCGATTTAGAATAGATAGCTTTGAGATTGCCTTCCCCTTGTGCCCCACACCAGGACAACCTGAGAAGCAAGCCCGCTGCCTCTGCCATCTCTTGGCATCTGCAAAAATTTCAAACTCCCAAGGCCCAGCCCAGCCATGGCCATAAGCTCAGCTCTGCCCTTTTACTGTAATAAAGCCTCAGTGTCACCAATGCCACCCTAGCTCTGTTCGCTGCAAAGCAAACTCATCTGTCTCCTTGGGAAGCCTGTTGCGGCTGCCTAGTGGTCCTACGGGATGGCAGCACCCTCTCCACCCCGCTGGAGCCTTGGCCTGTGCTGAAGGGTCTGGTTATGGTGGGTCATCTTGGGAGCTGCCTGGTGGGAAGAAGGCAGCCTGGGGCAGGAGGCCCTCACTGGAAGTCCGCATGGGCCAGTGAAGACTGTCATTTACCAGACGGGCTCTGAGAGAAATAGGGAGAAGCGGTTCTGCCTGGGGCTGAGGCTTCTCCTCACACAGCCGTGTCCAGGTGTGTGTGTGTGTGTGTGTGTGTATGTGTGTGTCAATAGCTGTGGGTGTGGTTTCAGGTGGGTAGGTGTGGTATGGATGTGGTTTTAAGAGTGTGGGTGTGGTCTTAGGTGGGTGGGTGTGATTCGGGTGTGGGGCAGGTGTGGTGTGGATGTGGTTTTAGGTGGGTGGGTGTGGTGTGTTGCAGTGTACTTGGTTTTCTTCAGAACTAGAACCAGAGGCTTCCTTAGGACATTTGCCAACAGATGGGGCTAGAAGATGCTGCTTCCATGGAAGAGAATTTCTACTCTCTTCAGGTCCCTGTGTCCTCTCTGAAGACCCTGCGTCCTCCCTGCAGACCCTGTCTATGCCTCCCCAGCCCCCTGTCACTGTTTACTTGGCACCTGAGCAGATACTTGCCTCCAGCTCTGTTGACATGGTCCCAGACACTTCAAACTTGAAGAAGTGGGGCATCTTTCCTGGGCTTCCAGTAGTGCTCTGTGGGTTCCACTAAGCCAGGCAGACTGCCAGACAGACACTGGAGGGAAGGATCATTAGTCACAAAGAGGTTCGGGCTAGAGTTGCAACCACTCCCCAGGCCCTGTCTCCATGATTAAAAGCAGGAAGGGCAATAGAACAGCCAGGGGCCATGTGGGAGTTAAGTGAGACATAAGGGACAGCACAGGTGGCCCTAGTCACTGCTTCAGGGACAGTCCTGAGCCCTGGGACTGTGAGCACCAGGCTAGGCACCAGGCTATCACTTCTGGCTTTCCGTGTCTTCATTCACAGAATGAGATTCACAGTTTTCCGCACGGCTTCACTGACCCGATGAAGAAGGGGCTGGAGAGATGGCCTGGCAGTTAAGAGAACTGGCTGCTCTGGCAGAGGATTCATGTCTGATTCCCAGCACCCACAGCCGCAAAGAGGGTTCTCACAACTGTCTGTGACTCCAGCTCCAGCCGAAGTGTTTTCTCAGCAGCTGCAACTTATCTGAACCCCAGAGCATTTCCCCGCTGGCAGCTGCAATGTGTGTCTCTGTCCCAGCGGAGCCGGGGCAGGCTCTCTTCCACAGCCAACTCCGAGCTCCAGCTTCGGGAAGGGCTTGGCCCGTGGGCTTGAGTATTCCTTGGTGTTTGTTTCCGGTTCTGTTTAATTTTGTGTTATGTTTATTGTGTGTGTGTGTGTGTGTCTATGTATGTCTGTATATGTGTCTATGTGTGTGTGTCATGTGTCTGTCTCTGTGTGTGTCTATATTGTGTCTATGTGTGTATGTCTTGGTCTATGTGTCTGTCTATGTCTCTGTGTGTCTGTATGTATGTCTTGTGTGTGTGTATTTCATGTGTGTATGCCTGCCTCTGTGTGTGTGTGTGTGTGTGTGTGTGTGTGTGTGTGTAGGCCAGAGGTCAATACCCTTTTTTTAATTCAGTAACACTCCGTCTTGTTTTTACTCCCTTCCCTCATCCTTGAGCTGAGATTACAGATGTGTGATGCTGTTTCTGGCTTTTTACATGGGTGTTAGGGGTATGAACCCTCATATTTGAGCAGCAAACACATTACCCACCAAGCTGTTTCTCTCCCCCTGAAATAAAGACTTTCATATTAAACATCCCCTATCTAAATCACTGTGTTGTTTGGACCCAGACTCATACAGTCCCTGCTTTTCACAGTGCTCTCGCAAAGAATCCAAGCTCACACAGCATAGCTCAGACATGGGTCTACAAATTTTGCAGATCTTGCCTTGAGCTAGAAAACCTATGTATGCATTTGGGTGTGTCCAGTGTTACAGCTCACCACCTCCACCCGCACCACGTCACCTACATCGCCTACCCTGAGATAGTGACTCACAGGGTTGGGGATTCATTTGCCTAAGTAGCCCAGGGTCTTCTGGGAGGGACAGGAAAGCAGATCAGTTCCTGCTCTCTGAGTTTCGAAGCTCTGAAAACAAGCAGGAAGGTCAGTGTGGGGGGCCCAGCTGTAGGAAGGCAACTAGTCGCTGCACACTGTAGAGGAACGACCCCAGGCCTGGGCCATCCCAAAGAGTCGGGGAGTAGGTAAAGGGAAATTTGCTTGGTTCAAGGAATGCCTTGTTTTCTAGCCATTTCTGTTCATGAATCCAGAGACTTAGCAGCAGAGACATCGGTCATGTGGAACCATCCTTTAGCAGATTACAAAACTGGGACTCCAGCTGAGAGGAAAGTACCCATATACCTCTGCACCAGTGCACACACCTATAATCCCAGCTTTCAGGAGAAAAAGGCAGGAGGACGTGGTGTTTGGTACTAGTCTGGGCTACATATCAAGATCTGTCTCAAACAAAATAAAATAAGTAAGAAAATAAATGCATACATATTGTTAGGCAACAATATGTATGTCCCCAAAATGGCAGTACTGCAGACAATGTCTTAAATGACAATCTAGGATCAGCTCAGGCTGGATTCTGACTGGGTAAACTGAAGGATCGCTATCCTGTAAACCAAAACCTAAACTCAGCAGTCCTTGGAAACCTTATGAATCAGGTTTCTGTTTGTCAGGAAAACCATTCATTCCCTTATCTTCCCCTGCAGTCAACTCCCTCCCTCGAGGGCTCTAGCTCCTGATCAACTCAAACAAGCCTGAACCAGATCAAACTCCCCACTACTCAAAGTCCCAGGCTGTTCTGGCTCACAGGCCCCTTCCCTCAACCACCCCTGTCCCCTTAAAACTGACAAGGCTTTTTCCAAAATTGCTCTTCTCTCTGCCCCCAAGAAACAGCCTGGCAGTATGAATCCCCAATAAACCTTTCTCTCTACCCACAGAGTGGACTAATTTGGTGGTTTCACCGAGCCTTCACTATGTATGTATGTATACATACATACATACATAGCCATAACGGTGTAGCCCAATGGCTTCCGCAAAGCCCCAGATTTGATCCCCAGCATTAAAAAAGACAAAAATAGACTCCTGTAGAACTGCACATTAAGTCACAAATAGATCCAGATGAGTTAGTTTGTTCTCCCGGAGTTCGTACTTATTTCTGAAGCAGCCAGGAAGTGCATGCCCGTCTATGGGTGCATGCATCAGCAGGTCTTTTCCTGAACGTTCTCATAATCAAAACCTCGGCAATTTGGAAAAGTGTCACTGCAGCTGCTATGCAGCTCGATGAGGACGGTCGATCCTCACAGTGACACCAGGAGGTGGCTGCCATGATCATCCCCGGTTTAGAGGAGGCAACTGAGGTCCAGAGAAGCGGTGCGTGTTGCCCAGAGTCACACAGTTTACAAATGGTAGAGCTGGGATTTGAACCCAGACATGGTATCCTGCCACCAGTGTGGGGCGACTGATTAAAAGCAACCTGCTCGACTCCGGGCTGATATCGCCACCATCAATCAAATGCAGCCACTAACAGTGGAAGGAAAGGAGGTGAGGAAGAACTTCTCTCGGGCTCCTGGCCTAAGAGTCTCTTCAGGGTGGAAGAGGAACAAGTTGGCAGAGGGGAAGGAGCAGACTTGGAACAAAAGTGGCAGCCTCCATGTTTCACAGGGAGACCTCATCAGGAAAGATGGAGGCTGAGGAAGGTGAGAGGAAGGTGGGGGGTGGTTTTATACACCACGTGTTCAGATGCTGATTTCTGTACCCAGAGATCTGGTTGTAGTCCAGACGTGGGCATTGTCATTATTGAAGCATCTTCTGTTTCAATGCTGTGTAAAAAAAAAATAAAATAAAATAAAAAAGATAGGGGTAGATTTGCTGTTATCAATCAGTTCTGATTGGTTAATAAAGAGCTGAACAGCCAATAGCTGGGCAGGAGAGTTGGGGTGGGACTTGTAATCCCAGAAGGTTCCAGGTAGAGAAGAGAGAGAAGAAAAGGTCACCAGGAGAGAGGAGAGTCGTCAGGGCATCAGGAGGTCTCCATGAGGACACAGATGAAGAGAGAAATGCTATGGTGAGACTAAGATGGCAGGTCACAGGCCACATGGCTGGGAAGTCGGTCAGACCAGCATAGTCAGGTTAGAATAGCTCAATAGAATAGCCCAACTGTGGTGCTTAAAACCGTTACTCGTAAATATAAAGGCCTCTATGTCATTGTTTGGGAGTTAGAGCAGCCATAGAAAGCCCACAAACCTAATTTTACATACCTCCAGCTATTCCAGACAAGAAGGCTGGGGCTCATCCTCACCTGGCTCATCTTCTCAAGTTTGGAGGAGTCTCAAGGAGCCCCCTGCAGCTTCTCCATCCTTTGGCTGTCTGTGCTGAATATCACAGGCCTCTCGTGTTTGTGTTTTTGCCTCTTCTCTACAACCTGAATGTCAAGTGCTTCTTTTCCAGAAGCACCAAGCTGAGCGAGATAAAGAGGACCAAAGGACATTTTTATCCTGCCAAAGATCACCTGGTGGGACCTGGAGTAAACAGACCTCAGGAGAGCCCACCCCACCTCTTTCCCTCAGTTCCCAGGCTTCCTGCTTTCCCACTGTATACTCTCCTCCTCAGTTCCCCAAGGGGCTGGGGAGTGAGAAGCAAGTTATCAGAAGTGTGTGTGTGTGTGTGTGTGTGTGTGTGTGTGTGTGTGTGTGGCTGGCTGGCTGGGAGAAGGCTGAAGAGCCTGCATGGAAGGAGAGTCCGGCAGGTGTTCCAAGGCTGTATCACCTCCATCTGCAAGTCCTCCCCACCCTGAGCCTCGGGGTGTTGCCATGGGTCCACAGCAGGATGTTAAACTCACCTGACAGACACTCCACTGAGACTTATTAACTTTTAATGCAGAACAGCCAAGGCTGCTTAAATATTTAAGAGTCCAATTCATCACTTGAAAGGCCAGTTAGGGCTGCAGGGAGGTGCCAGGCTTCTGGGATCTTCGAAGCTGGGATTTCGGCAACCGCTGAACCTTGCCGAAGCCCAATACCATGTAATTATTCATGCTATCATTTCATTTCCTGAACACCTACTGTGTGTCAGGCACAGGGCGTGATATTTATATGTGTCAGAAGTTAACATATTATATGTATACACAGTATCCATGTATGCAAAAGAAGCTCAAATGTATAATATCTATTCATAAGAAAGGTTCAGAGAGGCCAACAGAAATACCCAAGATCACATAGCCAGTAGCTGGTAGAGACAAAATCTAAACCCAAGCTAAAAAATTAAAAAATTAAAAAAAAATTAAAAAAAACACAGTTTTTAAAGATTTGTTTTAAATTTAACTCTGTGCATGTGTGCCTGCATGTCTGCGTGCCTGCATGCATGTGTAGATGCCTACAGAGGCCAAAAGAGGGTGCCAGACCCCTGGAACAACAGTTGTGATCCACCTGGTTTGGGTGCTGAGAAGTAAGATGATCCTCACTTCCCCTGATTATCCGCTTCAGAGAACTCTGGGTGGTGTGGCCGCCACACAGCTATTCACCTGGGTTCCCAGCTGTAACTGGAGAGGTCACCTGTGGGGTCAGTCCCTAGGTGACAGCACCAGAGACCATGCCTCCAGAAACAAAAACTAAAAACCTGCTGCTGTCCTGGGGGACCACCTCATTGGTTCATGGGGAGAAGCCGGGGCCTCATAAGTCCATAAAAATGGAGATTCTGTGACATCAGTCTTCTATCCTATGAAACCAGGTCAAGCCCAGATCCAACCATCTGGAGGCGGCTCAGTGGTTGGGCGATTTGCATATGTGAGGCCCTTAGTTCATGGTCCAGTACTATGAGAGAAGAGATAAGAGATGAAAAAGACTGGGAGAGACGAGAAGAAAGAAGGGAGAGATAGTCAGAGAAAAAGAAGAGGAAAAAGAAAAGAGAGGAAAAGACTCTACGCAAGCCTGAGCTACCGAGTGAGTCCAAGGCCAGCACTGGCAACTCAGTGAGATCCCCCACTCAAAATAAAACTGAAATGCTTTTGTCCATGAATCCATAGGTTTGATCCCCGGGACCACAATCAACAAAGACCTGGTGCAATTGTTTGTTAAGATCACATAACAGGAAGTGCCTTCCATTTACCTTTGTTGGGGTCTGAGCAGTCTGCTGGGGCTCAAGCCATCCCTGTTCCAACACCAGCCAATGGCTCCTAACATGTCAAAGGCAAAGCTAATGCCAAAGCAGGTCAGAATCTGTGGTCAGCCAGTGCCTCAGCTGGCTAGACACTAGAAAGAACCACATGGAAGCTTTTTCTAGCAATCATTCTTTAATGGTTATACTGCTCTGGTAACTCCAAATGAAAGCACGCTCCACCCCACACCCTATCCTTTTCCTGTCAAATTTAGAAAGATGACCCCACTAAGTTGCCCAGGCTGAGCTCACTCTGTAGCCCAGGCGACCCTTGAACCTGTGGCTTCCCTGCCCAGCTCCCAGAACAAACAGCTCCTGGAATTAGAAGCCGGCTCACCAGGAACACTTTTTTGTTTGTTTGTTTTTGTTTTTTCATTTTCCCCCTATCCTTCAAAGAGCTGCATGCTTGTTTTTGAATGCAGAGAGTGTGAAAAGCAGCTCATATTTGTAGGAAGTCACACTCATAGCTGATGTGCTTTTCTATAGTACATGGTGCATATCAAGATAGAGATCATTTTTATTTAAATATTTTTTAAAAGCATTTATTTACTTAAGAAGTTCCCTTGGGAAGACACCCAAGCACCACCTCACCTCATGGCCAGAATGGGAGGAAGACACCCACGCAGGCCCCACTATGATAAACATGTCATGGAGAAGTGGGAAAGACAGAAAAACAGATCGGTGCACGAGTTATGGAGGTAGGCGGAACTGGAGAGGTGATGGCGGTGACAGGTGAGAGAGAAGGCTGGTGGACACACTGCCATTGCTTGGTAGGCTCAGCAGGATGGTGTACACCATCCTGAAGCATATACAGATGCAGACTCAGCTCCCAAACCTGCTGCCAGGGCAACGGTGGAAGCACAAGATGAAAAGAGGCTCACTCCTCCAAGGATCAGCATGGTCTGCAAAGCCATGGGAGGCCATGTTGGTGTCTGTGGTCCATGCTGCTACCCCAGGACACAGTGAAGCCTGAGATCAATACAGACCTATCCTGCCTGTGCCACTGACTGGTAGCTTGGTGATATCCCATCTTTGCCACCTCGGGGGTCACCCTCATATGAGCAGCATGTGTAGCCACCTGAGGCCATGTTGAGGCCCACGGCCCGTGCAACTACCGAGGACCATGAGTAGGTCAGTGGCCCTGATGGTCCGTGTTGATGTCTGTGGCCTGTGTTACTACGAAAGCCCACATGGATGTGTGTGGTCTGAACTGCTGCCTGAAGACATGTTAATGTTCGTGGGTACTGGAGAGCTGGCCCCACCCCTCCCTGGTCACTGAATGGCTCTCCTCAGTTGATGGCTTCCGGCCAGGATGCAGGCAGAGAAAGACCCATCCTTCCTGGCTGTGGGGGAAAGGTGGCCACTAGGAATTTGGACAATACAAAATGGACTTTCTTTTTCCTTTTCTGGAGGGGGTATATGGGAGGGGAGGACACAGAAGGTTAAGAGGTAAGCCTGATTGGGGTGCATAATGTAAGATCCCCAAATCAATACTTTTAAAAAGTTCCCCTAAGCCTCCATCCCTAGCTAAGGAGTTACTAATGGTTGATGCTTCTGGGGGAGAGAGTCAGTTTTCTTTAAGGGGTATGGCTCCTGTAGGGTGGACCATGCCCCCAGTGGATGGAGTAAGCGGGCAGAATTCTTTGGGTTATTAAAAAAACAAACAAACAAACAAGCAAAAAGGAAGCCAGGTTTGGAGAATCTAGGAGGAGTTGGCGGAGGGGTGGGAGTGATTACGATCGAAATATATGCATGTATGAAATTCTCAAAGACCTAATAAAAATATCTTTCTTATTTTATGTGTATCACTATTTTGCCTGAATGCATGTCAGTGCACCGTAAGCATGCCTGGGGCCCATGGAGAGCAGAGGAGGGCACTGGATTTCCCTGAAACTGGAGTTACAGACGGTTGTGAACTGCCATGTGGGTGCTGGGAATTGAATCTGGATCCCCTGCAGGAGCAGCCAGTGCTGTTAACTGCTAAGCCATCTCTCCAGCCCCCACAAACATTCCATATTTTCTAATTTACCTGTTTGTCTTCTGCAGCCTCAGTACCAACCCGGTTAGCTCGTTAATGAGGACCCTGGGGAGCTGATGGTCTCAGGTGATGGTGATGAATCCTGAGTTCTTCAAAGGCTTTAGTTCCCCTTACAAACACAGCCCCTTTGGCTCAGACCCATCTGCGCTCCCCCTGCCTCCCACGGGATCCTCTCCTAATGCATAGATGTGTGGCCCTGGGAGTGGGGAGCAAGTCGGGGGGGGGCAGAATGTAAAGGGTCCCACTGTGGCACACAGGCCACTGCAGGGCACACTTTCCCTTCACTTCTGTGTGAGCGGTGAGCAGCATGTAAGGTTCACAGAGAAGCAGTAGACAGCGCCTTCACGGCTTCTAAAGGCCCAGGGCAGGGGCACAGCTTGCAGGACCAGCTCTTCAGGTCCATGTGAGTGCCCCCCACACACACACTGCAGCCTTTGTCTCTTCAGGGTCTGAGTACAGCTTTGAACCAACTCACAGCTGAGCCATCCATGCCCTGGTTCCTGGCCTCTGCCCAGTGTCTCCCTAGGCCTCTGAGGGAAGAAGTCCAGGCTGAGGGGCTGAGGGACTGTGAAGGCCTACCTCCAACTTGGGACAGAGATCCTAAGGAAAAGAGCAAATGCCCACATCAGTTGACATTATAAGAGAGTTGAGGTGGGGCTAGTCAGGAGGAAAGAAGCGTCCCCTTCTCCCAACTTACTCAGGGAATTTCTAAATTCACTGAGAATGAACAGTGGCTAGCCTGGAACCACTTCATGGAGGGTCAGACTGGAAGGCCTATGGGAGGGATGTCATTGAGGAAGGACCCCAAGTAGCTACCCAGTGAGCCCTGGGGACCAGCTGGTGTGTGCAGTGGCAGAGACAACACCACGCTACTGCCCACAGCAGCCTGGGAGGGAGCTTTAGAATGAGCCAGCATGAAGCAGTGCGGGAGGGGGGGGGGGGCTTATTAAAAGAAAAAAAATTTCGGCACAGTGGGCACAGTGGCACACGACAGAGGCAGGCGGATCTCTGTGAATTCGAGGCCAGCCTGGTCTACAAAGCAAGTCCTGGGCAACCAGGGCTACACAGAGAAAAACCCATCTCAAAAAAGCAAAGAAGGAGAAGGAGGAGAAACTTGGACATAAATTTAACCATGGGCTTGAGCTTGATAGAGAGGTGCTCCAAAGAAGAACAAGGCTGTAGAACAATGTGACCCTCTGCCCCACAGTCTGTTGCTAGGCCTCCCCTGCCACAATAGATACCCTTGAACTGTGAGCCAGAAGAAAACCCTTCCTGTCTTTCTTCCTTAAATTGCTTCTGTTAGGTATTTCGTCACAGCAATGAAAAAATTAACTAACACAACTACTTTTTTTTTTGTCCTCCACTTTTTAAAAATGCATCTGTGGTTCCCAGTCACGCAATGGTGGGTGGGAGGAGTCGCTGTAATAATAAGGCCTCTGGAGTCAGATGGACGTGGGATCAAATTCCACCTCCCAGACTTTTGGCTATCGCATCTCAGAAGAGCATCCGAGTTTCTTGGAGTCTGACCAGTTTGACCCCAACCACACCAGAGAAATGAGGACGTTTAAAAGCTGCCCCTTATGATTCTAAGGGGGGATTAAATGAAGAAATAGGCAGAAAGGGTTTGCACGTTCCTGGTCCACATGGGAGCTTTGCAGGAAGAGGCGGGGGCATAGCAGGACAGGCAGATAGACAGGCAGCCATTGGCAAGAAGCCAGAACCTGGCTCGCAAGCTCTCTCCTCGGCTGCTGCAGGGATGTGAATGGCCCCGTGTGTGGCCTGTCCCAGGCCGTGTTTAAAGCATAATCCAATGAGATCTTTTGGCCAAGGTGGGGTTTTGTACTGTCAGCTTTTGGAGGAGAGGGAAGTAGCCTTCCTGGACCTCCCAGCCCAACCCTGTAGCTTTTAGGAAGAACAAGGTCCTTCTGGTTCTGAGGAGCTCACCATGCCATGAGAGAGGGCAGGGGTGCAGGAACAGCCCTTCTTCAATGCCTGGTTTCTGCTGAGCCACAGGGCAGCCAACCCAGCCACTCTTGATATCTCCTGTTGGGGATGAAGAGGGAACTGAATGAAGAAATAAAAAAGGCACAGTGGAAGAGAAGATTTGTTGTAGATACGAGAGACAGCAGAGACAGAGACAGAGGCATCTGGGACAGTCCAGAGTGAACGTGACCAGACTGAGCTGAGCCATATGAAGAGAGTGGGGCAGGGGGAAAGAGAGAGGAAAGGAGCCACTGACCAAGAAGGACCACCTGAGACAAGAGACTGACCGAGAGACGGGCATAGCCAAAACGGCTGAGTTATATAGGAGCCAGAGGAGCTGCAGAGAGGGAAGCCCAGCCTCTGGGCTGGAGAAGTTTAGGAAAGGGGAGCAGAGCATGGTAGCCAAACCCTGAAATGGGTCGGGACTGAGAGATTCTGGGAGGGTGTGGTGGCCAGTTCTGATTTGCTAACGGGAACCTCCGTTAGCTGACTGTCCCACGTCTGAGACCTGACAGGAGTCACCTTGTCCACGGTGTCCCAGGTGGCCAGGGAAGGTGGCCTTCCTGCAGAGGTGACATCTGAGCAGAGGCAATCATTGAACCCCAGGGCTGAGTGGGCCTGAGCATCCGATCCTCTGCTCCAGTGTCATCAGGTCACTGAAGCTCCTGAGTGGGACAGAGGTGGCTGTGAGAACCGGGACAGTGTCTATGTAGGTGCTCTGTCAGGATAGAATCCCCAATCTAGGCTCCAGACAAGGAAGGACGCCTCCAGGGTGACCCGACCTTGTATTTCAGAAAAGAAAGTCCACTTCCTGTTTGCACAGTCCCAGTTTTTAAACATTGTTCCCCACTCCCTCCTTTCTCTCCTGTTTCTTTTCTCTCATTTCACGCAGTTTGTTTTCGGAAATCCTCCCAAGCCTGTGACATTTGCTTTCGGAGTTAGAATATTTTCTTTTTCTCTTTCCCAGAGCGAGGCTGCTGGCTGAGATTTCCTCGGGGTCGTGCCTGCCCTGCTGGAGGGGAAGGGCGGGTACAGCCCTGGGTTTCAGAAACCGGCTATAGGAAGCAGCATTTACACAGCACCTGCTTCGCACCAGCCACACACACACACACACACATGCACACGCTGTCTGTATTCACCTCTCACTAGATGAACAGAAACCTAACCGGCATCCAACCATCTGTGGCCACACAGCAAGTTGGGCCAGAGTAGGGGAGACACAGCCAAGTGTTTTGTTCATTCATCCACCTATTCATACATTCGTCCCGAAGTCAAACGAGAAAAAGGCAGAACCCAGGGGATGGCAGTAGAAGCTGGGAGAGGTCTGTGCTGGTGCTGTAAGCACGCAGGCAGGGCCCAGGCTCCATCTTGGAAGGTCACCCTGAGGAAGTGTGGGCATGGTCCTCCTTGCTAAACCACAGCCTTGCCCATTTGGGACAGTGGTCACTTCTAAGATCCCCTGGCCTAAGAAAGAAGGCCACACCCTCCCACAGCTCTCTGTGTAGGACAAAGTGTTAAGAAGCAGTAGCCAATGGCCACTAGCTTATGGTCCTAGCCAGGACTTACTCCTCCGTGCTCTTTGTTATGAGTGCTATGTTGAACTGAGTCACTCCATGTAAAACTTCCCATCATTCCCTGAAAAGCTGTGAGTCATATTTCCTTTGGCCTTGTATTTCTCTGAAGACCCCTCAAGGAGTTTCTCTGAAGGGGCTTCTC
The DNA here is from genome assembly GCF_030254825.1 of Meriones unguiculatus. Taxonomy (NCBI): domain Eukaryota; kingdom Metazoa; phylum Chordata; class Mammalia; order Rodentia; family Muridae; genus Meriones; species Meriones unguiculatus. Next base: position 20,608,795 of record NC_083351.1, read on the forward strand.
TGGCCTCCCTTGCCATCCCCTGAATGGTCACGCAGCATGTTCTGTCTGTCTGTCTATCTATGTATCTATCTATCTATGCCTTTCTTTCTTAAGTCTTTTTTTTTTAATAAAATAAAATCTGACTATTTGCTTTGGGGTTTGTTTATATGTTTGTTTTTGAGACAGGGCCTCATAATTTTGTAACCCTGGCTGGCCTATAACTTGCTATGTAGACCAGGCTGATCTTGAACTCCCAAAGATCCACCTTTCTCCCGAGTGTTGATAATGAAGGCAGTGCCACCACGCCTAGCCTATTCTCACTTTCTTTTTAAGTTTTTATTTACTTTTATTTTGTGTGCATTAGTGTTTTGCCTGTATGTCTGTCTGTCTGTGTGAGGGTGTTGGATCCCCTGGAACTGGAGTTATAGATAGTGTGAGCTGCCATGCAGGTGCTGGGAACTGAATCTGGTTCCTCTAGAAGGGCAGCCAGTGCTCTTAACCTCTCTAGTGCCCCCTACACTCTCACTCTTCATAAAGCTCCCATACAGCACCCTAAAGATTCTCGACCTCATGCCAGCCATTGCTGAGTACCATTAGGGCACAGCACACAGAGAGCAGAGGAGGGAGGAAAGGATGTTCAAGGGTCAGGAGGTAGAGCTGATGGCACTACAGGGCAAGCTGACCAGACCACTGACTAAGCCCAACTCTGGAGTAAGAGGGACCTGAGGAGAACACTTGCCTGAGATTGAGCAGTAATAAAAGAGAAAACAGCCTGTCTCGCTCCACTAACCCCCATGAAAGGAATCATTATATATCGTTCCTGTCCTGAGATGGGAACCAGCCACCTTCAAGGTGAGCCATAAGCCCAGCACAAGGACACCTTGTTGGGAACCACCTTCATGCAGTCCACAGGCCAAGGACTGAGGACATGGTAAGTGACCCTTGACATGGTGAGAGAGCGGCATGACCTCTGCAGTTGCTGTTGTCTTGGCCTGAGCAGGGAGGTGAGTTCCGTGGAGGTGATGCAGTTGGACACTGACTTAATAGCAATGAGAGATGGTCCATGCAGGGGTCTGACCATGGGAGACCTCCCCAAAGCCTTGGTTCCTGGGCATTGCTGAGTGGGTGTCACACAGGCAAGTGAGGACTCAGTCACACATTCTCCCAGACAGCACCTTGGTTTCCTCCTCTGGTAAAAAAAAAAAAAAAAAAAAAAAAAAAAAAAAAAAAAAAGGATCATGGGAGTTATTACTTGAACTCTTTAAATGAGCACATGCTTACGTTCGGTGGTAAGAAAACAAAGCATCATGTAACTATAGATCAAACAGAGTATCTTGGCAGGGTGGGGTGTCAGGGGGTATGGATGGACCTGTGACTGCCAGGCTGGTGAGGATGATGATAGTTGCTGTTTCTGTTGGGCACTGGGGCTCTTGGCAGGATGCTGAAGGTATGGCTTTGGTCCAAGAGGCTGGTCCAGCTATAAAAGCATTTCTCAACCTTTTGGTCACAACCCCTAGGGTCAGATGACCCTTATACAGGGGTCACCTAAGACTGTCAGAAAACTCAGAGATTTACATTCCAATTCACAATGGTGACAAAATTACAGTCATGAAGTAACAACGAAAATAATTTTATGGTTGGGTTGTCACCACAGCATGAGGAACTGCATTAAAGGGTCTCAGCCTTCGGAAGGCTGAGAAGCGCCGAGCTGTAGAATAAGAATTGAGGGCTTGCCTGAATCCAACCAGGAGGTCAGAGAGGCTCCACCGGGGAGTTGGCACTCATGGAAGGTGAGGTGGGAGCTTTCTGGGTAGTTATGGTGGAAAGGGAAGGGCATTCAAGGTGGGAAGCCCAGTACATGGAAGGCCTAGAGGCCTCAGGCTGTTCAAGGTCAGAAAGGCAGGAGGATGGGTGGGTTAAGGATTTTGGCAAGACTGCAGAGGTGGGGCTGAAGGTCCCTCTTCCTGATTACATGGTGCTCACAGGTCCCCTTTCAATGCCTGAGTTCAAGTCTCACTTCTGCTCCAAATCAGCTTTGTGACTCTGGCAAGTGGCTTTGTGTCTCTGAGCCTCAGTGTCAAAAATAAAGATGCCATGTGCCTCAAAAGCTTGTTATGGGAGTAAGGATTCATTCATTCATTCGTTCGTTCATTCATTCATTCAGCAATGCTTGGTACCAAGCTCTGCGCTGGATGCCAACGACACTTGACCGTATGTGGCTAAAATGTTGTAAAAGACATAATAGTTAAACAGCCTTAATAAACATGTGATTGTGGCATTGTTTGGTCACTGGTCAAACTGAGAGGAAACTGAGGCGTGTGGTGAGTGGTAAGGATGTGAGGCTACGCCCCAGTTTGGGCGAGGAAAGAAAAGATGGTCACAAGGACTTGCAGACTGGCAGAGAGCCAGGGTCAGAGAGTTCAGCACAGAGAGGACCCCAGGGAGGGAGGCTGCTCAGGGTGTATTGAAGGGACATTGATCAGTCAGTGCAGCAGGAGCCGCTGAATGAGCTCTGAATATACAAAGCAAACATTGACTGAATTGAAGGGAGAAATTGATAGCAGCTGTGTTAGCAGAAGCCTTCAGTATCCCCACATTCAATATGGACGAAACAACTGGGCAGATGACCCAGGGAAGCAGGCACCTGAACAACCTTATCGACCAGCAGGACTCAAATAACAGACACTCGTGTGCATTCTCCAGGACAGGCCCGTGACTTAGGCTACAAAAGCAAAACAAATCAATAGATTTAAGAATATGAAAATCACACAAAGCAACCTTCTCAGTCAGTATGGAAAGAAGCAGGAATCAATCCTAGAAGGAAAATGAAATGCCCACAAATATTTAGACGTAACTCTCTGTGTCTCTGTCTCTGTGTGTCTCTGTGTGTGTCTCTCTTTGTGTCTCTGTGTCTCTGTGTCTCTGTCTGTCTGTCTGTCTGTCTGTCTCTCTCTCTCTCTCTCTTTCTCTAGACCTGGCCTGAAACTCACTCTGCAGACCAGGCTGGTCTTGAATTTGCAGAGACCCACCAGCCTCTGCTTCCTTAGTGCTGGAATTCAATGCACATGCCACAACACCCATCAAGCAACCTTTTTTGTTTTGTTTTTTGTTTGTTTGGTTGTTTGTTGTTTTGGAGGGGGGGCTTCTTCAAGACAGGGTTTCTCTGTGTAGTCCTGGCTGTCCTGGAACTCTCTTCATAGACCAGGCTGGCCTCGAACTCATAGAGATCTGCCTGCCTCTGCCTCTTAGGTGCTGGGATTAAAGGCATGTGCCACCACATCCTGCTCAAGCAACACACTCTGAAACAAACAATGGGTCACTCGATAGCTAACAAGAAAACTGAGAAAAATATCTTGAGGGAAGCGTAATGAAAAAACTGGCTGAAGAGATGGTTAGGAGGTTCCATGTGTCTGCTGCTTCTCCAGAGGAGCTGGTAGAGTTCCCAACATACACACGACAGTTCCCACAGCTCACAACCTTTACCAACTCCAGTTCTAGGGGATCTAACACTCGCTTTTGGCTCCTGTAAGCGAAGTGCACACATGGAACTCATACATCCCCTCAGGTAGACACACACGCATTAAATATAAAAACAAAAAAAACAGTGTAGTGAAATGCAGGAAGTGTGGTAAGAGGCAGAGGGTGAGGGAAGGTCACATGATAAGCATCCATGTTAAAAGAGAAAGATCTCAAAGTCCTAACTTCGTAACTTAATAAGAAAAATAAGAACAAGTGGAACCTTCGGCCACCAGATGAAAGAAAATAACCAAGACTGGAGCAGAGCTACATGGAGTAAATGAAGAGGAAAATAATACAGGAAAATCAATGGTGCTAACAGTTCATTAAAGATCAACAAAATTGACAAACTCTTTGGTAGATAAACTAAGAAGAAGAAGAAAAAAAAGAAGGAAGACTCCAATAACCAGATTCCGGTATGAAAGATGATATCACAATTGATGTCACGGAAATTAAAAGGACTATAAGAAAATTGCTGTGGTATTGAGCGTTGGTCCACTGAGTAAGTAACCTAACAAAAATGGATAGAATTCTAGAAACATAAAGCTTACTAAGACAATGAAGGAGAAAATCTAAGCAGCACATGTATATTTGGAACTAGGAAGCCGGAACTGTAACAACCTCACAACAAAAGCAGCCCAGGGCACGAGAGCTTCATTGCAGAATATCAAACATTTAATGAATCGACATCAACTGTTCCCATGAAGGGGAAAAAAAATTCAAAATAAAGTCACAAGTTCATTCTCTGTAGCCCCCAGATGGCCCCCCAACACTAAAGCCAGAAAAGTACCACTGAAAAAAGATAACCCACAAACTAATATTCTTGATACATGCTCATGTAAAAACCCATTTTTTAAAAAGTGTACACAAGGTAAATTTCACAGACTACTGAAAGCTTTCTGTACCTCGAATGGAATATCAATGTTTGAAGAGAAACGTTCCTTATAATCTCAGATATTTGAACACTTGGTCCTCGGTTGAGGGTTCTGGGGAGGTGGTGTATGTAGCCTTCCTGGAGGAAGTGCATATCTGGGGGAAAGGACTCTGAGCTTTATAGCTACACCCCACTTCCTGTTCACTCTCTCTGAGTTCTGCCTGTTGAAGATGCAAACTCTCAGCTTCCTGTTCCAGCAGCCTGATACCAGGCCTCCCGCCTCACTGTGGACTCTCCCTCTAGAACCACAAGCCAAAATAAACTTTTCCTTCTATAACTTACTCATCGATTCGATCACAGCAACAGAAAGGTAACTAACACATGGAACTTTTTTTCCCTAGACAACCAAGATGCTTTGGCATACAAAAGTCAATCAGTGCCATGCAGTACCTTAAGGGGCAAAGGTATACAGTCATCTCAATTGAAGCAGCAAAACATTTCATAAGAATTTTTAATCTTTTCGCGTTTAAAACCGTATCACTCAACCAAGTGGGAAGAAAAGGAAAACACATCCTGAGAAGCCACAGCCAAAGTTGCTCTCAACTGTAAAAAAACAGGAAGCTTTTCCCCCTTTGACCAGGAGCAGACCGGGCTGCCTTTCCTCACTGCTCCCATTTAGCACAGTACTGATGGCCCCAGCCAAAGCGATTAGACAGGAAAAATAAATGCAAGGTATCTGTGATGGTTAATGTTGACTGTCAGCTTGACAGGTTTTAGAATCACCCAGGTCACGACTCAGGGTGTACCTGTGGGGATGTTTCCAACGAAGCTTAAGTGGGGAGGGAAGACCCAACCAGAATGTGGACAGCACCAAACCGCAGGCTGGAGTCTGGGATGAAATAAAAAGGAGGCACAGAGTGAAGTGCCAGCCTTCCCTGCTCTTTGCTCTCTGTTCCTCTGAGATGGGAGGAGGTGAGGAGTGACAGCCAAGCACCTACAACATGGATGAGCAAAGTAGAACTTGACGCCTACAACATGGAGGAACCTCAAGGACGTTGGTACAGACCGCGGTAGCAGCCTCACAGGCTCATGACTGTATGCAATGCCACTGATCTACACATCTAAAATGAGTAAAAATAATAGCTGTTATACCGGGTATATTTTGCTACAATAAACAAAAAAAAAAAAATGTTAAAGCTTCAGCCAGTATGATATACCATATTGACAGCCATCTCAAAATGATGGGGGGAAAAGAAAGAAAGAAAAGAAGGAGGAAAAGGATTCTTTCTCCCTGTGTATTTCTGATACCCTCCCACACCAGGGGGTGAAGGCAGATTCCTCAGTCTGGTAAATGACATCTACAAAGGACCCTAGCGTCACACGCGACAATAAAAACTTCTTTCTCCTACAACCAGGTGTGAGGTATCCTCCTCTCCCTATCAGGAGGCTCCCAGAATCCTTGCCTCTATCCATGTCAGCTACATGAAAGGGTTGACCCACACTCACTCTCCTGCAGCGAAACAGAGATTAAAGAACAAACTGCCACCAGCCTCAGAGATGCCCAAGCAGCTGGGGGGCCGGGGGGTGGCTAAAAAGTAAGCAGTGGATGGCTTGGAAGTAAAAGTTTTTACAGGGACTGTGCCTGGTTGGTGAGGAGACTGAACTTTTCTAAATAGGCCGTCATTCTCCATCCAGCTTCGCTGAATGCTCCTTGCTGTCACAGGATTCCTTCTGGTAGATCTTTGGAGAAATCACTTTAAAAGCCATTGCATTAACCTATTGTCCTGTTACTTGGTTTGTCCTTCAGTTCTGTTTGGTTTGGAAAACAAATGTCACTCTTGTGGGACATGAGCAGCAATGGAGCAACTAAGACAAGACTAGTGGCCCCTGCTCCTCCAGGTTACTGTCTGTCCGCTGAAGACCTGTGTCCTCCTCCATCCAGCCCCTCACTCATGTGCCCACTGCTTTCACAGAGAGGGTCAAGAGCTGCAGGGTGACCCTGCAAACACTACCTCTGCACACCTTAAAGAGCGGCCGCCACACCAACCACGAAGCCCGCATTCCCTCTGAGCATAGGGGAGCCTCATCTGTGTTTCCCCACAGGCCAAACCCAAGACCAGCGTGGAACTGGGGGGGGGGGGATAGACAGTGTGGATTCAGAAATGTGCTGGTTGAGTTGAGAAGAACTTGACACAGAAATGGAATATGCCTCTGAGGTTGCAGCAGAGCAAGGAAAGAAGGGGAAGGGGAAGAAGGGGAAGAAGAAGAGGAAGAAGGGGAAGGCTTGGAAACGAAACACCTCTTCTATGGATCTCTGGAGAGCACACCCTTTTGCAGAGTAAATGCCACGCGTGTGGCAATGGCTGCGAGCATGTGTGTGCAAGCATGGACATCACTGTAGTCCATGAACTGCTAATGTGTGAGCCCTGGCACTGATGGTTAAGTCATGAGTAGACCATGCTGTGACCAGCACATCTCTCTAGCATTTTTCCACCTCACCTCCTCCAGAAAGCTGACTGTTGTGTCTGGAGTTTTACCTTGGAAACTGCTCAGATGAGAAATAGCTCACAATCTCAGAACTGGACCAAAGTGATCATTTATTACAAGGTGGGAAATTCAAGAAGCCAAGGGCATGAAGTGCCATGTGATAGATTACCTTGACACTGTCAACTTGATGAAGGAAGACCAATGGAGGGGCTTACCAAAGCACACCTCTAGTCTGGGCTTCGAAGGTGTATAAAGACATGGTGAGATGCTGTGGTCTCTAGCCTAGCAAGCAGCTTTTGCTTTGAAAGTTTATTTTACTTTATGTGAATGAGTGTTTTTCCTGCATGTGTAGCATGTGTGTTCTCGGTATCCTGGGGAGCCAGAAAAGAGCAGAGAATCCCCTGGAACTGGAGTTATGGATAGTTGTGAGTTTCCATGTGGGTGCTAGGAAGTGAACTTGGATCCTATGTTAGACTAGCAGATGCTTTAACCACTGAGCCATCTCTCCAGCCCCACAGACAGTTTCTTGAGCCATTGACACAGTCAAGTTTTTAATAAACTATCATCATATAGTGATACTATCCACTGGAATTTTTTAAAGACTGTGGGATTTTTAAAAAGTGGACTGTGTTTTATATCATAATGCTAATATTAACATATTAGCATATCATATTAGCATACATTATATAATATTAGCATATAATATTAACTCTTGGGGACACAAGGAAAGGTTATGGTTTAATAGTGATGTGTTTGAGTGTCAAGTTGACAAGGGATCAATTGCATTGGTTAACTTTTGACAACTTGACACCAACCAGAATTACTCGGGAAGAGGGAACTCCATTAGACTGGCCTTTAGGTATGTCTGTGGGACATTGTCTTGAGTAATGATTGATGTCAGAAGGCCTAGCCCCTTGTGGGTGCTGCCACCCCTAGGCAGGTAGTCCTGGTTTGCAGACTGAGCAAGGCATTGACAGGAAGCCATTGAGTAGCTTTTGTCTGTGGTCTTTGCTTTATTTCTTGCCTTCAAGTTCCCACCCTGAGCTCTTACCCTGACTTCCCTTTGTGATTCAGTCCTACCCAAAAGTGTAAAATGATGTAAACCCTATCCTCCCTAAAGGCTTTTGGCCTTGTTTTGTTACAGCAACAGAAAGCAAACTGTAACAGGAGGTGACCTGAGTAAGGAGAGGAGGAGGGTGGGAGAGAGCCAGTGAAGAGTCTGTTCCTGATCAGGCTAGGGCTGTCCCCCCTATTCATCCCACACAGCACTGCCCCACCTGAGGAACAAGGAAGCTGGAACCCATCCCTCCACCTCCTCTGAGCTGCTGCAGAGAGCTGATCTTGGACAGCATCTGCCTCAAGCTGGGTGCAGTACGACCGCATCAGGAAGCCCCCTGCAAATCAGCAACAGGACACATGGGGGTGGTGAGGCACCACGGTATTCCCTGCCTGACTGGTCTCCACAGCCTCTTCTGAGCCACCCAGCCATGCCAAGGACACCACTCCTCACCTCGGATCTGTGGGCCCCAAGCAACCATGGAAAGCTGTCAGTGTTCCCCTTCATCCGGGAGGGCTGGAGCTGCAGGCATGGTTGTGCATTAGACACAGCTGATACCTGGCCTAGCTCAGTCCCCTTTCCTGGTCCCTGTGCCTGGAGCTTCTCCCAAAGCCTGTCCGTTGGCTACATCCTTGACTTCCTAAATCTGATCCATCTTAATGTCTACCCACCAGGTGGGCCCAGAGTGTTCTCAGACCATCAGTAGAGACAGGGGCCTGGACGCCAGGGAGCCACACCACTGTCCTCCCCAGCTCAACCCTATGCACAAATCAAATCATCAACCTATCTGCCCACTACTGATGCAAGTACCTGCTGTGAACAAAACACTCGCTGGCGTGGGGGCCTCCCCAGCTACCTCCCCGAGACACCTACAGACACCCTGCCAAGGGGAAGAAAGTGGGATAGTTATCCCTGACTTCCAAGTGGGGAGCTGATCGGGAGAGAGGTGAAGTCGCCCGCAAGGTCACCCTAAGGAACTGGAGGGTCCGTGTGATAGAAACTGGGGACACACACACCCCTCCTTCACTCATCTGCAGAGATATGACCTTCTGTGACCTCCAGGCACATCCCACTGTAGTACCTCGCTAGTCCCTCCTGTCAACCTGCCTCATCCCATGGATCCCACAATATCAACATCAGTGATTGTCTCCTGAGCCCAGAGGCCATGGCTGGCTGCCTGGAACCCCAGCTCTCTCTGCTTCTCAAGGGGCTCATCTGGCTGATAGTCACAGTATCCAAGAGGCCTCTCCACTTCCCAGCTTTGGGGCTATTACAACATAACAGCTTGTTACCAAGAAAGATTTATAGAGGCTGGCGGGCCTCTGATGAAGATTACCATGATGCAGCTACCCGACTCTAACAAATATGTCCACTGTCAGATAGATGCACAGAGGCCATGCAACGATGATCATGACATTTTAATTCCACTTCTGCTTATATCGGATAATTGAGTAGGAAACTAAATTGCTCAGACAGGCACAGGATCCGTCTCTGGAAGGAAGCTAGCCCATGCCCCCTTCTGATAGAGGCTGCCCCACACCCGGGCTGCTGGAATGTGTTCCCTAGAACAGTGATCCTCAGCCTTCCTGATGCCACAATCCTCTAACACAGTCCCTTGGGTTGTGATGACACCCAAGCATATAATTATTTCCGCTGCTATTTCATAACTGTAATTTTGCTACTGTTATGAACCTTAACGTATATATCTGATGTGTAAGATACCTGATATGAGTCCCCGGTGGGGTCGTGACCCACAGGTTGAGAACTGGTGCTCTGGTGTTCTTCCTGATGCCTCCCTGCAATGTAGCCACTCTGCTCATGGAGATGCCAGGATCTGGTCATCTCAGCAGAAGGAAAAACGGCCAGAGCCAGAAGAGGGAGGCATGGAAGAGCTCCCGGAAGGAAAGCCCCCAACAGCACTTTCCTCTTTCTCTGTGTGGGCCATTGACGCACTGCAGCATTCTGGAAGCCTGTAAGAAGGTCTGCATTCTGGATTTAGCCTTTAGCCATCCTTTAGCCATCCTGGATTATTCCAGGCACCTGCCAGAGACCAGACGCCCATGAAACCTATACTCCCAGGAGTCTGAGCCTCCCTCCTCAGCCCACACCTTCATACTCATTTGGGGGGGGGTCAGGGGTCTCCCTGAGTCCTAGCCTTCTCCCCTTGTCTCTAAAATATAACTTAGGCCAGGATCCCCAGGTTCCAGGAAACACTTTTTCGCTGTGTCTGCCTCTCCCCTGCCCCAGAGGAGCACCTTCAGGCCTCTCCTGGCCACTCTGCACAGTTGTATCTCCAGTGAAGTATCTCACAGCCATCTTCCCTGGGAATTGGAGTGCCTGCACCTCCTGGCGCAATGCATCTCTTTTCTAGTATCCATTCTCAGCAGACGGAGCCTGGGAAGGAAGGAGAAGGCCAGCCTTCCTCCCTGGATAAAGCCATTATCCCGGGAGAAAGAAGGGTGACTCAGGCAGCCCCTCCCCCAGAGAGGAACAGAGGACCTGAGTGGGAAGACCACTCCATGCCGTGGTGACGGTGGTCCAGGCTGCAGTGTGAACACAGATGAGCTCAGGGGCACAAACCATTCCCTCCTTGCCCTCCTGTCCCGGGGCACCAGGGACCTCCACTTTCCTCCTAATGTGTGTTCCACACGCGCTGTTTCTCTGCTTGATAACATACAATTCATTTAAGGCTCTCTGGTGGTTGCTTCGTGTCTCCAAAGCGCGCTTTTCACGGGAAGATCAATTCCAAGCAGGTACTTAAGTCTGTGCAACACAGAGCCATTAACCAGTGCTAAGTGGCCCGTTGTTCACAGAGGGGTCTTTGCCTGAGACCCAGAGATGATAAAACTCTGCCTGGCCACCCCGTGGGGAGCCCTGAAGCCACACTCACAGCAAGGTTTTACAAGTCTTAATTATTCTCCCTTCCAGCTAATGTAAGTTTCAATACTGAGTCCAGGGAGACCGATGGAGGAGCCTCAGCAGAAACCAAATTAGACACACAGAGAGGGCCTCCCATATCCCTCCCTAAAGGTCTCTGCTCCCCAGACCTCCTTCATAGGTGGGGAACTATGGGTAGCAGAGGAAGGCGTGAATGTGGATCGTTGACATGGGCACATACATGTCAAGGACCCAATGCCTCGGAATCATGGAAATGAAAGTGAGGCTTGAAGGGAAGGCAATGCCTTCCCCTGCTCCGAATGCAAATGTTGACAGTGTTGAACCGGCATGTGCAAAAACTACCAACCAAAGCTTCCCTTCCCAGGACACTGATGGTCTGAGGCAGCTGCCTATAGACACTTCCTGCTAATATTGGTCAACTTCTCTCCCTGTGCTGTACACAACAAACTCAGTGAGATTCCAGAGTCTTGCATAGCTGATATGGCTCTATCAGAGTAAACACAGCCCACTTGACCTCAGCTTTTCTGTATGTGTGTCTGTGTCCTTTCTTCATTCCCTTGAAGACTCTAGTCAAGGTTCCAGAACCCAAGATGCACAGGACACAGCAAGGAACACAAAATATACATAATATATATATTAAGAGCCCCAGTTTCCAGCATCTCACATCAGCCAGGCTCAAAGGTGGTGAGGAGAATGCATACAGCAGAGATGGTGCCGTCTGGCTGAGGCCGCTGGACCAAACAGCTCCTAACTGTTATGCCGACCACCCTGATGTACTCATAACCCCAGCTAAACCAACCTAGCTCAGCCCAGAGCAACAGAACCACACAGCAGATCCGTAGACCCACAAACACACAGAGAGAGGGGAGAGGGACAAAGAGGGAGGAAGAGAGAGGGTAATTTTCCCATGTCTCGAGGCACTGTAACTGTTGAATACCAGAATTTGTATCTCCCTCCATCATCCTTTTGTTCAGTCATTCAACAAGTATTTCCTGTGGGTTTGCTTTCTGTGCTAGCTCCTCGCTCCCTACCCTCGAAGAGCATACAGATGACAGAGGCATTAAACAAATAACATAGATATAAAAATAATTTTTAAAAAATCTTTTGCTCCCAGTTGCCATAAAATACCCTAACAAGAAGTTAAGTTGCAACCTCATTGCACAGAACCACCAGATAGAAGAGCAGGCCCTTGTTCAGAGGGGACTGAGTGTATTCTGCATGTGGGAGCATGATGATTGAAGCACGGCAATGGGTAAAGCCAGCATCAAGTCCCAGGGATCGTGACGGCACATGATGGGACCTCTCGGTCAAAATGAGGAATGATCCCATGAGTCCTGGCATCTCCCCTGGATGCCTCTGAGTTGGAGCCAATCCAAGGGAGAATAAACGGAGCTGACACTCAGCGGCCAGCAGGGGGAGCAAATGCCGTTCAGCAGGATGTGTGATGTGAGGGGAAGCCCTGGCCACAGCGCTTGTCCAGGAGTGGGGGTGTTCCCTGTCTTCTGTGAATGGTCGCTGGACACCTCTGAGGCCCTACTCCTCACAGAGATGCTAGCCGCTCTTGGGTTGTCTGGTGGGGGTTTTATGAGGATCAGGTATGACCAGATGTGGAGAAAAGCAGATCCACATCCTGCCACGTGCTTAATGAAGTCTTCCCTGACTCATGAATTCACAGAAAGCACAGCATGCAGCCACCAGTAGAGCAGACAGCAGAGCCTGCACATCTGGCTTCCTGCTGTTTTCTCTCATCCCCACCTGGCCAGCCTCCAGCCTCCAGCAGGACAGTCCTTCTGAAAACGCAGTTCCGCTGTCTCCAGGAACACTCACTGTCCTGGATAATTTTTATTGTTAACTTGATACAACCTGAAGTCACCTGGGAAGAAGAAACTTAACTGAAGAATTTCCCAGATCGACTTCACCTGCGGCTACAACTGTGAACGATTGCAGTGACTGACGGGCGGTGTGGGAGAGCCCTGCTCGCTTCTGGCAGCACCATCCTCTGGGCAGGAGAACTTGGGCTGTGGAAGAAAGGTTCCTGACCCAGAGAGTAAGCCGGTAGACAGCGTTCCTTCACGGTCTGCTTCGGGCTCCTGGTTGAGTTCCTGCCCTGGCACCCCTCCGTAGTGGGCTGAGACCAGGAAGTGTGAGCTGAAATAAGCCCCTCCCTCCCCAACTTGCTTGTCTATATCACAACAGCAGAGAGTAAAGCGCCTGTCCAGGCCATTTGCCAGAGGGTTGCCTTTGTGTCCAGAACCTTCGCCTACTTCCCCATCCCTGGACCTGGACTGTATCTGGGACTGCTCGCTCACTCTTTGACTAGCTGTGAGCCCTCTTTGGTCACAGCCTCTTGGTACCTTGGTCATGGCAGACCCACGGTTTGGGGCAGTTCTACCCCTCCATACGTCACCTGTGAGGAGACAGGTCACTTTCCTAGGAGCCAGACCCCAAATGACTGGGCCAGAGGCCTGTGGCAAAGAAGCAGGACCAGGGCTGGCTGAGCACCCCTGTGTCAGAAGCTTTCTCAGCTCCTTCCATCCTCGCATCGAGTGCTGGGGTAGGAAGGACCCTTCCTGTTTTGCTGATAAGGCCCAAGAGTCAGAGTGTCTTCCCTGAACCAGAGTTTCCCAAGCACATGTAATTTCTTCTCCATTTTCTTTCTTCTTAGTAACCAGCAGGAGGCCTGCAGCTTTACAGACTCTCCGGACGTGAGGATGAGGGTCCCTGGAAGTAAGCAGAAGATGAGGGTGTGATGGTGTCAGTTGTGCTAGGGTCTGGGGGCTTAGTAAGGTTTGAGGGACTGTTACAGAGAGTGTTCACGTGAGGAGTCCCCACCCAGAGTTAAGCCAGCCTGGGTTCAAATCTCAAATGTTTTACTTCCACAGGGGACCTTGGTGGCTTCACTAAACATTTTCGAGACTTGGCCTGATAGTACAGGACAAAAGTATTTAGATGGATTTTCTCTCTCTCTCTCTCTGGCTCTCTCTCTGGCTCTCTCTCTCTGTCTCTCTCTCTCTCTCTCTGTCTCTCTCTCTCTCTCTCTCTCTCTCTCTCTCTGTGTGTGTGTGTGTGTGTGCAGGCAGAAGGCTACCTCAGGGGTTAGTCACCTTGATTCTTGAAGGCAGAGTCTCTGATAAGGCTAGGCTGGCTAGCCAGCAAGTCCCAGGAATCCCCCAGTCCCCAGATCCCCACCAACACAAGCACACACCACATGCCTGGCTTTCCATGTGGGTCCCGGGGCTCAAACCCAGATCCTCTCACTTGCAGAGCAAGTACACTTTGTTTGCAGAGCTGTTCCCCACACCCCCAACTGGATTTCCCTGAGGGCTCTAACAGTCCGCCTGAGTCAATGGCTGGCTTGGCTAGCAGGAGGTTTTGGCATTTGGGACTGAATACCCAAGCCCTGCCCTCTTGTTCTTCCCTTGCTCTAAAGGTGAAAGCCAGCTTGCTCCTCTCAAAAGCAACAGCCCCAATTCCTCACTTCCCCCACCCATCTCTCTCTCTCTCATACACACACACACACACACACACACACACACACACACACACACACACTGCCAGGATCTATTTTCCCTTTCATGCTTCTATCAGGCCAAAGATGGCTGACTTAATCAGGGACCTCGTCACCAAAGCTGTGGGGGCAGCCCCCTCCGTCTCAGACCCTTGTGTCCCTCCCTCCATTTCACAAAGCACAATTGCTGAGCTCCTGAAGACTGGAAGGTCCCTCTGAGGTCTCTGTAGCCTTCATTGTAATGACATTCATTAGTGGCCTGACACCAAGGCTGCTCTCGGGTCCCCATGTTTAACTTAATGAGGCATTTATTTTCAGTTGGGAAATTCCTGAAGAGCATGTTTGTTCCCCGTGAGCTACAGTGATGAATAGATCAATACCACAGGAAGAAAATGAAGTTAACAGGCTCCATTTTATTCTTCAGTTATGGCTGGCCTTGAATTAATTTGCATTAACCTGTTTTTTTTTTTTTAATAGGAATAAACAAGACATTTCCTGCTTGGATCCACTGTTTGGCTACCATTCGTCTGGACTTTTCTTTTTCTAATGGTTCTGGGAAAATTAAAAACAAATTAAAACAACTAATAACAGTGTATGATAGGGAGATGGAATGCCTGGAACGGAGCATCAGGACAGGCTGGAAAATGAGCCAGAAACTTCCACATGATGACAGAAACAGAAGCCACAGTGGTCAGAGTGGAGAGTCCATGGTCCTTCCCATTGCCAGAAATCAACTTTGTAAGGTTCCCTGTCCCAGCCTCCCCTCATGCTTAGCACCCAACAAGTGCTCCTAGGCGTTTGTTAATTGACTTAAGAAGATGCTTTGGAGACTCTCACAGGCACTCATGGGGTCTTGACATGGTACTCATGAGGTCTCCCGCCTCAGCAAGACAAGATGCCCAAAATCTCGGACACATCTGGGGTGGAGCAGTGGGTAGTGACCCCTGACCGGAGTAACAAGATGATGCTGAGGACAACTTCCTTTGATGACTGTCAGGTGGCTATGCCCCTGTCTCTCCCCCACTTCAGCTTCTCAGCACAGCCCATATGCGGCTACCCATCCCCGTCCACTTCTGCGCCATGCCTCTTGAACGCCTGCCCCTGCCTAAAGTCAGAAACCACAGGGGGACCAGGTGGGCGGCAATGGAGCCTGACTCTCACAACTTCACTGTGTTCGTGGGTAGAAGAGGGGTGTGGATTCTGCGCACACGGTCCGAGGCACTGGTTTTAAGGGTCCACACAGTCACTTGCCAGCTGAGGCGCCTCCCCCGCCCATGCTCTGTGTTCTATTGAAGATGATAACAGTGCTCCCGATCTTGCGTAGCTGAGATCACTAAATGGAATCACACACAAGACAATTAACCCGGTGCGTGCTGGGTGACCGTATCTGTAGTTTTCATGAACCGGGAGGCATTGACGCCATCAAGGACATCTGGCAGTTGGCTTCCAGACTTCTTCGAATTTGTGTCCTTCTGCAGGTGTTAAATATGACCTAGTAAACTTTCACAGTCTGGTATGATGGGTTCTCCCAGCCTGTCTAGCCTCAACTCCTGCTACACAGGCTGGCACTGTGAGATTGGCACTAAGCAATGTGTCCTTACTCCTGGTTCACTATTGGGTGAACATCACACCTTCATCCGCTCGAACAACCAGATCTTTCCCTACCAGAGACCTTGTGACACTGAGGCAGATGGAGACAGCTTACCTTTTGCCATCCTGAGAGTAGACTATCCAACCCTAGCCTTAGACAGATCTGGACTCAGATGCTTAATCAAGATCTCATCTCCAGCTGTCCCTGGTGTATCTCAGTGCCTCTGTCCTGTATCCCAGGGCACCTGCAGGTCCCTCTGGTGGCAGGGAAGAGGTGATCTGGTGATCTGAAGGTGGAGGAAAGGGCTTCTCCTGCCTTGGATACCTGCGGCATCTGAGGGGGTCATACCTGTGAGAGACTGACTTGACTAATGGTTGATGTCACTGATGGCAGCACCATCCTTAGGAAGGTAGTCCTGGGCCATACCAAAAAAAGCTAGCTAAGTATAACCTGGAGACTGAGCCAATAAGAAGTCTTCCTTTGTGGTTTTTGCTTCATGCTCCTATTTAGGATCTTGCCCTGACATTCCTCAGTGATGAACTGTGGCCATTTTTTTTTTTTTTTTTTTTTTTGAGACAGGGTCTCATGTAACTCAGGCTAGCTTGGAACTTGCTATGCTTGGAACTTGAGCTCATGATCCTCTTGTCTCCGCCAACTGTAATCTGAATAAACACTTTCTTCCCCTAAGTTGCCTTTGGTAAGAGTGTTTTTCTCACCGTAACAGGAAAGCATATTAGAGCACCACCATGAGGGGTTGTAGCCACAGACTGTGAGCCAAAGAAACCTTCCTTAGGATGCTTCCTGTAAAGCATTTGACCTCTAATATAATGTCACATTACATCTTTCACAATGGCTGTCATGCTATACAATGACCCCCAAACTCACTCTTCCTGCTAAATTAAAATTCTGTACCCTTGGCCTAACATCTCCCCACTCTCTACATCACCCCAAGTCCATGGTAACAAATTTTTAAATTGCTCTTACGAGACCAGCTTATCTCATTTAGCACAATGTACACCGGATTTATCCATATTGTCACAAATGACTTTGTTTCTTTAGTTTCCTTATTTCCTAAGGCTTACCTTATCTAACAAGGAAAGTAAATTTGAGATGACTAATCTATGCTTCTTCTTCTTCTTCTTCTTCTTCTTCTTCTTCTTCTTCTTCTTCTTCTTCTTCTTCTTCTTCTTCTTCTCACTGGGTCTCCTGTAGCCCAGATTGGACTGGAACTTGTTTCATAGCCAAGGATAACCCTGAGCCCTTGAGCCTCTTCCCAAATGCTAGGATTATGAGTGTGCAACATCGTGACAGATTTTTATGTGGTATTTCCTCCCTAGGCCTGTGTTTGGCTTATTTTTTTTTCTGCTTCTTTTCAGCCCTTCTGTCTATAAAACCAACCCATGGGGACGCTCATTCCTTTATAGAGTGAGGTACCAGTCCATTCTAGAATTACAAAATAAAGCAAATTACAACCCTTAAACTAAATTGTTGGAATTTTGTCCTTTAATAACAAGTAAATGAATGAGCCAATTAAAAGGGGATGAATGGATAAATGAATAAAAAGAAGTGAATGCATGGCTGGATAGATAGGTATGTATATGTATAGATTCTGATAATGGGGACTGAACTCACCTCATGTGTGCCAGGCAAACTCTCTATCACTGAGCTGTATCCCCAGCACTCACATGCGACTATTGAAGGGAAAAATGGATAAGTAAGGTACCAGCAATTGGAAGGGGGGAAATAAGTGCATTAGTGATGGAGGGAACGTGTAAACACACATGGATGAGTGTAAGAAATGACAAACCTGTAATCTCAGTACTTGGGAGGGGCTGAAACAAGAGGATGACAAGTTCAAGGCTAGCCTGAGCTCTATGGAAAGACCAAAAATCTCTATCTAAGAGAGATAACTTCAAAATGGATTTTCACACTAGTTGAAAAGGGGAGGGGAGGAGAATGTGAGTGGATGGATAGAAGTGAAAGTCAAAGGGTCGTGCAACGAATGAACAAACACAACAGATAACACGATAAGCCTGGTCCGGGGCTGGCATGAGCCGGAGCAATTATGTTGCCAGAGTCCTTGTGGTCTGTTGAATAGGAGTCGTGGCAAACTGGCCCCACTACTCTCAGAGAAGGAAAGAGACAGTTCCTGGAATCTGAAAGGATATGACTGCATGTGTAGGAGCAGAAGCGGCCTGCTCCCCAGGATGGGTGGCCACAGCTAAGTGGACTCCATTGTTGTTCTGTCCCAGGCAATTACCCATTATGCAGCAAGCCCCCAGCACGATCTTAACAATCAGCCGTTAAAATAACTGCCTTGCTGTTTCCTTACAAATTAACCTCTGGGAGGGATGATTACCACCAGCAAGGGAAGGTGTGCTGTGTGGTCTGGGAATGCACGGTGGAAGCTGCTGCTGAGGTTGCCAGTCCCCTCACCCCCAGGCTTCGATAATGATAGCGCAGGACACTGAGAAGCACGGGACTGTAGCTGGGGACTTCAAAGTCCACTGCCATTGAGGAGGCAGGGTCTCAAGATGATGATGGGTCCCCAAACTCCAGTCTTTTGGGGAAACCTTGTGGGACCCCTGCCTGGGTCCCACAGTAAGGGCTCATTCCTCACTGGGGCTCACAAAGGGATCTCCTCTCGGTCGTGCTCTTCCTTCCCACTCCACACCAAGGCCAGGACTGTGCCTGACTCTTCAGTGTCCTAGGCCTCTAGCATGATGACCGTGACAGGCTCGCAGCACAACACCCTAGGTGTTTGATAAGGGCTGAGTGAGGCATGATGGCTTCTTTGATTAACAGATAGTTTAGGAGTACTTCAAGCTCCCCACCACAGCTGTGGGTCAAGGACTAGACACGGCCACCAGGAAAGAATTTGCACAGGGCATAGAGAGGGGCAGCAAGTAGTGAAAGTTGATTTCATCAGGTGAGAAAGCAAAGTGCCCCCTCCAGAGGGAAGGGCAGACCCAGCTAAGGGGCAACAGCAAAGGGCTGCTCCTGCTTAGAAGTCCTGGCCCTCCATTTCTCTTCTCCTTGCTCACCCCTGGGTGAGCAATAGCATGGCCTGGGAGAGCATCTTCCCTTGAATAAGATGAAACATTTCTGTGGCTGTGATGTAATACCCGGACCAAAAGCAATGCAGGGGGAAAATGGGGTTTATTTCGGTTTCCAATCCCAGATCACAGTCCATGATTGTGGAAAGTCAAGGCAGGAATTTCAAATTTCTATCACATCACATCCGCAGTCTAGAGCAAAGAGAGATGAATGCGTATAGCCTCACATGCTTGGTCATTTTAACTGTAGCATCATGGTGCCCTGTCCTCACACACTCCACCAAGATGTCACTTGCTCTCTTTGCATCAGTGGCCTCCTGTCTCTACACTCCATCCTGTGCTCACCTCGGAGACCCAGAAAGTCTCACACTCGGAGCAGAAAGTCACATACACGGAACATGCAAGCAGAGGGCAGAGCGAGGTCAGGGCATTGCTCTGAGTGACAGTCCATGAGCAGGGCCTGGGTCTCCTCTCTGATGATAACCACACTGATAAGGGGTCAGCATAAGTAGGTAATGTTTGCCTGAGTTCTTCCTGGACGATCCAGGGGATCCAGGATCCTTTGCAAAGACTGGATTGATGATGCCCCCATGGTTCTGCCACATGGCAGTGGGTACTCAACTCTATCAATGGCCATTCTACATTCCCTTCCTAATTCTTTCTGCTCATTCTAAACCATCTTCTCCACCGAAGGCCAGCATCCTATGTACTCAAGTCCCCTGAACCTGATAAACTCCTTTTCTGAGCTTGACCCCACCAGACCACCCTCACCTGTCTGTTCAGCTCTATACCTTTCAATGTAGTGGCACTCAGTTGTCGGACAGGGCTAGATGGAACTGGTTCCAGTGTGAACAGAAATGACAAAGGTCAAAGGAGGCATGGGGCCTTTCAGGGAGTGACTTGGTAGCCTTGAAGTGACAGCGATGAGTTCAGCTTGCACTCTGTGCCAGGCTCAGACTGGGGAAAGAGAGGCTAGGGCAGATATCACGAATGCCATGCCCTATGACACTCACAAAGAGAGACGATACAGGGTTGACCAAAGGAGCAATGCCCCACAGGAGCTTTTAGCAAATATGTATCAAACTTACCCCCATCTTCCAGCAGTCCACTGCTGTGGACAGGCCCCCTAGACTGTATGGGGGTGCTCAGATAGAAGAACACGATATTAGAGAGCATAAAATAAGACAATGAGTGCAAGAGGCCAAAAGAGATGGAAAGAGGTCATGAAGATGAAATAGAAAGTTCACCTGGTAGGCAGTAGAAGAAGAGGGCATTCTAGGGGGAAAAAAAAAACATCTATAAGAAAATGAGGAGACATTATGGGTATAGCTCAGTCTGGGGCAGAGCATTTGACTGCACAAAATGGGAAGCTAAGCGAGATGATGGCGTGTTCAGAGACCAGAAGCAGTTGGTGGGTCTAACTGGAGGTAGGAGTAAATGATGAGACAGACAAGAGAGCACAGGTCACTCACACAGGGCCTCCATGTCCCTCTGAGGAGAGTGGACTTCATCCCTAGGCTCCAGAGGTGGCCGGGCTGCTGAGGAAGAGACTTCAAGGTCAGCTATGTATGAGCAGCTGACCTTCCACATAGCACTGGCCATCTTTTACTATGACTTGGGAAAAAAGAAACCTGGTGGCAGTCCCTTGAGAGTGTGGTCACACATGACCGTGGGGACTTTTGTCATTTAAGCCCTGTCCTGTGCCTCCACCTCAGCCAATGACATCAAGCAGAATGGCAGCACTGGCTTGTCTTGTCTCTGCCCCACGGCTCCACAGAGTGGAGCTACTCTGTCCCCTGTCCCAGCCTCCTCCTCACCCTTACTCTCTTATAGCAGCCCCAGCTGCCTCCCTGGGAAGGACTCCTGCAAAAGCCTGTCCTTCCATCACCGGGGGACTGGAGGCTTCTGGAACTTTAAGGAACTACAGGTTTCACAGTCAGACAGACCTGGCATATGGGTCACAGCTCAGCCTTGTCCTTGGTAGCTCACTTTTCAAACCTGCATCACCTAGTGTTTCTAGACTGGGAATGTACCCGCCTGGAAAGGTAGAGACTGGGGTAGAAGGCAGCATGGGTAAAACAGCATGGCTCTTTATTGTTCTGGGACTCAAGCATTCAGAACATGGCTATGGCCATTATCACCACGTGAAGAGCAAAGATAAAGCAGAATTTATCAGAGACACTTCTTGTCTCTGTCCCCAGGAAAGTTCCCTAGAGCTATCTGAGCCCGAGTGATAATCTCTCATTCTCTGACACAATGAGGCTTGGCTGAAGAAGCCTGCTTCATCACAAGAGAAAAGGGAGAGCCATACAGAGCAGTGACTGTCAAATCCTTTTTCTCTGCAAGGCTCGGGGAGCAGGCCGCAGCCCTGTCCGCGGCCCTGCACTGGGAACCATTGTGCCTTCATGACACCCCAAGGGCCACCATCCTCCCAAGATGCAGAGAAGGAAGCTGAGGCTCAGAGAAGTGATGTCATTAAGTCACACACATGTGCGACCACCAGGGACAGGCTTCCTCCTTCTGACCCACCGCTACCTCAAGAGCAACTTTCTGCTGCCTTCTTGAGGTTTTCTTGTTTCCTGCCATATACAGTGGAGGTAGAGATTCTTCTGAATGCTTTTATTCCCTCTACTGATTTGAAAAATGTACACTTGGCTTCCCTTGCTGGCTGGTTTACCTTTGCACTTTAATAAGCACACTCAAAACAGCATAAAGTCTCCTGCCGTCTGAGCTACACACAGATTTTAGCAGCTGTGGCTGCTGCTCTGCTGTGTGATCTATGACAGTGGTACCTCTGCCCAACAGGAGGCCTTGAGCCAACTCCTGCTCCCGGCTACACCTTCCCCGAAGTGAGTCATATGCTTGTCTGTCTGGTCTCTGAGCCAAGGCCCGTGTGTGCTGAATTTTGTCTGAAAATATCTTCTCTGCCTCAACTTTGGTGGGCAGTTTAAGCTGACTGTGAATTCGTCTGTCCTTGCTTTGGCAGATGCTGAAAATCCTGTTCCAGTGTCTTCTGGTCTCTGCTGCTGTTGCTAAAGTCTGTCTGTTGTCTGTCTAATTGTCCCTTTTTAGGAAACCAGGTCTTCTTCTGTTTTTACAAAATTATTTTAGTTTTGTGTGTTATGTGTATGTGGTGAGTACCTACAGAGGCTACAAGAGGGCTCCCTGTCCCCGGAGAGTAGTGAGCCACCCCACATAGACAACGCTGGGGTATGTAGAACCAAACCTACGTCTCTGGAAAAGCAAGCAGTCGTTCTTAACCACTGAGCAATCTCTCCAACCCTGGTTGTCCTTTTATTTTTTTAATGTGAACAATTTGATACACGGTTCATAGAGGAAAAGACACAAATCATAATGCTCACTGGGCACAAGATGCTCTCAAACAGCAGACAGACATTTGCAGCAAGTCCTTCCGGTGGCTACATCTCTCCAAGCGTACCTACTGGCCTGACCTCTTTGTATTGTTTTTATTTTACGTGTGTGGCTAGTTGCCTACACATACACCTGTGTACCTCATATGTGCCTGGTGCCTATGGAGGCCAGAGGTCATTAGATCCCCTGAAACTTGGAGTTAGAAATGGTTGTGTGCTGGGAATCAAACCCAGATCCCCTGTACGGGCGGCCTGTACACTTAACCCATGAGACATCTCTCTGCCCCTCCCCATCTCTCTCTCTTTTAATTGGTAAATTTAAACCAAATGACACTGAAAGTGTCTGTTAATGTATTTCACTTTATATGATCATGTTTACGACTGTTTTCTATCCACTACCATGGCTACATTTTCCATCTTCTGCTGTTTTTACTGTGAAGTTTCTACTATTCTGTGTGTCCATTATGCTTCATGGATTTGTTTTGTTTTGTTTTGTTTTGTTTTGTTTTGTTTTTTGAGACAGGGCCTCATACTTCCCAGGCTGGCCTCAGACTTGCCTTGTAGCCTAGGATGACCTTGAAATTTTGATCCTCCTGCCTTCCCATCCCAAGATGCTGAAATTATAGGCTCATGCCACAACACCAAGCTTATTTTTCCTTTTTAAAGAAACACGAATAGCTTCACTGGAGTTTATACTCTAGGCTTCTCTAATCATTGTCCGTCTCCAAATAGCACTGTTCCTTCCATTCAGTATATAGCTTAGGTGCACTCTAGCAGTAATCCCTGGACAGTGCTGCCAATCATTTTACTTGTCCATATATGACACTCACTCAGTATATAATCACTATTATTACTCTAAAGAGTTAAAAACGGTTCGGAGTTACTGTTATTGTTTGGGTGTGAAATATCCTTCCACGGGCTGGTTTGTTTGATTACTCGGTCCCCAGTTGATAATGCTGTTTGGGGACGTTGAGGGAACTTTGTGTGACCTACTCTGCAGAAGCGGGTCTCTGAGGACAGGCTCTCAAGGGTAATCCCACGCTCACTTCTGCTCTAGAGCTCAATTTCCTGGTCTGCCAACACATGAACAAGTCACACCACAAGCTCCCACCTCCGCAGGCAGGACAAATCTACCCTTTCCCGCCATGAGGCTCTGCACCCTCTCAGCCGTGAGCTGGAATAAACCCCTCTGCCTTAGGCTGCTCTGTCAGGGATTTTGCCGCAGTGACAAGAAGAGAAACGACCCAATGAAACTGAGGATAAGATAAACAACATTTTTGTTTCTATTGACTTTTGCTTTCTCTCCAGCGTTCTTTCCTTCTTTCTTTTTTTCTTCTTTTGCCTAAAGAGAATATTATAATATTTCTTTGCACACTATTAAGAGTACTCGTAAGGTTCTGATATATTCAAGGTCAACGTCCTCTCATCCATGTTTCAGTGGCTGATTCTTTCCCAGTCCTCCCTAACCCTCCAGCCAGTTTTCCCTCAGAGAACTTTTCTAGTTGTGGTGGCTACGAAGCTTCAGCATGAGGCCTTCTGTTTTCCTAATCCGGCTTCTTTTTTATAGTATGCTCTAAGCCTGTGATTTTGATTTTTATCTTTTAAGTGTTCATTGGCTTGTTTGCATCATGGTTTCTCTCAGAGTTGTATTTATATTTTGAAATTCTTTGGGTTTTTACAGTACTGGCTTCCATGGCTACTGCGACGGTTGATCTCAACTGTCAACTTGGCATGATCAGGACCGCAGTCTCAATGAGGGATTATCTAGGGTGGGTGGTCTGTGGGTGTGCTTGTGAGGGCTCTTCCTAATTGGGTGAATTGAAATAGAAGACACACCCTAACTGTGGGCGGCACCGTTTCACGGGCTGAGCTCTGGACTGAATGAAAAAGAAAATAAACCTGTTGATGCAAAGTCACCAGCTGTCTTGAACCCCTGCTCCCCCCTACCTTCTACACACACACACACACACACACACACACACACACACCACCACAGCTTCTCTGAAGTCAGAGTACTTTATCATAGCAACAGAAAGAAAAACTAAGACAATTACTGTTAATCATGGTAACCTCTTTTCTCACTTGCCTTCATCTGAGAGAACTTGGTACTTAAAGGAACCATGCCCCTCTGGAAACAGTTTTAGAGTGACTTCTGCCAGATGCCTCGGGAATACCCCAGCCTGCTGTCGGGATAGCTTAATGGCTTAGCCTGGAGATTTACAAACAATATCTGCAATGCAAACTCGGGACACAACTAAAGATAAACCTATAGACACTGGCACGAAGGAAGTCCGTTCTCTCGGAGGCAGAGCAGAAGGGCTGGAAGGATTTTTCTTTTTTTTTTTTTTTTTTTTTTTTTTTTTGGCTCAGTTGGAATTGGCCTGTGCAAGCAGAATTCCCAGAGGTGTGAGTTAGTCATATCTTTGAGAATCAGGAAGTCACAGTCCTGAAGACCTGCCCTAGCCACCCACTGCAAGAGTTCTACCTAAATAACACCAGGATCAAACCATCAAGTGCATGAGCCTGTAGGGGGCCAGTACATTCTGTCCCTATGAGCAGCCTACTCCCCTTGCTTCCTGGCTTTTGGAAGTGGGTTGCTATGACTGAGTACAAACCGTCACTGTCAGCCCCTCAAAGGGAACAGCTTTATGCAATTCTCTCTTTGCACCCAAGTTCTCACCTGTCACCTGTCGCTGGAGGGGATCAAACCCAAACTTTCTATCATGAGGCCAAGAGTTCTAAGCTTTCTGATGGTGATTGTGACGGTCAGTCTCGATCATCGACTTCTTTGAACTGAGAGATGCCTGGCAGATTGCTAAAGCACTTCTAGATCTGCCTGTCGAGGCATTTCCAGAGACAGTCAGCATGTGGGAAAGCCACCGGCATGTGGGGCAGCCATCTTGAATGTGGGGGTTGACCTACCCAGATGTAAGCAGCTTACCCAATCGGCTGAAGGTCTGGACAGAACTTAAGTGTAAAGAGAAAGCCAGGGCAGACTCACCGTCTCTGCTTCCCAGCAGCCGTAAGGTGAGCACCCTTGCTCTCCCATGTTTTCCCTCTGCCATGGCTTCCTGACTCACCACCACGATGTCCTCCTCACCACAGGTGTGAGGTCATCCAGCAAGCTGACTGTAAACTGACCCTGTCAGCCCACGTGAGATTTCCTCTCCTTAGGCTATTTTCTCAGGTACCGTGTTGGTGCCAGAGCTTGAGGGACGCAGCTGCTACACCGGTTCATATCCTCGCTTCCTGCTCCATCTGGCCATCTCTCTCTACTCCCTGACCACTCTGATGAAACATTACTAGGGATTGTAAAGGGATCTTTTCAGAACCAGAAGTCAGATCTGTCACCTACCCTAGGCACCTTGGGGACCAGGGACAGACATGGGAGGACGTTGGAGCTTTACTGCGGGACAAATTGATGGATCGCCTTCTGCAGGGTGCCCTAAGGGCTTCTCTCGGTGTCGCTGTCAGGGTCTGTCCTCCCTCTAAACAAGGAACGGTGAGTGCTCCGCACCAGCCCTCAGCAACTCAGAGCAGAAGAACTGGGCTCCCAGATGCGAGCATCCTTTTGATTACTTTTTAATGAAAAACACATTCACATCCAGCCTGAAATTATATTGTCAGCAGTTAATTATCACTTGTCAAACAAGTGTGTGCCCAGATTGTGGGTTTAATTTCCATATCCATTTGCGCAGGCCTTGTTCCTCGTGTGTGATGAGGCCTCTGAGCGGGGAGACACTCACTGCTGGAAGAATTGTTGCTTTTATTTTTTTTTAAAGCAGGTGTTTTTGTTTTGTTTTCTCCTTTTTTTTTTTTTTTCCTTAATAAGCAGTGGGGGTTGGAGCATCTAAATCCGGGCTCTTTGTAAATAATAGAAAAACACTCGATGTTGTAAGTTAAAGCAAAGGAGAAGCAGAGGAAGAGGAGGACGAGGTCCCAGAGGTGCCTCTGGGAACTTGGGGAACCTCATCCTGATACATGCCTGGAGCTGTGAGCTGGAACTCCCCCCTTGGGACCCAGAAAGCTGCCCAGCTCCCCACTCAAGGGTTGCTGGTGTGTACCAAAATATCCCGCTGTGCAACCTGTTCCAATTCCACTCTGTTTCTCTGTGTGTCTGTGTGAGTGCATGTGTGCTCATGTGCAAGCACAAATATCCATGCACTTGTGTCCACATGCACGAGGAAGCCAGGGGTTGACATCAGATATCTTGACTGTGCTCCACCTTATTTTTTGAGACAGGGTCTCTCACTGAGTCTGGGGATCTTGACACTTTGGTTAGACTGGCTAGCCAGAGGTCACCAGGCATCTGCCTGTCTCTGCCTCCCCAGCACACCCTTTTTGTCAAGAGCCAGGCAGACCTGAGTTCAGGTTCCGAACCTGACTCCCCGCACATCCTCATCCCCACAGAGCTATTACTTCATGTGACATGAGGCCAGAGGCCACCTTGCTCATCTGCACATATCACAGCAGGACATGATATAGGCATTTTGCATGTGGGCAGTCACATGGTGGACTCTGCAAGGAAGAGGAACTCTGGCTGCTGCAGCTGCCATGGTGATCTCTGTCGTGACAATAATAGTTCCATCTCTATTACCAAGGGAGCCCTTTTACTGGTGAGACAGGGGTAGGCAAAACACATCACTATTACAGTCATGCAGGGGTCCTGAGCTTCCAATTCCCTGACTGCTGGTGGGATTGATAATTCTAGGGGTTGATAACGCCTCCCTCCCAGCATCACTGTAGAGACAAAACGCAATAACAGTGTCTGGCATGTAAGTGCTCAATAAACTATCCAAGCGCCTGGGACCGTGGCCATGGAGGTCCAGAGAGTGCCCAGTGAATGGAGAAAGAAAGAAGAAATCAATGGTACTTTCATCCAAGGTAATAGATCACATCACAGCCCAGCTTAAGGTCGTCCGCAGTCCTAGAACTGGAAGGAAAGCCTTTTCCCCTACTTTACTCCTCTAGTCTTTGGCTAGTGGCTGTACTGGTTTACCTGGAGTGTACACAAAGCCAAGAACTAAGTTTCTGTTTGTGATTCCCTCCTATGGACCTGATGTAGCAGGTAGCAGGCATCACGAAAATGTGGAACGGATGGGTGGATAGATGGATGTGCAAACGCAGTGTTGCAGGCAAGAAAACATGCCTGGAAGAAGCCACAAGTTCTCGATAAATGTTCTACATTGTGGCTGTTAACTAACTGCCTGGAATCTGCTTGACTGAGCATGAGGCAGAAGAAGACAGGAGGCCAAGCATGGCCAGCCCTCATGACCCATCTCTGATTCCTTGGCCCCCCTCAGCTGAGTGCCTGATCAGGTTGACCCATCCTCCTAGGTTGAGGCAGTCAGAGCAGCATTGTTTTAGAGGTGGACACTCTTTTGAACAGGAGCCAATCAAAGAAAAGCCTCCAGCGCTGGCGTTCTAGTAGGGGGGGCAGTGTAGTCCATGTTGATGCTGCAGCCATCAGACTGAAGATGAAAGTCTGGGAGGCTCAGACTGGGAGGCTCAGCAGACCAGAAAGCACTGCTTCCCTGACTCATCAGCCGAAGGGAGAAATCCATCCCTGTCAGGCCCCAGCCTCTGCACCTGCCACACACACACTGCAGAGTGGGGCTTGTGTGTGTGGCACTTCCTGTGGCCTGTCTCCTCAGTCCTCAGCTCATGCAGCTGGGGACACAAAAATCTTCCGGAAAGCTCTCATGAACTCTGGTTCCTCAGGCTTTGGGATCCCAGAGCTAGCAAATTTCCCCAGGCCCCTGAACAGGAAACCTTCAAGAAGCACAACTCAGAAACTAGTACCAACTATCATTCATTCATTCACTCACTCATTCACTTACTCATTGCACCACTACACGTTAAGTACCCATGATGCCTCAGGTGCCCGTTCAAAGTGCAGGATTAGCTTCCTAGGGAAATGAGATGAGAAAAGAGTCAAATGAATTAAATCATTTTATTGTTTCTATCAAGTACTTCATTCTTTTTGTCTTCTTCCTAATACTCCACTACCTGGACATACCGTGGTTTGTTCATCCACTCATCTGTGAAATGAACACTTGAGTTGTCATGAATAAAGCCTCCATGAACACTCACATATGCAATTCTGTGTGAACATATGCCTTTATTGCCATTGGCTAAACACCCAGAACACTGGCTGATAAAGTCCAGGCGGTTATGACTGAACTCTTTGAGACTTCAGAAATTGATTTCCAACATGTGTGAGTCATGCATTTTTATCAGTGTTTAATTGTATTCTATTTTCGTGTGTGTGTGTGTGTGTGTGTGTGTGTGTGTGTGTGTGTCTATGCATGCCCAAAGAAGGGTGTCAGATCCTGTGAAGCTGGAGTTCCAGGAGGTTCTGGTTCTGAGTCACCTAATGTAGGTGCTAAGAACCAAGCTCAGGTTCTTGTAGGAGCAGCTCAGAGGGTGGGAAGCTCTTTGTCCTGAGATCACAGAGCTACCTCATCTGCCCCTCCCCCAAAGACTCTAGAGGTCTAAGCAGAGATGGGCACAGCTGGGGTTATGGAGGGCAAATGGGGTGGGGGACCAACAAGCAGGTCCCAGCCCCAGCCTTGGGCTCCCAGCCCTTCTCATGCTGCTCTGACAGTGGCTCTGACCAACCTGCCCCACCCAGACATCCCCCCTCCATCTCCTACCTAACTAAATGTGACAAACATATTGCCATTTCTTGCTCCAGCTCCTTCCTGCTGTTTGCACAGAGGCCTCTGTGGCTCTGCAGGCGGGTGTGCTATGCTGCTGCTCCCTCAGGGGTCTTTGCAAAATGATGCAGCAGGAAGTATTGCGTGACAGTGGATCAAAAATTATATATATATTCTAAGGAGGAGAGAGCTGGAGAGAGAAAGGAAGGCGGGAGTGTGAGAGTGACCACAGAGAACAAGGCAATGAGCTACACTCTAAGATGCTCTCCCTCACCCTGACAGGGAACCGTCTGGTGCTCCGTTTCCTAGGCCACAGAACTTCCTGTCTCCAGCGCCCTCCGCAAACCCCAGAGTTTCCGGTATGCCTATCTATTGGTACTAAGTGCTGAGCTCAGCGATGAGGCAGAGAGAGATAGCTGTGCCCTGGGGTCTCCTGAGAAAAGCGTGGGCCACCGTCACAGCACTAAGTGTACAAAGAGCCAGACAGAATACACCAAGGATCATGGGGACCCGCCCGGTAGAGACACTCTCGAGGACTTTACAAAGGTGTGCTGGGAGGCATCACATGGAGGGAACAGCAGGTACAAAAGCTCATAGTCCTGAGGAGGTAGAAAAACATGGCCGGATTATGGTAAATGAGAACACAATGGGGACCCAGGCTGCAGAGGTCAGTAGAGCAAGTCTACAGTCAGGTGACCCTTTAAATCAGGTGACACTGGGGCAGGACTCAAAGGAGGCAGGAGGCAGGAGGCAGGAGGCAGGAGGCAGGAGGCAGGAGGCAGGAGGCAGGAGGCAGGAGGCAGGAGGCAGGAGGCAGGAGGCAGGAGGCAGGAGGCAGGAGGCAGGAGGCAGGAGGCAGGAGGCAGGAGGCAGGAGGCAGGAGGCAGACTTGGAGAATGCTCACTGTGGGTCAAAGACCAAAGTGAAGCCTGGGTAGCAACTGCAGAACTGAGCGTGCAGGAAGGAGCGGAGGCTGGGAAGGAGTAAGGAGGGAGTGAGGCAGGCTGGACACTGTGAGTCCCAAGCCGCTGTCAGAGTGGACTGCCTCAGGGTGAGGCAGGAGCCAGGGCCATTAAGAGAGTATCCAGCAAGAGTCTTCTAAATCATTCAGTCTTGAGAGGAGCCAGGCAAAGGCAAGAGCGTTCAGGCGGCTCCTACATCGGAGCCGGAGAGAATAAAAAGGAAACGGGGTTGGATTTACATCAAGATCAAGCAGAAAGGGCTTGCAAGCTTCTCACTCCATTATATGAGGTGTTGTTCGTTTTCAAAAGTTCACGCAGTCTCATTCAGCATCTCCTAGGAGCCTCTCCTAGGAGCCCCTCCCCCGCAGCATAAACAGAGGAACTTTAAAGAATGACTGTATCCATTGCAGTAGTTTGTAGTGGTAAAAAAAAAAAAAAAAAAAAAAAAAAAAAAAAAACAGCTGAAACCACCAAGGCTTCAAAAGTCGACTTCATAGCGTCTTAGTTCACTCTGCTACCGTAAGAGAAACCACCAACCGGATATTTAATAAAGGAAAGAAAGGCAGTGGGTGGGTAACTGGAAGCCTTGGGGACAGAGGCTGGGGCCATTATGCTACAGTGGAGTCAGAGAATGTTAAGCAAATGGAAGAAGGTCCAACATTGGCTAGAGAGAGGAGTGGCTTTAGGATAACAAAACAGAGCACCAGCTGAGGGCCACAGAGGAACAGCCGTGTTAGACCCGGGTACCAGATGCATGCCTTGAACATCACAGAAGCCTGGAAACCACGGGTCAGACTCTTGGGCTCAGGAAGCAGTGGGTTCTAAGGTGTTTACAGACCTTGGCAGCCACCAGCTTAGCCAGGTGTCTTAGGGTTGCCATTGCTGTGACGAAACACCAAGAGCAAAAGCGACTTGGGGAGCAAAGGCTTTATTCAACTCACACTTCTACATCACTGTTTATCATCAAAGGAAGTCGGGGCAGGAATTCAAACAGGGCAGGAACCCGGAGGCAGGAGCTGATGCAGAGGCAGTGAGGTAGTGCTGCCTGCCAGTTTTCTCTCCAGGGCTTTCTTACATACACTAGGTCCATCAGCTCAGGGATAGCACCACCCACAATGGGCTGGGCCCTGCCCTTCAGTTGCTAAGAAAATGCTCTACAGGCTTGCTTACAGCCTGGTCTTATGGAGGCATTTTCTCAGTTAAGGTTCCCCCTCTCAGATGGCTTTAGCTTGTGTCAAGTTGTCATAATATAAAACGAGCCAGCACCCCAGGACATGGCACCTGCTCCTGAGCACCAGATTGCCTGGCTACCCATGTCAGCTGGCCCCTTCTGCTTTGAGTCATCCTGTGTGACACAGGACATGGGCAACAGGCCTGTGCCTACTCACCTTCGCTCTCTCTAATGAACAGTTTTCTGAGCTTGTCTCCTTGGCTGCCGAGTCAGTCATCCGCCTGCTGACAGCCCACATGCACAATCAAACAAGAGGGTGAGGAACTATAGCCTGAGGCTGTGGCCCTTTTCCCAGCTCTGAAAGGACAGAGGCACTGACCAGAAATCACTGACTGACAGGTAGCCATTGCTCGCCCAGGCCCTATCTGCCCTGCAGGGAACTCTCCAGCCAGCGTATAGAAAAGATGGTGGGACAGGGAGGAGTGAGTTGAGGCTGGATCCTGAGAGCCTAGAACAGTTTTTTCAGCAAGCGGTAAGGAGATATTGAGTGTTTCAGAGAAGGGGGGTTGGCCAAGCCCAAGCCATCTGAACTTGAGGCTGTTAGGGGTAACAGCCACCCAGCTAAGACCCACAGATAGAAGGCGACCACAGGGGAAGATACAGAGGGGCATCTATCCTGTCCGACCTCCAGGAAATGATGAGGAAGGTGCATGACGGGTCCCTGTTTGCAGACTGGTCCTGCGTGTGGAGGAGATGTCTTGATCTATCTCCCTGGAGCTGCTGGAGGATGAGACAGATTCTCCCTGGGAGTACCATTTGAATGAGGAAAAAGAAATCCGCTGGCAGCGAAAAACACTACTTTGGAGAAGCTGAAATTGCTGTCTTTACACAGCAAAGTGGTGCTGAGCAATTCTGGGTGTCAGTTCATCCAAATGTGTCCATTTGTGCTGTGTGCAATCTGCGTTTGCATAGAGGGTCGGGAAAATGCACCGCATCAAGCTGGCAAACAAGGCCCTCCGGATGGGTACCCATTTGATAACAGAAAATCACACTAAGAGAGCCCAGCCCGCACTATGCCCTCCCTTCTCCTCAGTCCCCAGCACTCTCTGCCTCTCCACTCAGAGCCCAGAGGAGGCGCTTGTTTCCCTCAGAGTGCTCCTCTTCCAGGGGAGACTTGTAGAGGAATGTTAATTCAGAACATGGCTTGTTCTCGAAAGAGATCACATCCAAAGACCTTCTAGATCTGTGTGATCCGGCTGGACTACAGGCATGCCTTTAATCCAGTAGACAGAGGCAAGCAGATCTGAGTTCAATGCCAGCTTGGTATGGAGCAAGTTTCAGGTAAAGAAAACCTTAGATCCAGGCATGGTGGTGCATGCCTTAATCCCAAACAATGAAGGTAAAGTTAGTTTGTAGAAGGAAGCACCCATGTTGGAAAGTGACATTTAACTGAGTGGCAGAAATGGTGACAAATTAGAGAAAGATTTGACAGAATAGGATATGCCCAACTCTTGTAAGAAGAAAGAGGAAAGAAAAGTTACTTAAGGGGCAATGCAGAGAGAGCAGGCAGTTTTTACTGGGAGAGTAATAGAGAAGCAGGTTGCAGAGAAAGAACTCAGGTGAAGACTGAATGAGGCAGAAAATGAGAAGGTGCCAGGAGATTAGAGCAGGTTTCTGGAGTTAGTTGGAGGCCAAGCAGAACAATTCAGAAGCAGAGAGAAAAGGCAGATTGAGTAAGCCAGCAGGAAAAGGAGTTTGATCCAAATCAGCTGAGTTGAACCAGCCAGCCCAGAGCTCAGTAAGAACAAGAACGGGTGAGCTTATTAAGCAGTAAATCTCAGAGGCTGAAAACATTCTAGGCCTGGGTTAGATTGTATGGAGGCTAGAAGCTTCCAGGACTAGGCCTAGGTTAGCAGACGGAGGCAGTAAGCTTCCAAGACAACAATTGAAACAGGCTAATAAAAGCCTATTTTACAGAACAGCCATCCCTCACTCCTCCCAAAAGCTCATACCTCTTCAGATAACCTCCCTCCTGGCTCTGACTCTACCCACGAGACCCAGAAATCCAGACCTGAACTCCACCCACCTCTCCTTTCCTGAGACTCCACTCTGTTCCATTCATACCCAGACCCACTCCTGGCTTAGCGTTCCCTGCATACAGAGTGTACTTCCCCCGCAAACAAAACCATCTCTCTGGGAAGCTAGGCAGGCAGCAGGCAGTGATGGTCACAGGTCTATGTGGGGCAGCAGTGACAGTGGAGCCTCCCCTCCCCCAGCAGGGCTAGATGCGGGCTCTGAGTCATGCCTGGTACCCAAGGTCCCATTACAGTGCTGGGAGGAGACGTCACACAGTTCTGCAGCTGTGGTCATCTGTCCATGCGGAACATTAGAAGTGAGTTCTGTGTGTTATGACTGCCTTACTTGCTGTTTTAATGCTGTGAAGAGACATCATGACCAAGGCAGCTCTTAGAAATGAAAGAATTTAACTGGGGGCTTGTCTGCAGTTTTAGAGAGTTAGTTCATGATTGTCATGGTGGGAGATAGACAGTCATGCATCCAGAGCAGCACCTGAGAGCTTTAAATCATGATTTTCAGGCAGCAGTCAGAGAGTTGGGGGGAGGCTTTTGAAACCTCAAAGCCCACTCCCAGTGACACACTTTCTCCAACAAAGACACACCTCCAAATTCTTCCCCAACAGTTGCACGAACTAGATCCAAGCATTCAGACATATAGGCCAATGAGGACCTTCTCATCAAACCACCAGGGTAGCCATCTATGAGTTTGCCGAGGAGATTACTTGTCATTTGCACATGCTTCTATTCTAAGTGTGTTCTGATTCTCCAAGGAATGCCGGCAGGACACGGACACCAGCCTGGGGACTGTGTATCCCACCATTGAGGAGACAGAATGTGCCCATTCATGGTCGTGGGGAAAGGGAATGTCTCCTCACACCAAAGGCAAGTTCTAGAGACCTGAAGTTCCAGCAGGGACAAAGAACAGGATTGATCCAGGCCAGCCCAGCCACAAGCTTGGAGCTAGTGACAGTCCGCAAAACAAGGAAAGGCTACCTGTACCAGAGGGACAAGTGGGGGACAGCCCTGGAATCCGACCACCATCTGCCCTCCCTGGACCTGGGGTCCCCACCCTGTGCCTCAGCTTTCCAGCGGTAAAGCAGAGACAAAAGCAGGCCCTCTTCCTGGGGAGTTGGGAGATCGGATGAAACAAGGACTCCATCCATGAGCAGTAGTGCTCTGTGTGTGAATGCCGTTATTTTCCTCTGGGGGGAAAATGCCGGAAGGAACTAAACAGTGATCATTAGACCTGCGTGGTTCTTTGCTGCAGCATTTTGTAGGCAAAGGAGGATGGAGGCTCTGGGAGAGGGGCAGCAGGGACCACGGTGGGGGTGTTCAGTATCACTGGCTTCCTCACAGGGAGCAGAGGATTAGAGAATCAGTGCATGGGAATTTTGCCATCAAACGAAAAGGTGTGTCTCCCCGAGCTCTTTATTTTGACAGCTGGTTTAAGAGGTTTGGTGGAACTATTTCCTGAGCCTTCCCTTGTCACTCCAGACTGGGCAGTGTGAATGCCATGGGCCTGCTTCACAGGCAGATCTAGTCACTGCACTAACAGACCCTGAGAAGAACCCATGCAGCAGGTGTCTGTGTGTGACTCCCATGTCACAGTCCCTAACCCTTAGGCAACAGCTACACCATAGATACTTCCGGATCACACGTCTCCCACAACGGGAGGGGGAGGCAGAGGTTCAGAGCGGGTTCTCTCTAGTGCCCAGACCTCTGTGACACAGACACATTACCCAACACCGAAAACCAAGCGGTGGTGAACACGACCACCCCTCCGCCCTTACTAACAGCCCCCTTAGCGTGCTCTACAGTCCCAAACAACCTATAGGCTCCTCCTCCAAGAGTGATTTAGGAGTGGGCCCACGGGGCAGTGAGGGGAAATTGGCCGCTGTCACCCTTGCCTCGCCCTTCTTCCTGATTTGAATGCTGGCCTGAGAATATGTTGTGACAGCCGTCATGCAAACATGAGGCCCAAGGCTAAGAATAAACAGGCAGGGGTGGGAAAGGAAGCAGACAGCTTTGTTAACATTGTCAAGCGTCTGACCAAACCAGAACCTTCTACTTCTAGAGCAGAGGTAAGCAGGAAAGAGAGCAAATATTTATGCTTTTCTGAGCCAAGAGGGAACATCAAGGATTCAACATAAATACTTCATAAGAGAGAAAACAAATTTTCACAAATCTTTTATTGATGAAATTCAAATACAATAATCAAGTGCAAATTTTTTTTTCTTTACAACCCAGACCCACTGATGAGAATAAACACATTCGTTTACCGACTTGTGATTCAAAGCTAGTTTTCCCTGTCATCAAATCCACAACAGACCTTTGTCTGTAAAGCCATCCTTTGCTGTGAGTTCTACAGAAGGCGGCTTGCCGCCTCTCTGTCCACACATTTGGGTCTGTGAGTACTCCATACCTAAATCGCTTGAGCCCCTGTTCACGCTTTCTGTCATGAGCTTCCCAACACTTCCCAACAAAGGAAGCCTCCGTTGTGCCCAGCTCCCTCTCTGCCAAAGACATGAGTGGCATGACCCCAAAAAACCCAAGAGGTCTCCCCCTCACTGTCGGAAATGAGGAGTTATATTTTTGATATCTGTTAGGCCAGAACTTTGTAGGGATTATGCATATCCTGACACACAGTAGCCCACAGTAGGCCACATGACCACACGGCCAATAATGTCACCAGAGTTGCTAGGGTCAGTGCCTGGACCCTGGCAGCCATGATAGGGTCCTTATGGCTAAGCCATCAGTCCTTAATATACCAGTTAAAGAGACAATTTCACCCTAAAAAGAAGAGAAAAGAGATCTCTTCAGTGTAGTCACACTGTGAAGTGGGACAAAGAGGTCCAATGACACCCCCCCAACTTCATCTTTGGGGCCCTGACATGAAGTTTAGGTTTAAATAGAAGACCTGAGGTACGCATAACTAAGCAGCTTAGATAAAAGTGTGGCCCTGCCCATCACTGGCCCAATCATTGTCTCAGCTTCAGTCTCTCTTGCACAGCCATATGACAAGCCCCCTAAAAAACACAGCACACACACATACACACACACACACACACACACACACACACCACAGGGTGGCACCAGGCTTCCGCCTCTTTCTTCTCCCAGCATGAGATTCTTAGAGAAATTTCAATGCCATGAGGTCCATTGTTTCACTAGATTGTCTCCAGAATATCTTCATTCCTGAGCTGATGCTCACAGTAATGAGGGTGATATGTCCAATGAGGAGTGTGCCGGGACTGGTGCTGATCGGGTACCAGCAGAGGAACAACCGCAAGATGGAAGAGGTGTAGGTGGAGAGCAGGGACTGGAGGACACAGCACCCTGGCCTCAGGGGGCACAGGTACTTCATGCCCCTCCTGCTGACAGACTTGACGTCTGCACCATCAGACACTCCCTCCTCCTGCCCTCTCTGCTGACAGCCAGTGCCTCCTTCCTTCTCTAGACACTAAACTGCAAGGCTCGAGTGCCGTCATTTTCCTCTGGGGGGAAAATGCCGGAAGGAAATAAACGGTGATCGTTAGACCTGCGTGGTTCTTTGCTGTAGCATTTTGTAGGCAAAGGAGGATGGGGGCTCTGGGAGGGGGCAGCAGGGACCACGGTGGGGGTGTTCAGCATCACCGGCTTCCTCACAGGGATCGGGGATTAGAGAATCAGTGTGTGGGAATTTTGCCATCAAACGAAGAGGTGTGTCTCCCCGAGCTCTTTATTTTGACAGCTGGTTTAAGAGGTTTGGTGGAACCATTTCCCAACAGCTCAGATAAGAGGTCTCAGACATTCTCCTGCAGGAGAGTCTTGCTGGCCATTTGAGGCTTTGTGTCACCCACCCGTTTCCTTCCCTCCTCCCTCTTCCCTTCTCTCTCCTCCCCTCTTCTCCCTTCCCACTCCTCCCGCCCTCCCTCTGGCCTCTGTCTCTCCTTTCAGGTATCTTGGAGGACCTCTCTGGGCACAGTTCTGCACTGGGAAAAGGGAGCCTCTATGAAGAACAGGGATCCTCATGGAGCCCTTAGCAGTAAAAAGTGTCTAAAGCAAATACACAAAAGGCCTTCCGGTGAACGCTGCTGGGCTGAGAGGTGTACCAGCTTTCACAAAACTATGGGGGAGGGAGGAGATGGGGTGCGGTGGAGCAGGGAGCAGCAAGAGTGCAGGCTCCAAGATGGAGGATGTCACTCCCAGCTGGAGTACAGGACCATAGAAGAGGATCTGCTCAGTTCTAGAAGGCTTCCTGGAGGAGGTGTTGCTAGATATCAGCAGCCTCGACAGAAAATCAAGTCTCAAGATACAGTGGGGCAGAGTGATCAGTTCTTAAACAGAACACAGCCGGGGTATGAGGTGTGTGTTAGTGACAAGTGGCTGAGAGAAGTAGTCACTTGAGACTGTAAGAAGGTGGAGACAGAAATGGGTCACTCTGGGACGACACCTGGAGACACCACACAGGGGCCTGAAGGACTTCGGCTTGTATCCCCAGGCAAGGCCATGTCTGAAGTGATTTGGGGAGGGTGGGAGGCATCAAACTTGAAAC
Source organism: Meriones unguiculatus (assembly GCF_030254825.1). Classification (NCBI taxonomy): domain Eukaryota; kingdom Metazoa; phylum Chordata; class Mammalia; order Rodentia; family Muridae; genus Meriones; species Meriones unguiculatus. Next base: position 20,646,533 of record NC_083351.1, read on the forward strand.
TTTGTTCACTGATCACATACTACCCACCAGGGCCCAGCCCAGAACTTCACAGATACCAGTCACTCTTGTCTCTGCAGCCCAGTGGACAGACAGGAAACCGAGGCTGGGAGAGGTTCAGCAAAGCCAGTCATTCATGAGAGGTGGAGCCCCAAAGCCTGCATTCCCAAGGGATGCCTTCCATGAGGGAGGGAGAGGGGAGCCCAGAGGCCTTGGGGCCCCATGGAACTGCATAGGCATCCAAGGGGATGTGAGCAAGATGCAGACTGGGGTTATCAGCAGACCGCCTGAATCCTGGGCTGGCTGGCACAGAGGCAGTTTGGGAAGAGGCTGGGAAGCGATTTCTGGTAAGCAGAATAGTGCTGGAATGGGTTGGATGTCCCAGGTCCCCTCAGCTTCAGCCGCTGCTGGCCTCCCAGAAAGAGTCAGGAAGAGTAACTGGAGCTACGGAGATAGACAGGAGACCGATAGAAGCCTGGTCCTCAGCAAGCTTGATTAGCTGCTGCATAGACAAGCCTATCATGTAGGACACGGCTAGATCAGGAGGCCAAGGAAGCCCAGAACTGCCAGAGGACCAGAGTGCCATGTAGGGCTGGCCAGGGCAGCCCATCAGAAGAATACACCACTTGGGGTCAGGCAGGCCAGAGTTTGAACTTTAGGTATAGACAGTCTCTGGTCGTGCAGTCTGGGGCTCACTGTGGCTGAGTCTATTTCCTTGTCTGGTCAACAGGCCCATTGAACATGGATCTCCTCTGGGTCATGATACGGGGTTTCTTCACTGGGCATAGATGCTTAGCAAGCTAGGCCCCTCTAGACCAATCCCCTTATTCTAGCATGTGAGTCAATAATAGATGATCTCCAACCACAGGAGCACCCCACTGCCCAGCCCCCATCCCATTAGCTTGTGCTAATCTCCATCCTAGAACACAAGGACCCTCACCTAGCCCCAGGAACCTGGGACACTGTTCCACTAAGAGCCCTTACAAGGGACAACCACAAAGTCCAGGTGCCCCCTCACCTCCTACCAGCCTGGTGGCCTTCTTTCCAATCTCCTGGCATCCTTCCAGCCCACTCCCCTCTACTAGCTCTGTGGAACAGCACACTGCCTCCATTCAGCCACAGCCATGAGACCCAGAGGAGTGAATAAAAAACATGCCAAGAAGGCAGCATGCTCACTGTGATGGGCCTTTCTTCTCCTCAGCCCCTTCCTCACCATCAGTTCCCTCTGGACTTTTCCAGGAAGCTGCCTCCTGCCTCCTGCTATCCGCCTGTCCCACAGTCTCACACACCATGACAAAGCAGCCAGGAAGAAAGAGGAATTCATTCACAAATGTGCTAGGGCCTCTACTACTCAGATTTTCAAGGGCTCCCCAGTTCTCCCAGGATACAGCACGTTCTGCATGGGAGACAAGAAGACACAGGATCTCACCTGTGCCTCCTCCACTGCCCGTGTCTCCTCTAAGGCCACGGATCCCACTCCATCCTGTTCCTCGCTCTTCTGACTGGAGCCCAAACTTAATGTAAGAGTCCACAATGTCCCCTATGGCTCTGACTCACTGACACCATAATGCTCAGAGGATGTCTGTTCCAAGAGTCCAGCATTGCAGGACATTCTTGCTGCCCTACATCTGGAACTGACCCCATTCTCACCATCATCCACAGAGACCGTTCCTCTCCCTGCCCAAGACTGGTGTCTCTCCCAGGCAGTTCCCTCTCCCCAGTCCTGTGGACATTACCTGCAGATCATAGGAGGTGAAAGCTGACTGATGGGAGTCTGATGGAGTCTCATGTGTCTCTCAGTGATTGGGTGCCAGGGAGCCACTTAAAAGTCCCAGAGAATCTGGAAAAGGAGGAGAAAGCCAAGAGCAGAGGGAGCGTAGAGGGAAGAAAGATGTATTGGGGAGATTAATCTGTCACTCAGTCGTGAAAGAAATCTGTGCAATTATTTTGTATTGCGTTTCATTGAAATGTGCACCTCGTACTTAGCTGCCTGCAAGCCTCGGATTACCCAGACAGAAAGCACAATGAAAGACAAGCAGGAATAAATACAGACACGAGTGTTCCTGAAATTGAGATTATTTACAGAGGAATGAAAACCGAGCTTGAGACAGAGAAGCCACTTGGCACTGATACTCTCCAAGCTGAATAAGAGCCAAGTCCTCCAGGCTGTTGTCCTGGGCCTACATGTGCGACTTTGAGCAGGCTGCTTCCCCTGCTGAGCTCTGTGTGCTTCGCAAGACTCATGGGGCCCTAGCAGCATGACTGAGCTTTGGGTGAACAGTTCCCTACTGAGGGTACCATCCTGGGCACTGGAGCATGCGCCACAGAACCTGTAACTTTTGCTCAGCAGGTGGATCCCACCAGCACTGTGCCAGGTGTGACCATGGAAAATGTCCCTAGAGGACAAATCTACTGCTAGTGGACAGGTGAATTAGACAACCTCAGATCTCAAATGGGACAGAGAAAGAAATGGATATAGGGAAGCCAGCCTAGGTCAAGAGGAGACGTCTACTGTGGTCTTACAATCCCCACCCACCTCTCGCATGAGTTCAGACCAAAAGATCTCTGATGAGTTAGGGCAGCCATGCTGGGGGCAGGAGCAGGGGCTCATAAATGGATTTCAGCATTTCCTCTTCCTTCCAGAACTTTCTCTTTGGTCTGCCATCTTAGTCCACTATCTATTTCCATGAGCCCCTAGCACTAACCCCTGACACAAGCAAATGCTATAAATTCACTATAGCATGCTTCCTTGAGGAGTAGGAAGGGAGAGCTGTCATCTCCAGAGGGAAGAGAGTTACAGGCAATCCAGCTTCTACCCACGGATCCTGCCCACCCTACAACCAGAGACCAGTGAGGGAAACCCTAGGCCAAAAACCTGGGGATGGTGAGATGGGCCCAGGAGAGGGCACCTGGATGTCCCCAGCAGGCAGAGGGTACACAGATACAGGGGCAGATGACTCCAGCAGAGATCAGAACACACAAATATCCCAAGTGAGGAACTGATGTCATTGTTTGTTTGTTTGTTGCTTTTGGGGTTTTTTTTGTTTTGTTTTGTTTTGTTTTGTTTTGTTTTGTTTTCAATGAAACACGTCCAAATTGAAATTCTCTGACTTGGTGTTAGTTCATGCGAGACCATCGTCTCATTAAAAAGTGCACCAAGAAATATTTCTATCTGGAAATCAATGGAAGCTCATTGATTAAGAGCAGAAAACATCACTGGCTGAATATTGAAGAATGACAAGCCAACAGCACTGAGCACACAGGCAGAAAAACCTCCATCCTCCCTTCCTATGCCTGCTCAGGCTGTCAAAACAGAACACGATGGACTGACGGGCTTGTTCAACGGAGTTTATTACCTCTCTGTTCTCAAGGTTAGATGACCAAGATCAGGATGCCAGTGGGGCTGGGTTCTGGTGAGAGCTGTCCTATCTTAGCATTTCTCCCCAGGAATCTTGTGGCTGGACTCATAGTCAAGCCCTGCTTGACCTGTGCTTAGAGACAGCCCAGTGGTGTCCTTTACACCATCTCTGGACCTGAATTGGTCAGCCCCTCTCCATCCCAGGTATCATCTGTTTAGCTCCATATATGACACATATGTGTGAGGAGCTCCCTAGACCTCCCAAATACTATCATCACTCCAGCTTTTATCCTTCCTCCTTATCTCTCAAGTTAGCACTTCAGGGTTCCCATCATTGTGTTAACATTTAATGATCATATGGGGACAGCGCATAGGTACAGTCATGGTGTGGACTCTGGTATCGGAACCCTGGGCTCATCTCCTGGGTTTATGAGCAAAAGGCGGATGTACACGCCTCCCACAGATGAGAGGGGGAGCTGAACCTAACCGCAACACCATCTTTATGGTGGTTCAAACGAGAATGGCCCATATATATATATATATATTTGAGAGTGGTGATATTTGAAAGGATTAGAAGGATTCAGGAGGTGTGGCCTTGATGAAGAAAGTATGTCACTGGCTAGGCTCTGAGGTGTCAAAAGCCATGACAGTCCTCTCTCTGCCCACAGATTAGGATGTAGTTCTCAGCTATTGTCCCACACCTGCCTGCATGCCACCATGCTTCCTGCCATGATGATAATAGAGTAAAACCTCTGAAAACTGTAAGCAGCCAAGCCCTCAACTAAATGCCTTCTCTCAGAAGAGCTGCCTTGGTCATGGTGTCTCTTCACAGCAACAGAACAGTGACTAAGACAGCCCCCCCCCTTTTAGAAACTATTGAGAGCTATAATAATAATTTATTGATATTTTCTAAGCACTCGCTGAATGCCAGAGACCCTACACAGCATCTCATTCAGTTGTGATCCAGATGCAAACATTTAGGCCGTAGCATCTCCCAACTTGGGTCTCTAAGTAGCAAGTTGACATAGTGATGTCACTGATGTTAGCGTATAGGCAGCCTGCCTCTAGGTTGCCTAGCAACCTATGATGTCATTACATGCTGCTGCCAGGGACCTGGCAGACACATTTCAGCTGCACACCAGATATAAAGAATGACCCGTCACGGCACACACTCTCTTTGCTTTGGTTTCTCTCCCCTTCTGTCTCTGACTTTCTTTCTCAGCCCCTCCCCCACTATCCCCTATTTCTCTTCACCTACACTCTCCCACTGTCTCTATCTCTGCCTCTCTCTCTCTCTCTCTCTCTCTCTCTCTCTCATCAGCTCTGTTGTGTGTTGCATTTTTACATATATTGTCACAACTGAACCTGAGGAAACACTCAGCTCCCTAGCAGTGAGCCTGAAGCTAGCGGAAGCAATTGTGAATGATGCTGGAACACGGGCTTGGGGGCATGGACTCTGCTTTACAGATAAGGAAACCAAGGCTCACCTGGGCAAAGTGAGGGAACTAAGGCTTAGAGAGGGGAATTCAGACCCGGGGCTGTGACTACTCATCCATTGCACGGGTTTGGGGTTGCTTTGTATCCCAGCTGAGACACATGGGTGTGAAAACCCTGAGGTCTCCCTCTCTCTCTTGTTCCTGGGCACACAGCTCCTGCCTACGCCCTACTGCCAGCTGCTTTGTAAGCATCTGTACCCCCTCCTACTCCTCACTGGGCAGAAAAAGCTGACAGCCCACTGAGAGAACAGCAAGGCAGAGGTCAACAAGCCCTGCAGAGAGGCACACTGGGTAGCTCTAGTTTGGGGAGGTTCTGAGCACTTGCAAGGATTTCAGTCCCCTCGCAGAACCCAAGAGCTGACATGGGGGCAGGGGGAGACTCTTATTTCTCTCCATCCTTGGTATCAGCAATAGAGGTTAGCTCTTCACAGGGCTTAGGAGGAACCTACTGAGATGGATACTTCTTAACCTGATTACTCCTCCTTCTGGGGTCAGAGGTCACACTGATAACTAGGTAACTACCGTCCAGCCCACAGCCTCCTGCGGAGCCACAGCCAAGCTGCAGACCTATCTTAGCGGTGAATCCAGCTTCCTCCCTGAAATTAGTGGAAAAGCCAGACACTGAATCCTTTCTTGGCCCAGAGCTGCTTACTGTGTTGGCCAGGACCCCAAGGAAGATGCCAGCCTGGAGTCTCTATAGCTCCAAACCTTGTTAAGGGCCAGGAGACCAGCAAAGGCCACCAGGGTCACCCCAGAGAGCGATCATCAGGAGAGTGATGTCATGAATGGGGCAAAAAGCTCCTGTCTCTGATGTCTTGGTCCTCACCAGACACCCATGGTAAACACCCACCAGCCAGGCCCAGGAAAGGAGGACTTGAGGAGCAGAGAGGTCTCCTGGCCCAGAGCTCCAGACACACTTGTCCATTACAGAGACACTCGGGGCTGCAGTTCCTCTGAAACCAGCCTCTAAGTTCATGGCTCTGCTGAGTCCTAGAACAGCATGGTAGAGCACATTTCCAGAGATCCCTGCCTACAGCCCTGAGGGGTTGAGGGCTCTGTGCAGGCAGAGGAGACTCTGCTCCAACCTCCTCCACAGATATCCTCCTCCCCATGTTACCCTGTCACACCATGTCACCTTGGGTGTTTACAGGAGAGCCGTTACTGATACGCCAGACTTCCCATCTGTCCCATTTCTATCTCTTCCTTGTACAGAGCTCCCCAGGACAAGCCACTCTACAGTGGTGCCGTCACAGTAGGGGGCCGTGACCAGGTCTGCCCAGCCAGATGCCTTGCTTGATCACTCACAGATACTCAGTATCTATTTGTGAATGAACTAGTGAGCCAATGAATGAATGCTCCAGGCAATGGCTGAAGTGTGAGTGACCCAATGAATGGATGAATAAGAGAGTCAATATATATGGCAGGGCTCCCTCGGATCCCACTTCAGGTTTAATGGTAAAGACACAGAGGCATCTATATCATTTAAAGCTGTTGACCTTTTGCTGGGGCAGTCTCTCAGCTCTCTGTTGGTATAATGTTCTTTTGGAATGTATACACCTTACCCTTGTTCATTCTAATGCTGATTTCTCTCCCTACTATCTGGTTTCAATTGGACAGTGCTTTGTGATACTTATTCTAAGAATCACCTGTCTCAAGTTTGTGTAAACATGACACCATCTGTTCTCTAAATTGTCAATTAAAACAACCAGCCACAATGTTGAGCAATGGAGAGGATAGGGTGGGACATCCTGGTTCAGAGTGGGAGGGGAGGAAGGAGTAGGAGGAAGAGGGGAGGAGTCAGAGGGAGGAAGGAGTAGGAGGGTGAAGATGAGAGAAGCTGGGAGAGCAGAGGCTGGAGGAAAGGTCTTGGGATGACAAGGAGAAATGAACCGGACCTAAGTTATCACTTAAAAGCAAGTATAATGGGTGAATCTGAATGGTATGAAACTATGCGGGCGTGGAGGTTTAGGATGGAGTAACTATTGCCCAGCATTGTGTTCTAGGTTAACTAAATAAATCCTAGTCTCTGTGTGGTGATTTGGTTACACAGCTGTTTAGGACTAGCAGCAGCTTTATTAAAAGATATATCAATAGTAGATGTTGATAAACGTAATACAACAGCTATCTAAACTTGTCCTGACTCTCTGCCATCCCATCTCTCCATGTAGTTCTTACTGCCTGCTTCCAGCTCTGTCTGTCTCCCATTTGCCTTCTCCTACATCTGTCTGAGGATCCATCTGCCAGGATGTCCCATCTCTACTTCCTGTCCCAACTCTGGGCCGTTAGCTCGTCATTATACATATTCCAGTCTGAACCAATCAGCGGCAAGACAACGCCCAGTCCATCTCTTATGGCAGGTGAGGAAGGACAAGCACTTACAAATAGAAAACTGGTGATGATGGGGCATAGAAATTACAGTACCAGAATCCTGCCAGCACTTAGCTTTCAATTACCAATTGAAAAATCCAGGCACACACCTTCATACAATGTGAGGGAACAACGATCATCCCAACAAACACATAAATGAATAAATGAGACAACAAATGATTGAACGAACGACTGAGTGAGTCAATGGGTGAGGAAAGTAAGTCGATGAATGAACAGACCAATAAGTGAATGTACAAATGATCCAATGAGTGAATGAATGAATAAGTGAGTGAGCCAAACATTGAATGAATGAGTGTGGGATCCAGCAGGCGAAGGAGTCATCCAGCAAAAGCAGAGATCTGTTGTCCCTGAGGCAGCTCATCTCTCCTGTGAATGAGCTCGGCTCCAAACTACCAGCCTTATCATACCAATTGTCCTGGTTTCCTTTCTGTTCCTGTGATAAAACATCCTGACAAGAAGCAACTTAGGAGAGAGTGGGTTTATTTTAGCTGACAATTTTAGATTATGGCCCATCACTCCGAGGGAGTCACAGTGGCAGGAGCCTGAATCGGCTGCTCACATCACATTCGCAGTCAAGAGCCGAGAGAAATAAACGCGTGTGTTCTTGCTTGCCTCGTCGATGTCTAGATTTCCGCACTCTGACACAGCTCAGGACCCCCTTGCCTGGAGAGTGTTGGCACCCATGAAAGCCTAGGTCTTTCCACATCGATCGCCTGAAGACAACCCTCTGTAGACATGCTCGCAGGCCAGCCCGATATAGACAACCCCTCACTCAGGACTCTTTCTAGGTGATTCTAGGGGCAGCGTGGTGACAGTCATGGCTGACCAACAGGCGCCCCTCGTATGTGCTAAGTGGTACTCTGCACTGCAGTTCCTCCTCTTGCCCTCAACTGCGTCTGCACAACACTGCAGATGGGTGATGTTATCACTATGAAGGAGACGGGGACACAGGTCGAGAAGAACAGCCCTTTGTCCAGCGTAGCAAATCAAAATCCAATTCCAAACCCACGCCTGCTGGCCCATCTCCCCATTTCACAGCTCACTCTGCGGTTAGACTCTCTTCTCCAGACCAACGCCATTCCCTCTGAGCCCTCTGTCTCTGGTGGACTGTATTAATAGAAATTTAATGTTCAGCTGGAGGACGTGACAGTCCCGATAAGACCCAGAGGACGGTGGTTTGCCTGTCCTGAGAGGGATCAGGCTAGCAGAGCCTAGCACCGCAATCAGGTATGTGGTAAGAGAAGTCTTCGCCCCTCAAGCCTCGTGATGCCTTTCCAAGCCAGGCCAGTGTGATGTTACCCCCTCTCAAAGCTGGAAGGTCCCTGGATTTGAGAGAAAGCATCAAAAAACTAGGCTCACTCTGGCTGACGCCAACCCAAAGGGGTGCTCTCAGCAGCACCTGCTTCTCACCTCTTCACTGGCCCCTCCCTGAGGCCCAAAGCCCTCTGCCTGGCAGTTACTGTGGGCCACAATGTTACATTTCACATGCTAGGGCTTTAACCCTTCAGCCTCACTAGCCCAGAGGCACAGGGAGCCACGACTGTTCCAGCTTTGGACAGGAGATTCAGTGTGAACAGAGGAGAGACCCCCTAGAGAGCTAGCAGGCCCCACTGTGTGTGGACAGGGAGGGGACATGTGCCAGGAAGAGGAAGGACAGATGGTCATCCACACTCTGCAGACACAGAACTGGAGGCACTCACAAACAGAACTTGCCTGAGATCACACAGTGAGAAGCAGAGATGGGAACCGAGCCGACACTGTCGAGCCTCAGAGTCCTAAGTCCTCAGTGGCACCACAGAGCCAGGGGCTGTGCCCCTGGAGTTAAGAGGAGCTGCAAAAGAATCCCCAATCCTAACCCCCTGGGAAGGTAGGTGCCTGCTTCACACCTCTCTCAGAGGCCTAGCTGAGTGAGTACAGGCAGTGCGCATGCCTCACAACCCAAGCAGGTGCCAGTAAGTTAGTCCTGGTGAGGGGGACGTTTGCCGAGGGAATTTGGGAAGCTACAACAGTTGCTGGAGTAAGTAGGCACGTGCAGTGATGTGCCGGGCCTCCCAATGCTGCCCATCTCCTCCTAGAGCCCCCCTCCACAGACAGCCTCAGGACCAATGCATTGTTCCCCAGTTGGGTGACCAAGTGGGATACAGGGATGCTTTGGAAACCACTAGAAAGGACCCTAGAGCAATAATAGGAAACAAAGGCCAAGGATGGGGGAATGACCCACAAGTGGGAAGAATAGGGAGGCCTAGAACCTGAGTCCCAAGAGGCAATCGGCAAGCTCCTGGCACACCTGGTTAAGCACAGGCCAAGTTGCTCCTCCGGAAAGGACACACCTCTGAGTGCAAAGGGCACAGTGACCAGGACTGCAGCTTCAGACATTCATTCATTCACTTCTTCCCTCAACACACATTTACCAAATGCTGATTGTATCCCAGGGGCTGTTCTAGGATCTGAAGGGAGACTACAGAACACAGGAACGTTCCTACCCCCATAGAGAAGGAGCTTCTATAATGCAGAGACAGGGACAGACCGTCAAGGGACCCCAGGGACCTAGAGCCAGATAGGAGGGACACGGTGGTCACTTTCCCCTGCTCCCTTGGACCTCACAAAGTGGGGACCCCACAGGTGTGTGCCGCATGACTCAAGGCTTGCCTCTGTACTTCCCGGATTATTCTGGGAGAAGTGGCAGTGTCCATGCCCATGAGCCCCATCACAAAGGCAGGACCACAGGGAGCCACAGCCAAAATGCACTGCTACAGGTGGGCACAGAGTGCAAATGGCGGGAGGAGAAGATGATCCCAATCACTGGCAGCGTGGGACAGGCCTTGGGATCTCATAGTCTTGGGTTCAAATCCCCCACCACCACCACCACCCCCACTGCTTCCTGGCCATGCAATCCTAGGCAAACTATTTACCTCTGAGCTTCAGCCTGGCTTCAGCAAGGAGAACAGAATGGGTGGGCTTAACGCTTTGACTTCTCCTGACTTTTGAGCAGCAGGAAGTCGGGAAATTGAAGCTAACAAGACCCAGCTCCTCATACAACAGAAAGACACCCTCCTCCAGAGAGACGCTGCCCAGACAGAGAGAAGGGAGGAAGAAAGCAGAGAGACAGTGTCCGCGTGGCCACATGCGCATACCAAGAAATGACCCCAGAGTCTAAACTTCCCGGCTGCTGACTCTGCACAGGTCATGTCCCATCAGAGGGCATGGGACACTTCCTCTGAGAGGTTTGGAAGCCCACCCACCACAAGGCAGAAAAATAGTAAGAGCCATGGCGCTCTGTTTGAAATTAAATCAGCTCAGCCCGCTAACAAACAAGAAGGAATCGCCCTCTCTTGCTCTGCGCCTGTAATACGCACTCTCAGCCCCAGAGATGCGTGCTTAACATTTGGCCCCATTTCCTTCCACATTTTTCTATCAGCTCTTGCGGCATAGTCATTATTGATCTGTATGTATAATTTAGCATCCCAGGGGTCTTTTATAAACTTCGTATTATAGCATTAAGCATTTCCCATCTCGGATAAGTGTAAACAATGTTTTCACTGCCTGCAGAATGCTCTGGATGGTCCACCAATTAGATTGTTCTTTTTTTTTTTTTTTTTTTATCTCGTGTGTGGTCTACTCTAAGAGCATGGTAGAGTGATAAACATATTTTCTGTAAAAGTTTTGAAAAGAAGCATGAGGGACCTTTTAGTGAGTCTGTGTCTCATTTAAAGAATGCGCAAAATCTAGATGGGAAGCCGGCTGGTCAAACAGGTCGCATGTGATGAAGACACAAACACAACTGATGGCATTGTCTCCCAGCTCTGCCTCTCCATGTGCTCTGGCTGCCTCACGCCTGCTCCTCTCCTCAGGGACATCCTGGCTCTGTGAATGACCTGCTCTGTGGTCCCCGCAGGCACACAGACTCGGGAGCTTTGGCAGGTCCAGCCTGGACGGCCACACAATCTGTTCCTGCTCCATCTCAGCAGACACAGGGACCCACTGGGAAGAAAGTGGCAAGATGGACAGCTAGCTCTTCTTCCTTCCTCCCAGCCATACCAGGAACCCAAAGCCCAGGACGCCTAAGCAAGCTGTCAAGTTCAACGTTATATTCTCAGTCTCCATAATCCCTAAAACAAAAGGAGAGAGATGAAAAGAGATGAGGGAAGATGAATGGACCTGTGACCCCTGATGAAGAGACCCAATGTCCTGCCAAAGGGCCAGCAGCACCCCCGACCAGGCCTCTTCGGCCAGGCAGGCCGTGGACTCCCGGGTGCTGAGCTACAATCTGGCTCTGACAGCCTCTTCGGAAATGTCCGGTCTGTGCTGGATGCTGACACCTCTGCTCACGGAGGTGTTTATCAGGAGCCTTTCAGTTGTGAGGGGATCAGGCCTCTGAAAGAGTAGCCAGCGCTTTCTTCAGCCTTCCCAGGCCCCATCCACGCACCCAATGACCCCAGTTTAGACCAGTTACATCACTGAAGGCACTGATTCAAAGGAGCTGTAGCGGGAAACAGTAAAAACAGAATGACCCCTGCCTCCGAAGAAAACAAAACCCTAGCACGCAAGCGCGCACACATGAATACGCATTCACACAGACAAGCATCTGCGTTGACTGCAAGTCCATAGCAAAGGGGCGTTTCCCCAAGTCTCCTGAGGAAAACCCCAGGGAAAGCTTGGATTGGCCCATCGTAAGAGGAAGCCATTCTCTGATTGGCCAGGTCCATGTCATGTGCTCATCACTGTGCTCTGTGAAGCTCAGTAGTGGGGCTTGATGAGCTGTGTTTGACAGAATAAAGGGCAAGATTGTATCATTACCAGCTAAAGAGAGGGGCTGGCCAGCAGGTTCAAAACATCAGGCCAGGTAATCCTGAGCCCATACAGGGAGCTGAACAGAAGTCTTCCGGGTACCTGTATCCTTCCGTAAGCCCCACCCACCTACGCTCTGTCCACCCCAGATGCCATGGGAAGCCCCTTACTTGTATGCTCCTGTCACGCTATGCGCTTACCTTCATCTCACCCTGGACCTCAAGTCCTGCTGGCAGATGCCTTCTCGCCTACCGGCACAGACGACACACTGGGCCCGATGGTGGTTATACCCGTTACTGTGAACATGCCTGACAGAAATGCCTCAAAGGAAGGAGGATTTCCGTAAGCACACAGTCTCAAAAGTTTCAGCCCACACTCTTCAGCCGCACCGTAGCGGCGGTGACAGCATGTGGAATCGGAGGCTGCTCACCTCCCAGCCAACAGGAAGCAGAGGGGGGGGGGATGGGGCCAGATATTACCATCAAAGGCGCGGCCCTTGTGGCCTGCTTTTTCCGGCAAGGCCCTGCCCCCTGAAGTTTCCACAATCCTCCAAAACAGTGCCACCAGGGCCTAGGGGAACATTTCAGATCCAAACTGTAACAGGACTTTGGGCAGTTTCTTCCACCAGTCAGCGCAAAAAGAGGAAAGGGGTGAAGGGGTACGCAGAGGAATGCCCCTTGGGCTCTGCCAACAATGAAAATGGCTGCACGGATGGGAAAGAATGCCCAGAGCTGCAGTGTCGCGAGAAGCTGGCCGAGGACAGGGCCGTGGAGAGTGGACCTGAAGACGCGGGAAAGAGCCTCTGCCGTCCTGCAGCATGGCCCCTGAAGCTGGCAGTCACCTGGGGGACACAGCCCAGGTCCTCGTCTTCTTGTAGCCTCCAACAAGAAGTGGTGTAGCAGGGCAATGTCTTCTGGGTACAGCTGGCACAGGAGAGTTCCATGTACACATAGCAGGCATGCAGAAGACTTACCTAGGATGTGTGTGTGTGTGTGTGTGTGTGTGTAACAGAGGGGCTGTGATTGTGTCTGTGCACCAATGTACGTGAGTAGATGCACATGTGAGAATGTAGGAGTGTGCATCTGTATGTGTAGGTGAGTGTGTATGTAGCCATGTTCGTGAATGTGTGTGTACATGTAAATATGAGTGTGTGTCTGTGTCTCTATTTGAATGTAGATAGGTATGGGAGGTGGGTTGTGTAGGTTTGTGTATGTGGGCGTGAGTGTGAGAATGTGGGTGAATGTGTCTGTAGGTACATGTGTTTGTGTAGGTATGTGTGAGTGTGTGCGCCGGTATATGCGTGTAAATGTGTATGTATGTGTTGGTGTCTGTGTGTGAATGTATGTACAGGTCCATGTGCAATCCGAGGCCCGAGGAGAACGCTGAATGCCCCATCCTTTGACTCCTTACTTTGTTCCTTTGAGTTTCTCTGAACCTATAGCTGGGCTGGCTCTGAGCAAGCCCCAACGGTCCACCTGTCTTCACCCCGCACAGTGCTGGGCCACACCCAGCTTTCTTACGTGGGTGCTGTGGATCCAAGCACAGTCTTCGTGTTTCATAGCAAGCATTCTTACTCACTGAGCCATCTCCCAGCCACAGGGAGAAAAAAAAAAAATGGAAGGGATCTAAATATCCATCAGTAGGGAAGCAATTTTAAATATGACGTTAAGGCGTGGTTTTGTTTTTAACGAGATACGTGCTCTGTGTGTCCTGGCACAGAAGGGTACCTGCGTTGGTACTGACAGGGGAAATTGATAGGCACACACATGCATATTGCATGATACCTTTATGTTTTGTAAAACATCCACTAAAAATGCATGTGTCCGTGTGCGCGGAGAGGCATGGACCTGGTCCATGAAGATCGCTGGCTGCCCTGAAAACAGCAGTTAGATGGACGGGATTCAGATGTGGGGGAGCCAGGCCAGCGAACTTTCCTTTTTAATCTAAATCGTTCCACTCTGAAACAAAGAGAATATATTCGCACAGCACTCGTGTGATTGGAGAAGAGCCGAGCGGTGGGTGGGGTGCGTGGCAGCCTTGCCAAGAACAGCGGGAGGGCTCCCCAACAGCCCAGCCGACCACCTGAAAGGAACCCGGTGCCTTGAACAAAAGGCTGCCTGGCAGCTGCTGAGGAAAATGGGACAGATCCAAGTGGGAAAATGTTCTCAAAAGCTGCAAAATGATGCCCGGAGTGCAAGCTGTGTTTTTAAAAAGAAAGACAAGTTATTCTACACCTGGGGGGGGGGGGGGGACAATAACAATGCCTTCCAAACCTCTGGTGGAGAGGAAGCAGGGATGGGCTGCAAAGACAAGGGTTCAGCCCCTGCCCTGCCCTGAAACCAGTGGCCTTAAGGAGCACCCCAATACTCCAACTCCTTTAGCTGGCCTTACAAAGGACACCAGCGGGGACCCGGAGAGATGGCTCAGAGGCAGCCTGAGGACCTGGGTTCAGATCCCTAGAGCCCACATGAAGAGCCAAGGATGGCAGAACACACATGTACTCAGGAGGCCAAGACAGGAAGACGCCTGGGGTTCACTGAGTTCCAGCCAGATTCAGTGAAGGGCCTAGTCTCAGGCTGGGGGAAGAGGACATTTAAAATTCTCCCGTATTTCTCTGTTGCTTGAATTGAGTGAGCTCAGATCGCTTTGTGCTTGTGAGCGTGCATGCGTGAGTACTCGGGTGGGTGTCATGCTGGGGGTTGAACCCAAGGCCTCACCTATGATTGTTAGAGACTCTACCAGTGAGCGACATGTCCAATCCTTTGAGTGAAAGGGTCCTACAGAGTTACCCAAGCTGGCCCATCCTCCTGCCTCAGCCTCCCAACTCTATGAGCTTCTGGACCTGCACCATCGGGCCCCTCCCACTCTAATTTTTTTTTTTTTTTTTTTTTAACAAACCTAATAAGGATCTGGGTACAGCAGTTGCCTGCAATGTGTGAGGCTCTGGTTCCCTCCCAAGCACTGCAAAAATAAATCTGAGAACTGAAAAGAGCCCAGCCAACCTCACTGTGCCTGAGGTGGACCCAACCTGCTGGGCTCTCCCCCTGGCACTGTCTTGGCAAGCACATCTGAGCTGTCACTGGCTGTAGCCCCTGAGAACACATGACGGCTGCCAGCTCCACCCGGACAACACTGCCTCCAAGTCTAACATTGTGATTGTGAAGAAGCGCGGATAAAATGAAACAGGCTCTCTCCAAACACGCATCCCCTCCCTGCCAAGGACTCAGGACCAGGGGGACCGGAGGGAGGTGGGTGACAAGCATTCTCCTGTCTCCTGCCTGCACTCTGTGATTTAATATCATTTTGACATTTCTCCAGCTGAGTGGCAGCCAGGGCTCCAGTCGCATGAAATCAGGCAGATAAAAGCCAGAGCAGAGGGCGCTGAGACCTTGGCTCTCTGTCATTTTGTCACCAGCTCTCCCAGAGGCGAGCCGGCGCACTAAGCCGCCGAAGTCAATAACGAAATAGATCAGGGATGGAGATGGAAAGAGACTGAGAACCCACAAAATTGCTCTTTACTCAAGAGTCCCAGGGAGAAGGGCCACCAGGAGGGGGTTCTGTGTGATTGTCTAGGGGAGACCCCAGACTGTGGAGTCTGGGGGTTCCGTCCCACGAGCTGAGCGTCTGCCGTGCGCACAGCCAGGATGCCACCACAAACAAGACAGACAAGGTGCCAAGCCCTAGGTGATCCCCGTGATTGTCTACCTTTCCCGTTACTATGACCAAATACCCTGACAAAGGCAACTCCCAGAGGGGAGGCTTTGTTTTCGAGCACAGTCCATCATGGCAAGGGAGTCCGAAGCAGCTGGCCACATGGGGTCCACCCCAGTTAGAAGCATGCAATGGATACGCACCGAAAATGCTCAGCTCCCTTTCGCCATCTATGCAGTACCCATCCCGGCCCGGTTATGGTGCCGCCCACAGTGGGTCGATCTTCCCAGTTACCCCAGTCAAGGTAATCCCTCCTAGGTGTGCTCCAAGATTTCGTCAAGTTGACAATTAACTTCGTCACCATCCCAAAGAGGAGTCTGTAGCGACATAATGATAAATATGTGATCATCACTGCTTGCTTATCTACCGATGTCCTAAATTCTCAACATATTTTTTTTTATTTCATACTCAAAAATACCTTCTGAGGAACTGAAGAGATGGTGCAGAGGTTAAGAGCACTTGTTGAACTTCCAGCGACCCCAGGTTCAAGTCCCAGCACCCATACAGCAGCTCACAACTGTTTGTAACTCCAGTTCCAGAAGATCTGATGTTCTCTTCTGGCGTCTATGGGCACCACACAGGCATGGTGCATAGACAAACACGCAGACAAAACACCCATACACATAAAATAAATACTTTTAATATAAAATATAAAAAAAGACACTTTTAAATGCAAAAAAAAAAAAAGAAAGAAAGAAAAGGAAAAATGCTTTTGTAAATACAAAGCAGGGGGTGGGGGGGACACTTTTTCACACAAAGGAGAAAAAACACTTTACACACCAAAAAAAAATTAATACAAAAAAAACCCACTTTTTAACACAAGAAAAGGAAAAAAAAAACACTTTTAAAATTTTTAAATAAAAAAGAATCTCTGAAGTAGAATCTTGAGGAAAATGTGAGGCTCCCAGGAGCTAAGGTGGCTCCCACTGTGAAGCACTCACTGACAGACAAAGCACAGGCCTGCCCAAGGGGGGACCCACCTCTCTTTCTACACCCCATGCTCTGTGGGCAGCAGCAGCCTCCCTCCTCCCCCAGGCACCCGAGCCCCAAGCCCTCCTTGAGTTTTGTGTGGCTGTCCTTCAACCTCGAGCAAGCTGGCTGGGCCCAGCCTCCTGGGGGCTGCTCTTTAGTGAACACTGGGAAAGGTGGCGGTGCTGGGTTTATTTGCCCACTGAAAACTTGCTAGGGGCTCAGCTGAGGACCACTTGCCTGCTCTCAGGGAGTAACCTTCTACAGGTTTGGACATTTTGAGAAAATGAGGGAAAAAAAACAAAGACCAGTGTTTCAGTTTTTTGGTTTTGGTTGGTTGGTTGGTTGGTTGGTTGGTTGGTTGGTTCATTGTTTGGGTTTGTTTTTTTTTGTTTTGTTTTGTTTTGTTTTGTTTTGTTGTTGTTGTTGTTGTTGTTGTTGTTCTTCTTCTTCTTCTTCTTCTTCTTCTTCTTGATGGCTTGTTTTGTTTTGTGGGATCAGGGGTCAGCCTCAGGTGACCCTCCCAGCAGCCAGTAGCCTTATTTTCTGAGATAGGATCTCTTCCTGGGACCTGAAGATAGCTAGGTAGGCTAGGCTGGATAGCCAGCGACCTCGGGGTCCTCTTGTCTCCCCCACATTGGGATGACAAGAGCTTTCTACCAAGCCTGTCTTTTCACACAGATACTAGAAATTAACCTCAAGTGCCCATGCTTGCACAGCTGACCCGCTCCACTTGCCCTATGCTTGACTGCTTCTGTTTTTTGTTTTTGTTTTTTTTAGTTCATTTTTTATTAACATTCATAAAATTTACATATCCACGGGGCAGTGTGACAGTTCCCTACACACATACTGATTAAATACAACTTTCCCCCACTCTCCCTCTCATCACCAATGTAGAATCATGACCATTCCACGTTCAGGTAGGTCCACATTTTCTTCCCATGTATGAGTACAAACGTGTCTCACTTGCCTATCCGAATCTGCTTATTCCACGCAGCACAAAGTCCTCCAGTCTCATCCATTTTTCTGCAAGTGATAGGATTTCATTCCTCTCTGCTGCCGAATAATGTTCCTTTTGTAGATGCATACACATTCTCCTTCTTGCAGTGATGGGAACCTGGTCTGATTCATATCTCAGCCATTTGTGCACAGGGCTGTCGTGAACAGGGGCAGGGGACTCCTTAGTTTGCTGAATTCCTTTGCCAACGCCCCCCCCATGAAGTCAGGGGGATTCCCAGAGAAGAGGTGATATATGAAAGTCACCTTCATCCCCGCCAGCCCTGGGCCTCTGCTCCCTCGTTCCCTCTAAAATGACACTGTCACAACATCTCACCTTGAAAGAGTCCTACGCGTGCAGACTGAACCCCACACTGAGTGACATGGTGCCAGGCTGCTGGTTTCCTGCTCTGTTTTACTTTATTCTTCTTCTCAACCAGCTGATCTGACATCACGTCAATCAACTTGAACTCTGGGATGCAGCTGCTCCCTCCATTGCTCCCTCTACCTGCCCACACATGGCTCTGCCCAGACAGTCGATTCTCTTCAGCCCCACAAGTGACCCTGCCCCCCCATACAAGCCCTGTGTTGAGCCCTCAAAAGCAGCCTACTCCACTCCCACCTAGTATTCCTGGTGAACAAGCTCTCCTAAAGCCCCACAGCCTCTGATATTCCCCCTCACTCACTCCTTCCTTCTGGGGGACCCAGGCTGTGTCACCACAGGCAAGCCCCTGCCCCAGTCAAGGCCTCATTTTTTTTTTTTTGCCCATCTATATAGTGAGACTCAGAAATGTATCCTCCCAGATGTAGCTGCCCAGATGTACCCTCCATCCCTGAGACGTCTCAGGGCCTGTGGCTCACAGAACAGGACAGTCCTTTCTTGCGCTGCCAGCCCAGGGTCAGCACATAGTAGGACCGGACACCATCGACTCTGAGCATGGACCTGAGTCAGACCCACCAGTTCCCAGTTCAGGCTCTGCTCACCCGGGTCCTTCTCCTACAAGTGCTTCTATGCCTTCTACACTCCAGCCTCAGGACCACAACATCAAAGGAGAGATTGGGGCACTGGGGTGGTGGGGAAGCTTCTCTCCAACCTGAGGACCAATATTCCAGCAGTCAAGTGACCATAGACTGTGAGCCCACTAAGTGAAAGATACCTGTCCCTCCTGTCCTGGCTCCCTCCCCTCCCCTGACTCCCACAAGCCTCTGACACTTCCAAGCACCCAGCTAGGCAGCATGCCCTCTGGCCTGTGCCAGTGGCTATCTCGGCCACTCTAACCTGCCAGAGCCCAGAGAGGAGACTTGGCCTGCAGACAGTGGCTGTGTGGCCACACCTACTTTCCATAGCTTCCTGGAGCAGAACAGGACACCTGATGGGTTGGGGGGGGGACCAATTGTACTTGGACTTGGGCTTAAGAGCTAGACCCGGCAGAGAAGACAACCCTGAAGGCCACCCATGATCCACACCAACCCCATCAGCTCTGTCCCCTCCTCCTGGCTCCTAGACCCACCATTGTCCTCTCTGGGCTTTCTCTAGCCATGGCTGTGAGGGAAGGTATGGAGTCAAGGAGGCAAGATTGCAGCCTGAGCGTTAGGAAGGGTGAGCGCTCCATTCACAAAGATGAGACTGTGGGGACAGTGGGCATCAGCTCAGTCTGGGATGTTTCCTTTGAGAAGTACATTAGACTGTGAATGGGATACTGTGAGGGGGAGGCAGGATCTGAAAGCCTGCAACCCAGGCCAGAGAAGGCATGATTGTCCTAACTTCTCCATTTGGCAGACTCCTATTAACCCACAAAACCCAGATCAGAGGTCTCCTCTTCTGGAAAGCCTCCCTGACTTCCACCCCGCACCCCCCACCCCCGTTCGTATGGAGGATAAAATCTAACTGCAACTCGTGAGGTCTGTAGCTACCGCCCAATGGACTATGGCTGGCCACACTGTGATTCAGTAATAAGGTCCCTGTGTCTGCCCAGCGTGAGGGACAGCAGGACTGAGACCCTACGGAAGGGCCAACAGGAGGCCCTCAGGAGATTGCGTGCTCAGCATCTGCTAGGACATGGGTCTTCTGTCCCCTCTTCTTTTTATCAGGGTTCCTAGTGCTGGGGACCCCACTAGTCCTGTGATCCAAGGAGTCAGCTACCTTGGTTGCAGCCGAGCTGGGTGCCCTGTTCCCTATACCCTTCAATGAGCCCCTGCAGCCCAGAGGCAGGGTCTTCAGACAGGAGTAAATCCTGCCTGTTTGGGTTTCCAAGGCCTCATGCTTCTAGCCCTGGGAGCCCCATCCCATGGGTACCCCAAACCATATACAGGCTTACAGCTATTTGCAGAGCCTGCTGCCCTGGGGGCCTCAGACCTGTGCCTAGACACACAGAGATGGGCACACTTCTTTTTCTTCTAATGAGTCAGGGTGGTTTTGTCTGAACTGGGAGTATGGAGGAAACAGTGTATACGAGTGTCCAAGCTCTGGCCCCTGCAGAACTTTTGATCCCTCTGGGTCCTCCCACTACCCAGAAGAAGGTTGCATGGGTACAGCTAATGCTCTCAGAACCCTGGATGTCTGTTCCCGGCACAGACAATAGAGGTATCCTTCCTCTTTTTCTTTTTGCTTTCTTTCCTTCTTTCCATTTCTGCCTCTTTTGCCCTGCTCTTCCCTTTCTACCTGAGAGGCAGACCTCCTTCAGTCAGGACTGATTTCCCTGCCCCAGAGACCAGAGACCAGAGACCAGGCTGGAGAGGACAAAGACCAGAGGATGCTGACCATAGTTAATGCTTCTCTGCTCTGCAGAAAATGGAATGCGAGACCCAGGTACATTCTTCCTCGGGAGCTTTAGCAGGTGAGCGCATGGGGCAGCTCACCAGGAGCCCCCATAGACACAGTTAAAAAAAAAATCATAGGAACAAGATGGCAAGATAAGAGCCAAGGAGAGTTTGAGGAAGAACTAGGGGTCCCCTAGATGGGCTAGAGCCAGCCTGGGTCCTCTTGTAGGGTTAATATATGCTAGGCCTTAGAGGGGAGGAGGGACAGAAAAAAGGAGGGGAGAGGGAGGGGGAGAGAAAGAGAAAGAAGTGGAAGGAAGAAAGGAGAGAAAGGGAGAGGGAAATAGAGAGAAGGGAAAAGGAAGGAGAAAGGAGAGGAGAGAAGGAGGAAGGATGGAATGAAGGGAGGGAGTGAGGGAGGGGGGAAGGAGGGAGGAGGGAAGGAGGGAGGGAGGAGGGAAGGAGCCCAACATCATGTCTTCTCAGTGACATACCAAAGCAAAGGACTCCTTCTCTGTGGAGTGAAGAGTCCTGTCTAAGCTCCGGCCACTCAGACACCCTCCCCAGCAGCAGGATAACAAAAATCCACTGGGAGGCAGCTCTGGCCCCTCCTCCAGGACCCATCC
The DNA here is from genome assembly GCF_030254825.1 of Meriones unguiculatus. NCBI lineage: Eukaryota > Metazoa > Chordata > Mammalia > Rodentia > Muridae > Meriones > Meriones unguiculatus. Next base: position 20,667,622 of record NC_083351.1, read on the forward strand.
CCCTAACCCCTGAGTGACAGACAGGTGGAGCAGAATTCAGACACCTCAGAGTCTTATAGGCCCCTGCACCATGCCACCCTCCCCCCTCTTTTAGATAATTGACAGGAGAGCAAGCACCGGTTTGGGAGAACAGGAAGGTGGTTGGTTGGTTGGCTGTGGGCTTTTCCCTATTTCAGTTTGGGGCTGGCTGACGATGGAACCTGAGGGCTCACACATACTAAGCACATGCTGGATGTGCCCTGAGCTACACCCTCAGCCTTGATCTTGTGCTTTCTACCAGCCTGGGCCAGAGTCACATCTGGGACCTGGTCTTTCTGCCTTGCCCACGAGCTGGAGAAAGATGGGTGACAGAGTTAACTCAATGGACCCACTCACTGGGAATGGAAGAGACAGAAAATTGTTGCCTACATTGGTAGATGCGTGCATGAAGGATAGGTACATGAGTAGATGATGTGTGTATGCATGTATGGATAACAATAACGGATGGAAGCATGCATGTGTGGATAGATGAGTGTGTGAGTGGATGGATGGACAACTGAATGAACACAGGAAAGAAGAATGAGAGCAAGAATGATTGGATGGAGTGAATAAATGATCTCTTAAGTTACTGGATAGATGGTAGCTGTGTAAATGAGGTCACACAGCTTCTATGAGGCTGAGCTGGGGCTATGCAAATCTGGCTGTATGGCCCACACTGCCAGCTCTGCCTTGGGCTAATGCCATGGCCAGGGTTCCCAGAAGACTGGGCCTCCCCACTAAACCCCACCCCTAAACTGATGTTTTAAACTCAGGCCTACAGTCAGAACCACTGGATTTGTCATGGAATGATTTGCTCTCGTTCCATCAATGGTTTCCAGAGTGGTTGGCTTGCTTGGCTACTCGCCTCTAGAAGGCTGGAAGGCTCTGTACAAGCTGACAGTTTGCTATGCCCTGGGTAGGGCAGCAAAGAAGGGTGTCAAAGAGGGACCTCCCAAACCTAGCCACAAGCAGACCCTTTCAACACAACCGGGCCCAGAGACATCTGATTTATAGACACCAGGAGCCAGACCAGTTGAGAACAGGAGAGAGGTCACGTCACGAGGGGTGCCAGACACCCATCTAAGACACATATATGTATTCACTCACCCACCTCTGTCAATGACCAGAGGATGAGACCCTGTTTAGATCTACTCAAGAGAGAAGGGTCCAGATTATCCAGGCCCAGCCAGCTACACAATCTCTCAAAGCCACTGCCTCCTCCAAGATAGACACAAGGCCCTTACATACTCAACCATGGCAGGACCAACTGTGAGCTCAAGGCCCAGAAAACGGCTTACAGCCTCCATGTGGAGGAAATGTCTGTGCAGTCAGAGCCACCAGGGGACAGATCTGTGACCTGTGACCTCATTATGCTCTAGGCCCCAGGATGTCAAAGCTAGTACAGTCACAGCACAGCCAGAGGTGACAAGGGCAGCTCTTGGTTGCAGGGAAGCAGGCGACTCTCAGGCCCCTGAGTTTTGTGGCATCCCAGAGAACTTAGAAAAACTTGCACTTCGGAGACCTGAGGGAGAGGGGATCCAGGAAACGGAGGAGTGGGATGAGAGCATCCTTTGAGCCCTACTTGTCACCAGGTGCTGTGGTGTGGCATGCACCCATATGTTGTCACACTGACCCTCACAACATGGTCCCACTTTTCAGAGGAGAAAACTGAGTGTCTGTATTATGTGGTATGTTTGTTAGCAAGGCCAAGGTTCCACTCAGACCTGTCCAGCTCATGATGGTTCTTGAGCCTTAGTAACTACAAACAGGAAATGACCAGCAGCTACTAGCCCTATCAGGTAGAGCGCTAGAAAGGGGGCAGGACTGAGGATGGAGAAACTGAGGCTCAAACCATGACACTGCCCTCCTGAGGCATGTGGCCTGTCAGCCTCCACTTACTCATCCCTTATGGGAAGAATGCTTCTCCTCCCACCATGTGATATGAGAGTTCAAACGACACCCGTGTACCTGGCATATCACAGCCAGTGATGATAAGGCTGAAATGCAGGCTGGCCAAGCCAGGCCTTCCACCATGACACCTGCCTATTTGGAATCTCCTGGCTCCTGGCTCCTGGCTCTTTCATGCCTCTTTTCCTCCACTATCAATCCATCTCCTCCTTCCTCCCATTCATCCTTCCCTTTATCTTTCCATTTCCCTCCATCCATCCACCCCTCCATTGCTTCCTCCTTCCTTCAATCCCTCCATTAATAAGAGGTTGAAGATAGAAGATAGAGGAGGGACAGATGGATGGATATGTAGATTGATGGAATAATAATCTATGGAGGGTGATTGGATGGAGCGAGCAAGCGAGAGTAGGTGTTGGATGGATGGTGGATAGGTGATCGTTGAATGAATGGATGGATGGTGAGTAGGTGGATAGATAGAGGTAGGTGATGGATGGATAGTGGGTAGATGGATAAATGATGGGTGGGTATATGCACGAGTAAATGGATAGATGGTTAGATGGCAGGGAGATTGCTGATGGATGGATGGGTAGATTGTGAATGAGTGGATAGTAGGTAGATGGTGGGTGGGTAGATGGATAACTGATGGATGGATGGATGGATGGATGGATGGATGGATGGATGGATGGATAGATGGATGGATGGATGGATGGATGGATGGATGTGGGTACTCAGAGCTGGTTCACATACCCAGAGGTTTCATCACACCCACACGCACCCACAGCAGATCTCCACAAGAGGACAAACTCCTCATAGGCCAAAGGCCGCCTGCATCGTGGGGAGCTGACCTACCCTTCCTGGTTGCTCCTCAGAGCCATGTCCCTGTGCAACGAGCCTCATGGCCTCAGCCTGCTGTGTCACCCACCCATTAGATGACAAGTGGACCCCTGCACCCAGAGTATGAGGCGCAAAGACGCCCCAGGTGGGGGCTGCTCTTGAGCAGTCTGCAGAGATGAGCCCCACATCCCTTCCTCAAAGAAAGCCATGGCTCACCTCACCAGCAGGCCACTATGCTGGTGCTGCTGCTGCTGCTGCTGCTGCTGCTGCTGCTGCTGCTGCCGCTGCTGCTGCTGCTGCCGCCACCACCACCGCCACCTCCAAGCTGCTTCCAGTCAAGTTCCATCCATACTCCACCCTCCTGCACATGCAACCCTTGCTACATCCATAAGCCGCTACCTCTATCCCACGTGAAGGAGGTGAAAAATGAGGCTCATGGAGGTGAAAGGCCTGCCCAGGGCCTTCAGTCATGGACAGAACCAGGCTGAATTCAGGGCACTCTTCCTGAGGATGCACAGACATCTCCAGCATTCCCCCAAGCTCTCCTGACCGCCCCTCCTCAAATCCCCCCCACCTCCAACCCCAAACTCCAACCCCCAACTCCCTACCAGCCCCACGTGCAGGCAAACATCACTTCCTGTTCTTTAAACAGACCAGAAATGGGCTCATTTTCCAATTTGCCTCACCCTGAGCAGTAATGTCCATGAAATAAAGCCTTGATGTGCTAATTGCTTATGGGGTTTTTCTCTGATGCCCATTAAAGTAAATACATGACTGGCAAAATAGAAAATGTTTGCCCGTGCCTGACTCAGAGGCCCTTTCCTATCCCCAGTGAGCAACCTACTGGGGGCGGGGGTTGGGGGGAGAGCTCTGGAGGAGAGAGGAAGTGTTGGGAGGGAGAAAGAACTTGGGAGAGGTAAGGGAGAGATGAGCTGGAGTTAAGGAATGGGGCTGGGAGGAGGGAGAGAAGGGGAAGGAGATGAGGGAGGTAGAAGCACTTGACGGATAGTCAGGCCTGGCCTCTGCTGCCCAGCACAGCCCAGGGCAGCCAGGTTCCTCTCTCTCTTGAGAAGGCTCCCCCTTGGCTGCTGCTCCTGGCTTCAGCCAGCTGAGCACCGGCCACATGAATTAAGACCTCATGGGGAAGAGAGTAAGAATGACCATGGCGGCCCCTGAGAGTGGGACACAAGGACTTCAACACTTCCAGCTCCTGGGGGTCAGAATACCTATTTGCAGCATCCACAGAGCAGAGCTGGGGAGGGGACAGACACCTGCTGTCCCCAGAACACCAGAAGCCACATGGAGTAATCTAATACTGACGAGTGAGAGAACCCTCCAGAGGTGGCTACCTGCTCCTCCGACAGCAGGGACAGAGGAAGTCAGAAAGGCAAGAGGAAGGAGTGAGGCCGTGAACAACAAGGGGCTAAGCCGGAGCAGGCACAGAGGCAGAGCCAACCCAGGAAAGCTGACGGGCGTGTGTTCGAATCCCAACACCTCTGCTTTGCTCCTTTTCCCTCTGAACCCCACTGACCCTCCTGTGAGACAGAGATGTCCCACTCAGAGGGTCTCGTATCTCCTAGAGCAACGCTCGTGAGCAGAGCCTGAACAGCCTGAACTCACTAATTACTATTTATGGAAATGCAGCATGCTCTGCATTATATTCATTTATTATGAACATTACCTTTATTTCTGCTGTCTGTCTATTTATGTGTGTCTGTTACATTTATACGTATTTTTTTGAAGATAGATTATTGTTTATTATTTATACAGAATTCTGCCTGCATGTGTGCCTGCATGCCTCAAGAGGGCACCAGATCTCATTAAAGATGGTTATGAGCCACCTTGCGGGTTGCTGGGAATTGAACTCAGGACCTTTGGAAGAAGAGCCAGTGCTCTTAACCTCTGAGCCATCTCTCCAAGCCCTAAACTGCCATTGATAAGTCAGTTCTTGTTACCACCACTGAAGGGCCAGGAAACAGAGTGAGCAGGCTCCGCTGCCTCTCAGTCAGACCAGGGCCAGCACTGTCTCACACCAGGATTCGAGACTGCGGTCACTGATCCTCCACAGCACCTAACGTGAGGTCCCTCGGACATTTCTGTCCAGCTCAGAATGAAGATGTCCTGGAGACATAGCCATTGGCCCACAGGAACAAAGGAAGACTGACGCATGAGGAACATCCTTGGGGCACTGCTTCAGGAATGTCACCTCACCTCGCCACAGCACTTAGGGATAAGCTGTTAAATTCACAGTGGTGCGGGACAGACCCAGGGGCATAGAGGCACATCTGGCCCAGGCCCCAGGGGCCCCTTCCAGCCAGGGAGAGATGGAACATGGAAGGCTGGATGCCTCTACGGAGACCGACAGCCACGAAGAGGCTTCAGAAATGGCACTATCCACCTCCACCCCCACCACCCCTGGAGCCCTTGGAGGGGGAGTAAAGGGGTTAGCTGCCACAGGTGTTTTCAGTATCAGGATGGAGCTCAGCGGAAAGACCATGTTGGTTTCTCCCTATGCTGGCTGACAGCCCCATTCCTAGGCTGATGGCGCCACCTGGTGGCCAGCTCCTCCATAGCAGCTCCGGGACCTTAAGAGCACATAAGTTTGCTGTGCAGTTTGGAGGCTGTTATTTGACCCCTCTAAGCCTGGGGATGGGAGCCAGAAGCGCACACCACATCCTTCAGCCTGTTACTCCTGCCACCGCTTCATGAGTCTGGTTCCATGTTCAATCTCGGGTTTGCTATGTTGCCAAGGATGACCTTGAACTCCAAATCTCCGTGCCTGTAACTCCCAAGAACTAGAATTACATTCACTTGTCATCACGTTCGGATCGTATTAGGTGCTAGAGACGGACCCAGGGCTTTGTGTGCCGCTAGGCAAACCGTCCAAACTACACTCTGTCCAGCTGCAGGCTCCTGTACTCCTTTGTGTTAAACTCACAGGCATCTGGGACAGATGTGGGACTGGGGCTCTCCACCTCCCCGTTTCATTTCAAACGCTGTTGGTCCGGGGGGCGGGGACAAAAACATGTAATTTTTAAAAAAGAGACACAAAGGAATCGCGCTTAAGGCCTGCTACCCTCCTCCCTGCCAAATCCTGTCACCAACTGCATTTATGAAAACGAGACTCCTCATCCCTGAAACCCTGTAAGCCATGTGCTCCAAGGCCAGGCGATCCCACTCTTGCCCAAGGAAAGAAAGATTAAAAAAAAAATCTGATTAGTTTAGTCCTGTGTGTCTATGTAAAATTCAGAGAAACAAAATTAGAGGGAACTTGTGCTCACAGATAGACCCTGGCTGCCTGGAAGTGGCTTGGAATCCATATTTCTGAAATTGGTTTATAACCTTGGGTTAATCCAATCTGGATTGGAGAGAGACAGCGAGAGGTAAGGGAAAGGTGAGTGTCACAGAGACCCGAAGCAGACTGGAGAAGAGAGGTGTGTCAGTGCCGGGGTTTAGAGCAGGAAAACCCCAAGACGCTGTCCTATACCAACGTGGGGTGGAAGGGCAGGTTCCAGAAACACCACACAGGGAATGAGCCACACAGGGCTTCCATTCCCACCCGGCAGGGCCATCTGTGGCTTCTGCCCTCTGAGTCCCCAGAACCCCTCCTCCCCGTGGAACCACTGCCTAACTCCTCAGTCTTAAGGTGACCTTAAGATATCTCTGATGTCCCACTTCTCCACACTCTATGGACGGAGAGAGTCAGTCAAAGCATGCAGCTTCTGGCCACACCGATAGGTCAGGGATAGGCAGAGTGTCCAGTTGGAACCAGAAGCAGGCCGAAGCCTGTGAGCTTGGAGCTTGAAGGATATGAGCTACAGAGCTGTTGGCATCTTGGGGAGAGGCCTGCCCATGCAGGAGGTGGCCAGTCAGAGTGGAGAGTAGAGCCAAGGACAAAGACAGATGGGGCCCAATAGCATCATTGAACATAGGGCCTTCAGGCGTGGACCCCTCGGTTGCCTCCTTAGCTGAAGTCCTTGTCATCAGCAACCCAGAGCCTTGGTCATCTCTCCCAGCCTCCAGGGCCTGAGGTTGTCTCCTGAGAAAGTGGCCAGCTGCTTCCCATCTGCATCCCATACTCTCCTGATGCAGAATTCTTTCCCCTGGAGCAGCCCATTGACAACATACATGCACATGCATGCACACAAGAACGAATGCACGAGCGCTCCAGGTCTATAGCAAGGCCTGACCAGGTAGGGACTGATCCAGCCTCACACCAGGGAAAGCCCCTGACCCATGCCTCTCCTGCCCTTTGTTCTGTGGTCCCTCTTGGAACTGGGCCTTGTCAGTCTCCCTGACCCTATCCTCTATACCCTACAGTCTGCGTGGTGGGGTCCTCACCCCCTGCCTGAACCCTGGCTCTCAAGCATGGGGCCCTGCTCCTGAAAGGACAACCTAGTCCAGCTATAAGCCTGCTGGCTCCTAGAGTGACAATGGGGGAAGAGCGGCCTGTAAAAGGAACTTCTATCCGCCTGCTTCACTTGTCCTGCTTTAGTTGTCCTGCTGTCTGCTAACCTAGGCCTGGTCTGGAAGCTTCCAGCCTCCGTACAATCTAACCCAGGCATAGAACGTTTTCAGCCTCTGAGATCTGCTGCTTAATGAGCTCACCCTTTCTTGCTCCTCCTGAGCTGTGGGATGGCTGGCTCAGCTGATCTGGACCAAACTCCTCTTCCAGCTAACTTATTCAATCTGGCTTTTCTCTCCATCTCCATCCCATGCTCTGCTTGGCCTTAAACTATCTCCAGAAACCTGCTCTAATCTCCTGGCACCTTCTCATTTTCTGCCTCATTCGGTCTTCACCTGAGTTCTCTCTCTCTCTCTCTCTGCAACCTGCCTCTCTATTACTGCCCCAGTAAAAACTGCCTGCTCTCTCTGCATTGCCCCTTAAGTAACTTTTCTTTCCTCTCTCTTCTCTCAAGGGTTGGGCATATCCTATTCTGTCAAATCTTTCTCTGATTCATCACTATTTCTGCCACTCAATTAGACATCACTTTCCAACAAGGGTGCTTCCTTCTGCAAACTAACTTTACCTTCATTGTTTGGGATTAAAGGCATGCACCACCATGCCTGGACCTAAGCTTTTTTTTTTTTTAAATCTGGTACTTGCTCCATACCAGGCTGACCTTGAACTCAGATCTGCTAGCCTCTGTCTCCTGGATTAAAGGCATATTTGTATTCCAGCCCGATCACACAGACATAAAAGATGTGATCTCTTGCCAGAACAGCCATGTTCTGAATTAGCATTTCTCTATGGTGGCCCCTAAGTCTGCTGAGCCCATCCTGTGTGGTGAGGGGTGATGTTCGTTGTTGGGGTGGGGAAGGTGGGACAAAGCCAGTTCCTGTGTCGTAAACACAAATACTGCCTCCTGGGCTTGTGGGAAGACTTGTGAGCAGGTCCCAGCTCTGCCTGCAGGCAAAGGTCCAAACTCAGCCCAAGGGTCTCAACGCCTTCTGCCAACAGCCTTGCCTGGGACCGAACAGGGCCCGCTTCAAAGTCACTGTCCTTCCCTGGAGATGTGACGTGGAGGCTGGGTCCCTTCGGTCTCCCATCTAATCCAGTGTTTGAGGGAGGCATGCATGCCCAGTCACACCTGTACAAGAAGGACCTGGCAATGTCTCCCCCTCACCTAGAAATCTTCAAGCCTTCCCACCATCCTCCAGACTAAGCCCAAAGTTCAAGACCATCTTTTGAGACCAGACAATCTCTCAAGCCTCTTTCCGGGCTCCACCTACTCACTGGCCTGGTGGAGTTTACTCCAGATCTGCGGTCCTGCTCCGGACGTCCCATATGCCTCTCCCTGCCACTCAGTGTGTTCCTCCCGCCTCCCCTGCCCCTCTACATCCATGCTGAGGCTGGCCTCTGCCAGGATGCCTTCCCCATCCCTGGCCTTCCTGTTCCCCCATTCTACAATCCTGGCTAGAATCTCTGCATGGTTCGTCCTCATGCCTGTGGTCCTTCCCCCACACAGTGAGTGCAAATTACCAGAGGCCATGGGGCACTTTCCATTTTATCCCCAGCACCTAGTGTGCACTCTGCCTTCCGAGTGGCTTCACTGATGTATGGTGAACTCATGTGCATGACTGAGCCGGGCAATAAAGAGCAGCTACTTTGTGAACCTGGCTCCTCAGCTCTCCTTCCCCCAAAGCCCTGAACCCCTGCTGACTTCCACCCTTTCTCTCAGGTGCTTCGTATCCTGTGTCCTCAGAGGACTTTGCCTGTCCTCCAAGGATCTCCTACCCTCTCTCTGTAAACCCATATTGCCCAGCAGGTCCTGTCTCATGATTACCCAGCTCTCTAGAAACCCTGGGCACAGATCTCTTGAGAGAAGGCACGGGGCCCCAGTAAACATCAGCGATGCAGGGGGATTTACACCTCGGGATCCTAAACCTTCCACCCTCTCCTCCCTGTGAGACAACTCCTGGACATTCGGGGCCTGGTAGCCAGCTTGTGAGAGGCGCAGGCAGTGCTCATGGGTGCTTCTCAACTTGTTTGCTTCAGTTTGGGATCCTTAAAAAGAGCCCGGGCCATCTTTCCATTTCCGTGAGGAGGACCCAAGACCCACAGTTGGATCAGGATCACACAACATCAGTAAAGCGAGGCTGCAGTGTCAGTCAACCAACCTTTGCCCCTTTCGGTCCCGTTCTTTCCATGGCCCCTAGACTGGCCGGGCCCCACTGTATTTGTTGCACAACTGAGTGACAGAGACAGCTGCTGTCCCAAAAGGCCTCCATGCTCATTTCTAACTTCCTACCTGAGCTCTGGGATCTTCAGGGTGGTGCAGCGCAGACCACAGACAAGGCTAGAGAAACTGTAGGTTCTATCTTTTTTGTGGGGGGGGGGTCAAGGCAGGGTTTTTCTGTGTAGCTTTAGCTCTCCTGGACTCGCTAAACTGCAGGTTCTATACCCAGCCCTCAGCTCTCTGGAAGCCCTGGACACAGGCGTCATTTGAGAGGGGACAGGACCCTGCGTGCAAGCTCCCGGTGGACTGAGCTCCTTACGAGGGACAGACAGTGGGAAAGCCAAAATCTGCATGCTGTGGTAGGCTCCTGGTGCATACCAAAAGTCCAGGCAGGCCAGCCTGTGCAGGCTGCTCAGCCACAGAGCCTCAAGGGAGTGGCTGGAACCTGAGAATGTCCCCCTGCGTTGTTGGTAGGCCAGGCTACAGGGCTCAGATTTCCTTTCCATAACTGAGGACTCACATCGGTGGCAGGCCTTATCAAGTCACCAGGGAGCTGAGTGGCACAGGTGCCAGAATCTGGGAGCTAAAGGAGGAGGAGCCCTCCAGGTCAGAGAGGAGAGGACCGGAGCTCAGAGCACAGAGCCCAGGAAGGGCAGGTGCAGAGCAAGAATCAGGAGTGTGTCTGTACAGGGACTACCGCTGTAACTGGAGGACAGAGGGGACACACAAGAAAATGGGGCTTCCAAAGCGGCAGACAGCATAAAGGCGACCAGGCCAACCCAGGCTCGGCAGATCTCCCCATCACCCCCACTGGCATATGCCCACCCCAGGGTTCCCAGATACCCAGGAGAGACACCTAAAGCCACACTCCCCTCCAGATACAGCCAGAGGGATATGAAGACACAGTGAAAACCCTGAGAACCTCTCAAGGCCACCCTCTCCCCGCTGCCTGGTACGGAGGCAGCGTACACACTTGATATCAGAGAAATGAATGCCTGAACAGACGGAGTCCTGATGCAAGGACCGCCCCACAGACGGTGGCGGAACCCAGCCACCGCCCAGCCTTTCTCTTCATAAAGTGGGGGTGATGGGTGAGCCTCCTCTGGCTGGTTACTAGGAGTGCTGGCTGAGACCACGGGGATGAACGTGAGGCTGAGCAGGCCGGACGTGAGCCGCTCTAGGCCTGTCACCACTGTCATCTTCATCGGCACCGTGCTGCTGTCCCCACAGCCCCCTCATCACAGCACCCCAGTGCGTGTGCCTGCATCCACATTATCCTTCCTCCTGGTCCCCAGTCACCATCTCTAATTCCATCCCGGGTGTAAAATGCACCACATTTAATTGTTTTTTCCTCAAGGAACAGGAAAATCACTTAGAGTCAAGAAAGGGTAAAGAATTAACTGGAGAGAGGGGAAAAAAAATCAGGAATATATTAAGCTTTTGGTTGGAGAAAAAAAATGCATACCGTCTCTCACACACCCATTCTCTGCATTTTTACCTGTGCACACACCCCTGCTCCTGGACACACATGGGCACACTCAGGCACACACAGACGTCATCACTCACTCCCAGCGGGCACAAGCCCGCATCCCTTCCTGCTCCTGGCCCTAGGACAGCAGAGGCTGGGGAGACCTACAGCCATCTTCCCCAGGCTGCCTCGCTAAAGCAGCAAAGCCAGGCTAACTCCAGCTACAGGGGACATTCCCAGGACCCTTCGAGCCACGCGTTGGGTGGGAGGCGGCAAGGCCATGGGAGCTGTTAGTCGATTCTGTTCTCCAGGACAGCCAGCCGCTTGCTTACAGCTTCCAGTAGACTTGGAGTTAAGGGCAGGTGCCAGTGGTTGGAGATGGGAGGGATGGTTTCCTGTCCCCCCTCCCCCAGGAGCTACATCCAGGACTTTCTCTCCCTCCCTCCCTCCCTCCCTCCCCCTTTGCCAAGAGTACTCAGCTATGATCATTCAGGCTCAGTCCTACCATGAGCCATCTGAGACTGGGAGCTATCAGGTCATGGTCCACCTCTAAATGAGGGCTGGGGTTCACCATGTCACCAGGTGCCTGAGAAATGAGCCAATGAGCTCTGTTGGTGGGGGGGAGGGGAAGCATATCCAGAACTCTATTGTGGGGCATGTGAACCATGCGAAAAGGAGAGCCAGCCCAGAGAAAGAGTAAGGTTGAGATGTGTCCAAACCCTGAAAAATCTCATCGGTCCTCACCACCAGACAGAGATCCTGCTGGCATACCCACCTGCCTAAGCACCATGTCGTCCATCCAGCCCAGTCCATCTGGACGCCCCAAGGGAAGGGCGGACCTGGACCAGCACTCTATCTGTGTCCCATCCCTAGAACTTGGCTTCTGCCTCAGTTTCTCTGCCTTGTAGGAGGCTCTGAGCTTGACAAGGTCTATTACCAGGCAGATGCCAGCCTCTCCAGACAGAAGCCCAGCCTTAGAAGGAGAAGGCTGCCCCAAGCTTTAGGCTACATCTAAAGCCAGACCCCTCTCTATGGTCATGCCCCAGAAGCCTGGCCCTTTGTGCTTCTCCACAGCCTGAGGAAGGATATGCTTCCTGGTCAGGGCCTGCAACAGGCCTTCCACCTTGGCCTCAAATCCCAGTATGGACTCACAGGCACAGGGATCTTCCTCTGCAGTGGAGAGAAGGGAAAGAGAGGAGGCCACTGCTGAGCCATGGGAGGGAGGCAGCCAGTCATTGCTGGGGCTGACACATGGAAATGGTGGGGAGGGAGGATCTGGGAGCACAGAAGGAAGAATAGCAGGAGGACGTCAGCGTCTCTACACAGCACACACAGGAGTGGTGAGGAGTGAGCTTGGAATGTCCTCAGAGCCCTGATAGGGAAGTGGGTTGAGCACCTGCTATGTGGGGGTATGTAAGCCGTCTTAGCAGAAGACACATCTGGCTCTGACAGCTGGAGTGAGTGAGTGTGTGTGTGTGTGTGTGTGTGTGTGTGTGTGTGTGTGTTCCTGTGTGTGTGCATGTACGTGTAGCAGGTGTCATTGCTCAGGTGCCATCTCCCTAGTTTCTGGAGGCCTGGTCTTACCTTGGCTTGAAGCTCACCAAGTAGGTTAGCCTGGCGAGCCAGGAAGCCCCAGGGACCCGCCTGCCCGTCCCTGCTTCTTTAGATGTGGCTCCCAAGCATGCCACACCTGGCCTTTTTAATTCATTCTTTACACATGTGGGTGTTTGGCTTGCCTGTGTGCCTGTGTTCTATGTCCATGCAACATCCTCGGAGGGTATCATTTCTTCTGAAACTGTAGCTACAGACAGTTGTGAGCTGCGGTGTAGGTGCTGGGAGTCAAACCCGGATCCTCTGGAAGAGCAGCCAGTGTTCTTAACCGCTGAGCCATCCCTCCAGCTCTCTGACTGTTTTGGTTTGGTTTGGTTTGTTCACTATTTTAGGCGGGTTTGGGGTCTAGAAATCAGGTCCCCGTGCTTGCAAAGCTAGCACGTTACCAACTAAGCTTTCTCACTGCTCAGGGACCCAGACTTTGCACCACAGGGATCAGACCATGGGCCAAGAAGACAGCAGAGTTCGATCCTGGCTCCCCAGCGGTCAAATGCGATCCCACCCCTGAGGCCTTGGCTTTCCTGTCTACAAAAGGGGATCATGAACTTCCTACCAAATGGGGCAAATGTTCTAGCAGAGCGCCGAGAACGGAACCGGTCAAAGAGAAGAGGCCAGTGTGTCTCTGCTAGGAGACAGCCAGCCGGCCCACGGGGGGTGGGGGGGAGCTGCCCCCCTTCAGTATCCCTCTCTGCCTTAGCCATCCCACACTATGGCTCTTCCCCCCTCAGAGCCCCTCCCATTGGCGAGCCCTTGCCTCACTCACCCACACAGATTTTCTTCTGCAACTTCTTGCCGATCTGATTGATGGTCTTGAAGTCAGCTGTGTAGAAGTAGTGGTCTGCCACGGGCTCGGAGGCAATTTCCCTCAGCTCATCCTCCACAGCATTGCCCACGCCCACTGCGAACATCTTAAAGCCTGTCGGAGGAAACGAACGCAGACAGCTGGCCTCCAGGGCGGGCAGGCAGAGGGCCGAGCCTCCGGAGGGATGCCTAGACAACCCTCCCAGGGTACATCCTGGTGGCAGCTGCCAGAATTGCAGGCACTATGCCCGTATCAAGAACAAACCTACGTTGTCTGGGTTCTGCTGTTTGTTCCTGTTTGGTGATGTTTGTGCTGGGAGCTTCGTATGACCCTCAAAACATCAATCTGGTGGTTATTCATTTCCTCGTTTAGTTAAAATGCTATGGCCTGTCTCGAAGCAGGGTTGCCTTCCAACAGTTGGTGTGTTCTTGGGAACCAACAATCGACTGGGGGAGTTGTAAATTTCGGCAATAAAAAGACCATGGGAAAAGCCACTTGGCCCTCTGGGGACCCAGTTTTGTCACCAGTGTAAGAGAGAATGGGCCTAACGGATGCCTCCCTATTTGAAGCAATCTGGGTTTAAAACATTAATCAGAAGTCACTGAGCCAAGCTACACAGTAGAGCCAGGCTCGTGGGTGTCCCTGGGCATCAGTGGGATACAGAGCCCAGGTAGGCGGTACATACCAAGGTCCTTGGCCTTCCTGGCAGCGTCATTAATGTAGTCCTGGCTCCTGCCATCAGTGAACACAATGCCCACCTTCTGGGCCCCAGGCCTTGCCCCGCTGGACACGGTGAAGGAATTGTCTATGAGATACTTGAGGGCGGCCCCAGTCATGGTGCCTTTCTCCATGTAGGACATGTTCCTCACCGCGGCCTTAATGTCCTTCTTGGTGTGGAAGCGACCGAGAGGGAACTCCTGGCGCACGGAGCTTGAATACTGTACCAGCCCCACCTGGGCCAGCCTGTCTGACACATCCAGCGTGTCCACGATCTGGTTGATGAACTTCTTCACCAGCTCGAAGTTCTCAGGCCGCACACTCTTGGATCCATCAATGAGGAAGACCAGGTCGGTGGCCGAGCCACTCCCGCCACCCCTGCAGACTGAGGAGGGCGCAAGGACAAGGAGATGAAGCTCGAGGACACGGTTATCCGTTCCCGACATTGACTGGGCGCTCAACGATGTGCACGCTCGGGACTCAAGGCTCACCCTCTGGTCTCAGGATTCCCTCTACAGAGCCCCAGTTCCTGGCCCCATTTTCCAGCCTCGGAAACAGCTGGCAAATGACACAGCTCAAAACTGCTGGCACCAAGATTTCACCTCACGATCCGTGCCTCGCCCCACCTCAACACACCCACCGCCTAGTGGGACGAGGGGGGGTCAAGGGTCGGGAGAGAGCCTCTCACAGTTAACTGGCTCTGGAAAGCATCTGTCCACTCTGAAGATTGGTCCAGAAGCAGAGAGCAGGGAGCCTCGGGTGGGTCTCCTGGGGAGCAGCCACACCCCTGCCATCTCCCCCTTTCCTCCCCGGGGCCTGCCGGTGCCCAGCCACTGACCGTTGCAGGTCTTGCCATCGCTGTTCAGGGTGAAGCCCTCGTGGCAGGCACAGGTGTAGGAGCCTGGAGAACTGACGCACACCTGCTCACAATCGTGATCCCCTGTGGCACACAGGTCTGACACCACTGGGGAGAGAAGAGGAGGCTGCCCTAGCTCACAGAGGCTTGGATGTCTCAGCCAAGTGAAGATCGGCCTTCCGAGAAACTGGGGCACATGCACCCCAGAGTGGATACAACCCAGATCCCCAAAGAAGGAAATAATGCTGCTGATAGAACCCAGAGGCCTTGCAAGGGTCAAGGCCCCTTGCCTGTCCTGTTCACCCCAGACACTCACACCGCAGTGAGTACAGCAAGCACACACAACTCCATTCATAAGTCTGCTGCATGCTGGAAGCTAGTACTGTGCCGTGCCCTCTGTGACCCACTCGATTCTCACAGTAAGGAACACTGGCTGAGCCACACTGCACACACGGGAAAGACCGGGCCCCAGCCTCACCCCTTCTGACCAGTCACAGGCCAAGAAATCCTCCCACAAAGGCCCATCTCCCCTCCGCAAAGGACTCCAGACCTTCCCAGGCCCCTCAGCCCTCACCCCTCCACCCTTCACCCAACTCCACCATCTCTGGCCCGGCTCTGAGACGGGTTGGATCCGATCCACAGATCCCCACAGTTGACTCTCAACCTTGCTTCAGCACAACCTTCCTGTCCAGGCCCCGCCCCCAGGCCTCGAGGCCCCGCCCCTCCCAGCCTCGCACCGCAGAAGGCCTCCTGGAACTTCTTGGCCAGTTTCTCGATGACGTTGTAGCTCTCCACGTAATCCACATGCTCGTCCTGCGGCTCGCTGGCAATCTGTCGCAGCGTGGCCTTGTCCACGCGGCCCACGCCGATGGCGAACAGCTCGATGCCACTAGCCCGAGCTCGAGCAGACACGTCCCGCACGCTGTCCTGGGGCCTCCCATCAGTCACCACAATGACAACCTGCACAAGGAGTCGTGTGAAGACCGGCTCCAGCGAGCCCTCAGGACTGCTGACGGAGGAGGAGCCGAAGGAAGGTCTCACTCTCACACAAACACACACACACACACACACACACACCAGGAAAAAGGTCCCACTAGCCGGGGAGGCTATAGGATTCTTCAGACTGTGGGAGATGAGGGCTGAGGTGTCTCCCTTCCAAGTTGGACCACTGGGGCCTTCTCCACCAGACAGGCAGCTCTGGGGGCCTGGGGTCCCACCTCCTGCAAACAGGAACTCTGCAAACAGGGCCATGTGTCTTCCTCACACTCAAGCTTTCTGGGGCCTCGAGCTGCTGAGACTCACTCCCTGATGACTGTGACCTCGCATCCCCCCCCCCCTCCGCCATGGGTGAAATTTGAAATTGTCCAGGCAAATTGTTAGTTCCTTGCCTGGAAGTAGAACTAACCCAGGCAAGGAACGAACGCCAGGTAGTTCTGCATAATGACCACCAGAGGGCAGCTGAGGCTCATGAATGAGGACCGACCCCTCTAGCCTTAGCTGTGTTGCCTTGGACCCAAAGGAAGGTCAACAGCCCAAACCCAGAGAGCCAACCCACTAAAGAAAAATGCTCTTTTGTCCTCCTTTACTACCCAGGATGACACCTACTCCTTAAGAGAAGGAAAGACGGCTGACTTCTCCCCTCCCACAGGCCGCTATCCTGTGCCCTAGATAGAGGGGGCACCAGCCTGGCAATGCCCTGGTGCCTGGCTGTCAAGTTGTTAGAGCCAGTCTGGGCCAGAAGTGGGGCTCCGGCCTTGCGGCCTTCTTTGCTGACCGCAGGCCTCTGCCTCTGTAGAAAGGCTCGGGGCCAGGGTGAGTGAGATGACTCGCTGGCAGGAGCCCCAGGGAGGTCGGCTGTTATTTTAGAACCATCACCTAGTCCCCTGGGAAGTGATTCTGCACATTCCTCCCCTCGGGGACCTGCATCGAAAGTGAGCTGTGACTCTGAGCTGTGGCTCCTAGTGTTTGAGCAAATGCCCAACCTTGAGACTTGGAAGTGCCTGCTCGCTAGGGGCAGCCTCCCTCTCGCCTGCCGGGGGAGTGCTGTCCCCAACTGTCCACCAGGCCTCCCTCTCTCTCCTCTCTCTCCATCAGCATGCCCTGGAGCTACCCCACCCTCTAATCTCACACCAGAACCTGCAGCGCCACAGATCAGGCCAGCAGCCTGGTGGTGTCACTTCTCTGGAAAACGGGGGGGGGGGGGGGGGGGTGTCACAGTCACTGAACACTTCTGCCGCCACTAAGAATTTGGGTTGGGCAAGTTGCTGGAGCCTTCTGCACCCAGGTGTGAAATGGGGTTCCCAGCTCCAGGCACCGTCCTTTAGGGTGCTATAAAGTGGGGTACAGACAGGAGCGAGGAAGGGGCTGTTCCCTGAAATGACAGGTAAACGGTGACTTCTCAGGCCAACAAGAGCTGGGATGGACTCAGAGAAAGGACAATGTGGCTAGAAACTGCGCTGCCGGGCACGCTCCTGGAGCGCTCCGTGAGTGTGACTAAGCGGCCTGTGTCACCTTCCTGAGCACAGCACTGGTGCCATATGGGACAGGCTGGGTGCCAGGCACCCGGCTGAGCCAGGCGGCGAGAAAGGTTGTCAGCGCTGCGCTCCATAGGTGGAGAAGCTGAAGCACTGTGCTTGAGAGTAGCTAGCACATCCCGGGTGGCAGTGTTAATAAGGGACAGCGAGGTGGCGGAACATAGCCCCTGGCCTGCCTCTCTGCTTCAAGGAAGATCCCAGTCCCAGCTCCGCCACTTCCGCTCTCTAGAAGAGCGTAACCATGGGGAAACTCCGGGCAACGCTCTGAACAGAGGCCTGGAGAGCCCTATGGCTTCAGCCCAGACTCCTCCTCCAACCAACCAGGGCTCCATACCTTGCTGATGTCGGGGGATCTTGTGCGCCCACCTTCCGCGTCGCTCAAGGCCTTGGTGATGGCGAATTGCAGGGCCAGGCCGGTCATGGTGCCCGTAGACAGTGGCTGGATGCGGCGCACCGCTTGCAGCAGCGAGGCCTTGGAGCCGTGGGCCCGGAGTGGGAACTCCGGCTTGACCGTGCTGGCGTAGTTGACCAAGCCCACCCTCGTGGCGTTGGGCCCCACATCCAGTGACTCAATGACCTGAGACAGGAACACCTTCACCTTCTCAAACTCCACGGGTCTCACGCTGCGGGAACTATCAACAACAAACACCAGGTCCGTGGGTCGTGTCCGGCAGAGGTGCCCTGAGGGGGGCGGTGGGGAGAAGGCAGAGAGCGAGAGAAGATGTCAGAGAAGAGGCCTTGGGCTCCTGAGAGCCGAGAGAGGGACTTAGTGGTCCAGCTAGGTTCTCAGCTGAGTGGATGGTCTCGGGCCTGTGGCTCAGCCCATGGGGAAGAAGGTGGGAGACCCCTCTGGTCTTAGGCCACACTTCCCACTTGAGGCCTCGTATGCAGCACGCCGACAGCACATCTTAGTGGGATCCTCCTAGGCACGTGGAGACTAGCCGGATTTCCTGGCAGAACGTTAGGCAGGAGGGCACTGAGGGACGTCCTGGGTGGACACAGCCTCACGGACCAGCACGGTACCCACCAGCAGAACCTCTTTGCATCAGCAAATTTGGAACCACTTCCCTCCCGGGACAGAGGAGGAGCAGGAATGCCTAGTGCCACCTTGTCACCTGGCCAGGTGGGCCCCGAGACACCCTCACCCCAGGAACAGTGTTTCTCCAGACCGCCAGCAAGGTGGCACCGGTGGCTGGGAGGTGCCAGCAGTAGAATGAGGCAGGCCAGCGCTCAGCTGTGGCCCTGGTAAAGGGTACCATGTTTTTGAACCTCATTTCTCATCTGTGTGGAGGGAGACCAAACTGAGAGCTGACGACCTGTTTGTAAAGCAGAGATGGGCTCTGTGACAGGCTGCCTTGTCCTGCCCAGCCCATGTGGGAACAAGCCCATTCCCTGTGGGCACAAAGGACCAGTAAAGGAAGGATGTACAGGCAAGCCTTGGCATCCGTTTCTTGGGAGTCCTTAGAAATGGTCCCTACAGCTGGCAGCCTGCTTCCTGCTGGCTCAGCCTCCAACTGAGAGAGTGGGGTCCAGAGACAGAGTTGACCAAATCTCAGACTCATCCTGTCTCCTCTTGGCTCTGGGGCTATCTCGTGGCACAAACTGAGGCAGGTCCTCCTCCCACAGCCTCAGTTTCCCCATCTGTAATGGAGGAGCTGAGCACCTCAGGGATGCCAGAACATAACCCCTGAGAGCGCAACCCTGGTGGAAACTGAACAGACACCTGAACTGTATTCCCAGAACCCTGGGCCAGATATGGCTCCAGACTCCAGCTTGCTCTTTGGGAGCTCCTGGTCCCTCCCTGAGGGTCACCTGCCCCAGTCCTCCCTAATACCACCACCCTCCGTGACCCGATACCCCCAAACCCTGATTCTTGTTTAGCCTCCATCTGTCTCTGTGCTCAGCCTCCCAGGCCATTTGTCAAGGGTCATGGATCCAGAGTCCCCATCATCCGTGGTCCCCTTACCTCTGGGCTCGGGGGCAAGACTGAGGCTATCAGGAACCTGCAGCAGTGGCAGGAGCAGCAGGCTGCAGAGGGCAAAGCCTGGACCAGAGGCGACCTTCATGGCTGCAGCAACACAGACAGCAGCGGCCCACTGGAAGGGACCAGATGTGGGGGGCTGCCTTATCTACCACTGGGCAGGAGACAGCACCCCTGCCCCAACCCCCAGGGGCGGGGCCAGGCTGAATGGAGGTGTGTGTGCCTGGAGAGGGAGGGTAGGAACAGCTGGCCACAAGGGCCCCTTTGCCTGCAGAAGCAACTCAGCCACAGCTGGAATTCAGGAAATCTCAGGTGGGTGGGGGCGGCTCCTCCGGCCAGAACCCGTGCTCACTTGGACCTACCACCTAGGGACACTTGAGTTCCTTGGCCACAAGCCCCAGCTCTGCCCTGCCCCCTCATCCCACACCCAAGTCCTCCCCACCCACAACCCCAAGCCTGGTTTCCTCACTGAACATGCTTCCTAGTCACCTCTCCATCCTCTGCTCAATGCTTTCCTCTCACTGGCTCCACCCTGGCACAATTCTCCCAGATCTTAATGGCAACTAGCATGGTTGTGCTTGGCATGGGAGTCGGGGAAGAATGGGGAAGAAGGGAGATGGACTGAGGGCAGACGTGAGCCAGATCACACACCTGTGCGACCTCGGGCAGCTTGCTGCACCTCTCTGGGCCTCCTTCTTACATCTGGAAACAGGGAGCGCGTCAGTGCTGTCTCCCAGAGCTAGCTAGAGGGGTGAGAGGAATTTCCCAAACTGTGGTTGTCAATCTCTACAATAAAGCCAGCCTTGTAGGATCACATGGGGAGGCCGTGAGAAGACAGGAGAAGGAAGCTGAGGCAGGGGGTTGCCACTGTGGCAGAGGATGAACCTGTGCACTTCACTCTGGAATCGAAAAGGGTGTGGACGGCCCTAAAAGGAGCTGACCTACTCCACAGTTACGTCTTAAGAGGCTATGGCATCATCCTTCACACTGGTCGTTTCCTGTGTGTGTGCCCCACAAGCAAGCAGAGAGATGGGGTCCATCAGCCCACTTTCCATAGGCACCAAAGCCCGGAGAGGTTCAGTGAGTAGCCGGAAGCCACACAGCAGGTTCAAGGGCAGAGTCAGGGCACCTTCCCCTTTGTGGCTATGTTAAAGAAAACCTGCTCCCTTTGCCTTCTCCCATTTTGGCTTCATCTCTCTCCAGTTCTCAGCCCTCTGCACATTTGCAAACCCAGAAGCCCCTGGGCTGCTGACCCCTCCCTTCCACTGCTCAGAGGGCTGGCTTCTTCAGAGCAGCTGCATGGTCCCTAGAAACTGTAGCAAATATCCTTCCTCCCAAACTGCGCTGTGGTGGCTGCCCTTGCCACCCCGACATGGGGGCCTTTTCTATCTCGGTCCCCTTTCCATCCCTGAGGCCCAAGGGCAGTTGCCAAGCAGATGAAGAAGTAAGCTAACAGAAAGTAGTGATGAATGAGTTCCCATCTAGGTCACATGAGGGGCAGCGATGGTGACAATGACGGTGGCCACTGTGAGAGGTGTATGCGCTGGTGTATGGCCCTTGGCAGGGTGGGCAGAGAGAGCTTGAACGGGCGCCCATCCTGTGGCTCGGGGGACAGAGCCCTGTTGCTGGGCCCAGCTGGGCCCATGAAACCGCCCTTTCAGCTCTCTTCTGAATGGCCAGTCTGTGCCCCCAGGAGCAGCACAGACACCTTCTCTGTGTCACTCCCCTCGTTAGCAGAGTCCCAAAATATGCCCCAGGTAGGCTTTCAGGAACGAAGCGGGTTGCAGAGAGAAGGGCAGCTTTCACATTCCACTGTGGGGCCGACAGCCGGGGGCTCCTGGAAGTTCAGCGTACACCTTGAGAACAGAAAAAGAAATATTTGTGTTTTGAAAAATGTGAGACATTTTCCCTGGCCCCAGAACCGGGAACTATGTGTGCTCCATTTCCAACACCCGACAGAAACTCGCAGAAACCTAAGGCGCCTAGGGTAGCTCAGGGGAAAGAGCGAGTAGGTCTCAGTAGGAGATGAGCCCAGGACTCCCTCTGCAGTGCTCCCATGCAGGCCCAGTACTCTCCTCAAAGAGCCAACTGTCTCCTCTCAACCAAGAAGCCCAGCCCATTCTGCAGAAGCAGCTCCCTGCACCCACCGCCCATCACTGGCAGGACCGCTCAATCCCCTAACAAACCCTTAATTTTTTTTCTAACTTTTTTGAGGCAGAGTCTCACCCTCTAGCACAGGATGGCCTCCAGCTCACAACAATCCCCCTGCCTCAGCTTTCCAAGTGCTGAGGTGTAAGCCACCACATTCAGAGTTATCTAATCTGTATGTGTGTGCTCTCATGGGTTCATGTGTGGCGTATGTTTGTGTATGTGTGTGTGTGTGTGTGTGTGTAAGAGCAAACTCATCATTAAGTGTCTTCCTCCTTCACTCTCCAGACAGGGTGTGGTGGTTCGAATAAGAATGACCCCCAAAGGCTCACATATTCGAATGCTTAGTCACGAGGGAGTGGAACTGTTTGAAAGAATTAGAAGGATTAGGAGGTGTGGCCTTGTTGGAGGAAGCATGTCATGGAGGGCAGGAAGGAAGGTGGCTTTAACGTTTCTAAAGTACACAACAAGCCCCAATGTCTCCCTCTCTGCCTGTGGATGAGGATACAGCTCTCAACTACTGCTCCAGCACCACGTCCATCTGCATCCACTCCATCGTGATGATAACCGACTAAAATGGAGACTGCAAGCAGGCCCCAGTTAAATGTTTTCTCTTATAAGAGTTGGTCATGGTGTCTCTTCATAGCAAGAGAACCTTGGCTAAGATACAGGGTCTCTCAGTGAACCCGGAGCTCACCCGTCCAGCCAGGCTAGACAGACAGCAAGCCCCAGGGAATACCCCACCCCTTTGGTCCTCAGGTTGCAGGCACACATCACTATGCCCAACTTCTGTATGGGTGTTGGGAATTTGAACTCGGGTCCTCATGCTTGTGTGCCAAGCACTTTACCCACCGAGCCATCCCCCCAGCAGCATAATCTACAACTCAGAACCAACTGCTATTTTAGAACTCCCTCCTCCTAATAAAATAACTGCCCTGAAAGAGCTGGTTTGAGGCACGGTTTGTATGTTTACCCCATTCATATAAATTCAAACCAGTTAAATCTAGCTTCCTCGTTTGCATATCACCCAGAACCACCTTGAGCCGTGTCGTTGCCTGGCGGGCTGGGCTTGCAGGGATCCTGGCTAGAAGGCGACACTTTGGAATTGTGTGGAGCTGGGTTTGATGCTCTGTCCTGTTGTGTGCCTGCTGTGGTGGCCCCCAGAGCCTTCATCTTCTTTGTCCCTTGGTAAAGCTGAGGCCTTCAAGGTTCTGCCACAGGCTGGGAGAAGGAGGTGCAGTGCGCGCGACATGGACGCTGGCTTTTCAATCCCTTCTCACATCAGGAGAGGTAAGGCTGCAGTGACAAGCATGCCCAGGGTCATGGCGGCTTAGCGCAGGCTTTGTCTCTGCAAAAGGCCTGCTCCGATGCTGCTCCGATGCTGTGGTGGCCCTGATGAGGCCAAGTTCTGTCTTCAGACACCTGGCACATGTCTCGGACAAGGAGCGCAAGCCACCTGATGCCCCAGGGTATAGCATGGACACGTACGGAGTGGCAACAGGCGCAGCCACCCTCTGTCATGGCTCACATTGGTTGTCATCTTGAGGGGACTCTAGAGTCACCTAGGAGACAGGCTTCCAGGATTGTCTATGTTAGGTTAGCCCCTGAACATGCGGAGAGCGATTACCTTGGTTAGATTAATCGAGGTAGAAGGACTTGCCCTAAATATGGGTGATCACGTGGCCTGGGGTCCAGGACTGAATAAAATGGAAAAACAGAGCTGAGAACCAGCATTTACCGCTCTCTCTTCTTGACCAGCCACCTGGAACTCCTGCCAACATGGCTTCCTTCCCTCAAGCTATGAGCCAATAAAAAGAAACAAACAAACAACAATTTAAAAAAAAGTCTTCCTTAAGTTGCTTTTTTCAGGGTATTTTTTCACAGCAATAGAAAAAAAAAATAACCAACACATTCTCTGGTGTGAAAAGCTGTCTGAGGGCCCAGATCACCCCCAGATCAGAATTCAGGACAGCTAGAAGCACGAGCAGTCATGTGTAGCCCCAGCCTTACAAGGAGAGGCTTGCTTGAACCCAGAAGCCTAGACATCCGAGTGAGACCATTGTCTAAGAAAGGGAGTGGAGAAATCAGGCTTCTTGATCGCCTAACTGATGTAACACCTCAAACTTTGGCCTCTGAAGAACCCCAAAGGTCATCTAGACCAGAACATCTGGGCCTGGCTGCATAACCCACCCTGCTGGAGAGGTAGCATGTAGGCCAGAGGATGCCACAGGTGACTGCTCTGCTCGACCATCTGGGGTGCCCGCTGCACTGTCTCCCAGAAAGGCTGGCTGTTCACAGCTAGCTCTGGCTCCCTTACGCTGGCCACTCCTGCTTGCTGGGACACATCTGGTAACTAACGGGGCAGACATCCTCCAGTATCCTGGGGAGGGACCTGGCTATGGGCACTGGTCCCTGGGTGCCCAGTCAGCCAATGATGCCCATGTGGCTACAGAGATCTACCCAGCTGCTGATGTCACACCATGGAGGCTCTGCTGCCATCAAAGGCCCACGGAGAACCCCCAGGCCAAGCTCTCAGACTGCTCTTCTGGCATTTAAAATGATTCTGTTTCCTGCGGTCAGTGTCCAGACTGGATGTTTCCATCAGCATCTTGTTCAAGAAACTGAAATAAAGGCGCACAGTGATCGCAAAGCAGCAAGGAAACAGTATTCAAGAGCAAAGTGACAGAACCAGTCAGATTTGCTGCAAGCGAGCTGAGGGCTTCCCAAGTGAGAGAATACTGAAGGGCTCTGGCTACCGTTAGGACCGACCTTCATGGGGCTCAAGGGAAAGACGAGCTGGTTACTAGGAGACTTAGCAAGAGTGATCCTCCATGTTGATTGACAGGTTTGGGTTCTGTAACTTTTCCCTCCATGCTCGTCCCTCCCTCACAATGCGTCTAATTTTAACCTTAGGCATGCCCAGTTATGCTCAAGCATAAGATGGCAAATATGGTCTTTTACCAGAGGACACAAAACCAGTCTACTCTGAATGAATACGGTACCAGATATATCTGGGTATGTATTTGAATAGAAACTAGCCACAAAAGGAAGAGTGTGTGTGTGTGTGTGTGTGTGTGTGTGTGTGTGTGTGTGTGTGTGTTGTAGAGTCCAAGCCAAGTGGGATTCCGGGTTGCACACTACCCCTAGGCATGCCTGCCTCAATTCTATCACAAAGTGAAGTTGTTGCCAAAGGCGATCTGATTGGATGGGAATCCCTACTGACCCCAAAGCAAAGCAGAGGCCAGAAAAAGGCAGCAGTAGGCCACTGTCAGAAGACACAGTCCCACTCACTTTCAGAGCTGTTTTGACACTCAGGGCCTACAGAAAAAGTGAGTGGAAACCCTGCCATGCCAGCAGCTCCAGCCAACTAACTCTGGGATAAGGAGCCCCATGGGATGTCACATGGTCTTGGGCCCTGTAAGGGGTCACCCCAGCTGGAAGCCAAGTGCCAGATAAAGCAGGGTATGTGTGGAACGGTCAGCAGCCAGCACTATGTTCCACTAATATGTGGTATCTCCATCTATCTGGGTGACATCCTCACCTACCAGCCCACCCTGGGGTGCCTCCACAGAGGACACACATTTTCTAGCCCATGAATTTACATAGCAACTGCTGTGTAACAGTCACTCCTGAGGTCCACAGGAGGGCAGGCACCTATCTGAAATCATGTGTGGGTCATGAGCAAGGCTGTTCATATCTGTGCTGGGCCCAGACGATTAGGGGACCAACCATTCTGCCCCTGTCGTAGTCCCCAACGAACCTGCCCTCTCCTGCTCTCTAGACCAGAACATCTGGGCATCTAGCAGCAGCCATCTTGCCTGCCCTGGAACAGCCTCCCTTCCAACTGGCTTCCTCCTGGCATCCCACTCAGGCAGCCCTCGGGGGTCCCCATTTCCCATCAAAGAGCGCCTGTCTGAGCCTCAAGTAGAGCATTGAGAGGCCCCTACATAAGCTGCCCGGGCGACCACAACTCGCTTGGCTTGGCTGGCCACATGGACTTCCCCAAACCCAGCTATTTCCTGTCCCTAGGCTGCCCCCTCCCCACTGCCTGACCACAGGGCACAATCCCACCACACAGCTCAGCACCAAGACTCCAGGCCAGCATTGGGGGCAGGGAGTGAGGAGGCAGGCAGTACACCCAGAAACCTCTTGCCCCTTGGGACCCACAGTTTGGCCCGTTAGTCCTGTAGTGATAGGATGCAAAACTGATTCTTTCTTCCTGTGACCTCAGATCTTGCCCCATCTTCTACTTGCTGGAGTAGGGGCAGGGGCAGGAGACCTTCACATGAATCTTTGCAAGACAAGCTCACACAGGCTGAGGCCCTGGTCCATCCCAACAACCCTCACTTGGAATGGGAAATAAAAGGCCTTTATCTAACCCTAGTGCTGTGGGGCCTTGGGAAAGTCACTTGGTGTCTCTGGGCTGCCCTGAAGCTCCTTTTTCATTGGTGTTAAGAGTCACAGGTTATCAGTTATGTGGGGTAAAAAAGCAAATAGGATACACAGTGAAATCTTCCATCTCCAGGGATGCCTGACAGCACCTGAGGTTAGGATCTGTAGCCCTTGCTTTTGTCTTTATGTGGTGCTGGGAACTGAAAGCAGAACCTTGTTCGTGGTAAGAAAGCATTCTGTCGCTGAGTTATACACTCAGCACTTGGTCTTTCGAGATAGGGTCTCACTGTGCAGATCAGGCTAGCCTAAATACCTTGAGATATTCTTGCCTCAGCCCCAAAGTGTGCCACCATGTCAGGCATTTGGTCTCTCCTGGGGACAGACCCTGACTCAAACTACCCTACTGTCCCTTGAAGTCCCTTTCAGACAGGCTCTCAGTTGCTCAGGAGCCCTAGAGGGGAAGCAGGAGATACAGAAAGGCAAAGAGGCCTCAACAGGAAAACGTCAGCCTTGGATCCAGCCATCCCTGGAGCCCAAATTCTCTGAACTATTCCTTCTATAGTGAGAGCTAAGAACCATCAAGGCTACCTTTAGAAGACTGGGCATAAAGGTTTCTCTTGCTCACATCCATCTTTGTAAGCTCTTCAGGGTGACACTGGCCAGGGTGAGTAAGCAAAGAGTCCTGCTGTTCTCTGCTCTCATCTGGAACACTGAAATGGTCCAGCCCCTCCCCAACCACGGTGACCCTGTACATTTAACAGCTTTGTCCCGGACCAGCCTTGACTTAGCATGACCTGTCCTTCACTCCACTTGATGAAATGTCCCCTAAGACACTTGGTCTCCAGACTCTGAGGACATGGGCTTTCCCCACAGTACTGGGTGATGACCACAATTTATGGATCTGTCTCCGAGTCCCAGCCTGTGAGTTCCCAGTATTCAGAACAGGCCCTGGCTGGAGGCCATCTCTCTCCTTGTGAACAGAGTTCCCCCTGGACCAGGGAGATGTGGGGACGTTTCACAGGGTGACGTCAGACAAGAAACAGGTTCAGGGGGTGACCCCGAGAGGCTGGGCAGGCTCCAGGGGATGGGCAGAAATGCTGTGTGTATGTGTGCTGGCGTAATGGAGGCTGGAGGTCCTCTCTCCCTGCATCATCTGTAAAGAACCACATGAGTCAGAGCAAAGCTTGCAGCTGCTTTATTGGACGCTCTTCCAAGTCACACACAAGCAATGACGCAGGTGCAGTGGGAACCTCTCTCAGCCCTCTCAACCCTGCAGCCCCGTCTATATCACAGGCAGCGTGTAGATCTCTGGCATTAGGATTAATCCCCAGCAGTCCCTAGCGATGGCAAAGCCAGCAGAGGGGCATGGACCAGTCCTCCTCACTGCCACCGTGGAAGACAAGCCTCTGGCTGGCTCTTCATACGCCGTGGGCTAGCCTGACCCAACTGGGCATCCATAGTGATAGACATCGTGACAACCAGACCCTGAATCTGCCCATGTCCCTTGCAGGGAGCCTCACCACTGTGTGGCCATGGGGAACACAGGGTCAGCACTTGACTGAAGGTGAGGATAGCTTACCATCAGAGCAGTGGTTCACGGGAAGGTACTGTTTAAAACAAAAGCAGCCTTTTCCCCCTGCCTAGCAGGACTGACAGGGCGGCTGAGGGGAGTGTTTGTCAGACTCCTCAGCTTGCAGCTGCTACAGAAACTCAGATGCTGGTCACCCACTGGGTGCATTGAAGTGAATGATGGGAAGAACTCCATTTTTTCCCCTTCTGTTTGACACCGTGGTTTTTATTTTTTATTCGATTTTTAATCACAATTCCTAAAGACAGCAGTTGACTGAGTTGCTATTTCTTGAAGCAACCTCTTTGAAGGGATAGATTCACATGTATACTTTTGGGGTATGGGGGTGGCAAGTGGGCACCACAATCATGAGCCACCCCATAACCTCAGGGGTGGGTATAAACTGACCCCAGGAACTGCTGTTTGACCAGATCCTTTTCCCGCTGCCCCTGTGGTATAGGCTGCCCGGCTAAATAGATCAAGCTGGTAGCCGTTAACCAAACTCCCCCTAATTTGCCATGACTGTGCCCCAAACAAGTGTTGTCGCTGATGGAGATAAGATGAACTGCTAGGCTGGGTAGTCTGAGACTCAAAGGGTTATTTAGCCCAGGGGTGACTTCAGTTGTGAGTGAGGGGTCCCCAGGAGGAGAGGACAGTGAGGGGGTGCACAAGCAGATTGTCCCGTAGTAGGCCACAGTGAAGTGAAGGCCACCAAAGTGAAGAAGCAGGAGGAGGAAGCTCCAACTCTCCCAGCCCAAGGGCTGAGGCCTGGTGTGGGGTCACACTTCTGAGTACGGGGGTGGTGCAGGGTCCCCCTCTGGAGTCTTAGTGGGCATAGACAAGGCTTCCTCATAGGATGGCAGAGCCACCTGGGAAAGACAGAGAAGACAGATGAGCACCGTCAAGAAGGATGTCAGTCTAACCTGGGGTACAAGGACCCTCTCCCCACATCCATCAAAATGATGATGACAGTGTCTTGCATGCCTGTGAGACCTGGTCATGCTTCTGTTCCCACAGAGGAGGCACCTGCCTTTGCCCATTGACCTCAACGTCCAGGGCTTTGATGAACATTCTCAGTCCAAAAGCTCTCAAAAAAACTGGCTCTCATCCCTCCCATCCAGGATAAATTGGTGGATGAAGATGGATGGATGGATGGATGGATGGATGGATGGATGGATGGATGGATGGATGGAGATGGATGGAGATGGATGGATGGAGGGATGGATGGATGGATGGATGGATGGATGGATGGATGGATGGATGGAATCTTAGACTGTAAGAGTTGATGTGGTTTACATTTCTTCTGGTCCAACAATCTTCTCACAAGTGCAGAGGCCCCGAGAGGAAAAAGAACTGGCCCTCAAGTGTCACATCAAGAGAGTGGTAGGCCTGGTATTTGACCCTCCACCAGTCTCACCTTGAGGAACACCTTGGCGCTGCTGTTCTCTACGGCTGAATTCATGTACTTCATGAATTTGTAGCATGTCCACACGCACCTGAACATGCAGACCTGAAGAAGAGCCCGTTTAGGCTGTGCTCTGCCCACCCTCCTGCCCTCTCCTGAGAGGCTCTGGCTAGATGTCAGATGCCTCCAGGGAGTGACCACCCACTCATCCCAGGATTCAGCATTCAACAGCAGCTCAGACCTCACACACACACATACATTCTGGCTTTGTACTTCCTCACACACCAGCCTGGCATGCTCCAGAGACTACCCTTCCTGCCCACAGCCACCATGCGGCAAGGGCTTCTCATCTGGCTTCCAGCCTCCTGGACACCATCAGACATACTCAGCCATCCTGAATGACAGGGAACTCACTGTCTAAAGGACCCCACCCATCTTGAGACATGGTGAGAAGGTCCTTTTCAAAAGCGCCTCTGAGCTGAGCACGAGGGTACATGCCTTGTGATCCTAGCACTTGGGAAGTGGAGGTAGGAGGATCAGGAGATCAAGTCAGCCTGGGCTATGTGGTGAGCTCAAGGCCAACCTGGGCTACAGATTGTGTCTCAAAAACAAAACAAAAGCCCCTGATCATGTCATTGCTTTTTTTTTTTTTTTCCTTTTTTCTAAGATTACAGAACAGTGTGGATAGCCTCAACCCACAGGGCTGAAGTCTAACCCCGGACAGCACACTGGGCCATTGCCAGAAAGACCTATTATGCTGGGCCCAGGCATCTGAGTACACATGGCTTCACAGACCCACAAGAATGTCCCCAAGGTAACAGGCCAAGCCAGAAGAGCTGAGGCAGGAAAGCTAGGGAGAGCTTGGAAGCTCTTGGAAGCAGGAGGGGACCGCAAGCACACCTCAACCTGCCTCCTCACAGTCCATTATGGGGGAACCTGAGCCACAGACAGCATTAACCAGGCTCACAGAACTGTAGGGTGCAGGGCCACTCACCTTCAGGATGAGCACAGTGATGAAGGCCACTGAGAAGATGATCATCATGTTAACGAACTGGCTGTGCGGCATGCTTTCCTGGCTCGGGAGGTAATTCTGCAATGATACAGGACCACATCACCACCTCGGCCCTGGGGGCCCTGGTCCTCCCACCAGGCAGGGTCACACACACACACACACACACACACACACACACACACTACCTTGGCAACTCCAACTCGGGAGCCCCAAGGGAAGTGAGTGTAGCTGGTGCCTCCTAGGCTAGGAACCACGGCATCTCATTAGCTGATTTTAGCTGCTAGGAGCCACCTAGTCCTCTAACACCTGGCAGGTCACACCCGCCACCAGGGCAGCTCTAGCTGGGACTGACTTGCTTGACACCAGATCCGCAATGCACCACCTCTGGGAAAAGAAAAGATATGCCCATGCATTCTGTCTGCTTATCTTTTTGTTGAAATAGTCTTGCTCTGTAGCCCAGACTGGACTCAGACTCACAGCAATCCTCCTGCCTCAGCCTTCCAAACGCTACAATGGCCAGCGAGCACCACCACACCTGCCTCCACACACACCCTTTGATCCTCCTTCTTCTGAAATAGGAAGCACTGGCCCCTTCCCTGAAGGATGTTAAGGACTCCTTCAGGGACAGATGTGAGCTTTCAGTAGCAGCCAGCCAGATGCCATGCTCTGAAGATGCTCAGGCCGCCCTACTGAAGGTTGCCACCAAGAGGAAGTGGGTAAGCCACCAATTCTGCTGCAAGGAGCCCCGGGGGAGCAGATCACTCGCCTCCTGCCTAGCTGCCACGCTGAACCAGCAACTGAGCCACCTAGCAAGCCACCCCAAAGTACATGGTCCTCACAACTGTGGCATACTGTTGTCATTTTAAGCCACTGTGCTTGGGGGACAGTGAGTTAGACAGCAGTAAACCCTTGGTGTCCTTCCTATAACAGTTCCCAGGATGCTATGTGGCTCCTCATGGCCAGGGCCTCCTTTTGTCCTAGAAGCTTGTCTCTGAAAGTTGCTGTCCCAGTGTATCACTCACACATGAGTCTTCCTTCCAGGAAACCCAGCCTCCAACCCATAAGTCCCTCCCGCCATCCCACATCGGAGGATGCCTTGCCCCAGGCCAGGATGTAGCCTCATCCTCCACCGAGACTCACCATGTGGTTCATGGACTTGAAGTTAAGGTAGCTGGGAACTTCCATGTAGGAGCTGCACAGGGTCATGATGCTCAAACAGAAGTCCAGAAGCTGCAGTGTCATGAAGGGGACCTTAGAGCGACCCTAAGGAGGACCGACAGGAAGCATGAAGACCCCTGAAGCAGGGCACAGAGCGGCTCTCCCTTGGGAGCCTCTCTACCCAAGCTACCAGCCATCCTTCGTTGACTGTGCTCAAAGAAAAGGTCGCATGACGTTCACATCAGGGTGTGGGTGGAGCTGGGACCACAACAGGGTTCTTCTAACTCCCCAGCCCTCCTCCCACTTTCCAGCAGCCCAGCCCTTCCAGGACCAGAACTGGGGACTGTGAATGGCAACTCTGACAAAGCTGGGTGTTCCGTGACCAGCTAAGGCCACCACACTTTTCCTCATCAGATAGTCTTCGTCCCTTGGTCTTGACCAACCCAGCCATCTCCCTTGTTTCCAAAGGAGAAATTGACTGATGCTGAGACCTTAAAAGGCATTGCACCCTTCTCTCTGGGTAACCCACACATGGCCAGTGTAAACAGCCATCTCAGCAAGCTCTGAGGCCTGGGGACAAACGCTCATCTAGGTTGAGGATGCTGACCCTGTGGTAGCCTTACACACCAGGCTCCATCCCCACACCACCCTCATTTGGTCCTAAGGACAAAGAGGAAGCATGAAGATCCCCGAGCCAGGCACAGAGCAGTCCAGGAGGTACAGTGACAGACAGTACAGAAGAAGGAGGATATCAAGGAGGAAAAGGACCCTGTCCTGGACAGCCTGCCCAGGTCAGGCCATGCACATAGGTACTTACGGGCCGGGGCTGGGCAAGCTTCAGGTAGGCCGGTAACTCGATGTAGAAGCCCAGCAGTGTGAGAAGGCACAGCAGGAAGTCCATGATTTGAAGGGACAGGAAGGGCACCAGGTACTTCTCTCTGTCCTACAAGGAAGGTCTGCCTTGTCAGGGGGTCCCTGACAAGCCAACGCCCCAGAGTGGCCCCACACCGTGCGCCCACACATCCTGTTCCCACCCTGTCACCGATGCTGCCAACTCAGTGACTAGGGCCAGCCTGCATCTTCCTTCCCATGAGCGACACTCTGGGGACCAGGAGAGGGACATCTTGATGTCTGAGAAGACACCAGGGAATGGGCTCCATATACAGGGGCTCTGTTGTGATTTGTTTGTCCGTCTGTCTGTCTGCCCTTTGGGTTTTTGGGGGGTTTTTTTGAGACAGGATCTCGTGTATTCTAGGCTGGCTCCAAACTCCCTAGGTAGCCAGGAGGGATGATCTGAAACTCCTAAGCCACCTGCCTCCACCTCCAGAGTGCTTCACTCACAGGTGTGCTCTGCCATGCATTCGTATGATGCCTAGAATCGCACCTTGTGTATGCTGGGCAAGGACTCCACCAACTGAGCCCAGGAAACGCATCGTGAGATGATGGCATGGGGAAATGGTGGGAATGAAGGGTTTGGGTTACAGGCCACTAGGGGTGCCCTCTGGACTTACCCGTGACCCCTGTTCTCCTCTCTCTCCTTCCTAGCTACCATGAAATGAACAGCTCTGCCAGCCATATGCCACTCCCTCCCCACTGCGATGTTCCGCCTCATCTCACACCCAAAGGAAGACAGCCAGCACACTGTGGGCTGGAAACATGAGCCAAAACGAACCTTGCTTCTACATGACTCTCTTGGGTATTTTTGTACCAGCAATGAAAGCTGGATGACAGGCTCTGGGGTAGAACCTGATTCATTTCTTTCTCAAGGACCCACAAGGTAGGGCACAGTGCCCACTCCACAGAGAGGGGAGACAGAGAGGACATCCCTGAAGGGGACACCCAACTAGATCCAGAATTTGTTAGGTAAGGGGACTGGGCACAGGGCCAGAGGCAGAGGCACAGCCAGTAAAGGCTCAAGGAGAGGAGCCTGTCCTTGTTTGCAGTCATCTTTTTCCAGGTAGTCAAAGCCAGATATGACAGGCCGTGGGAAGAGGTCCCAGGAGGTCAATCAGTCTCTCTCCCTCAGTGGGAGCCCAGCACCCATGCACATATGCCACAGAAGTCACAGAAAAGATGGGGTCCTGGCGTGTCTCATGGCTACCTAAGCCCCTCAAGAGGTGACTCAGGGTATCTGTCTGAGTCTTCAGGACCCATGCTCTGCCTTTTAGCTGGGCACTGTGAGTCTGTACAGCAGCCCCACAGCTACGCCACACACTGAGGACACACCTGGGAGATGAGGTTCCCGGATACTGTCGGGGTGACCAGAGACTGAGACATTCCAGGTCAGCATTAAGCCACCACCCTTCTGCCTAACCAACATCCCCACCATCTGCAGGGCGGGGCTCTCTCCAAGTGGCCAAGTGACCAGGTCAACTTCCTACCTCCCTGGAGGCCATGGGCAAATGGCTCCTCTTTTGAGCCTCAGCATGACTCAACCTCCCCCATATTTCCCCCAAGACACCCCAACTCTCTCTAGGTCTGTCTGCGTTCCCTAGTATAAGCACACATTCCCAGGATTTCATGAGCAAGTGTCCCTCCGCTCATGTGGGGGCAGGGCAGGGGGAAGACCCTTGTCCCTGAGAGCAATCCCAGTACCGTGGCTCCCCTTAAGCCCCATACTACTGTCCCCCTTTCTCCTATATCTCGACACTCCCAGCCCTACCCATAGTCTAAAGAACTCAGGTCTCCTGTGAGTGCCCTGCCACCCTTGAGCACCCCCCTAGCCAGCCCAGCCTCTAGAAAGTCTCATCCTGAAAGTGACTGGAGCTGACAAACTATGGCGCCCCATAGGGAACAGCATCTCTTCCAAACGAACACGTGAAAATCTGTGGGGTGCTCAAAACAGCAAGAAGGCTTCGGCTCCTGTCCCCTCCGTCCCTGCCCAGGCCTCACCTTGACCACACCAAACAGCAGGCTGACACTGATGGCGAAGAGGACTCCAATGAGCAGGAAGCTGGAGAGCAGGTCGGCTGCAAGGCAGGGCAGAAACCGAGGCAAAGCCTGAGTGGGTCCCGGGGACCAGGCTCTGGAAGCTGCTAGCGTGGGGCTGGGAGTGTGAACAGTGAGGCCTGGGACCAGACCAGGGCAGTCTAAGGCTGACCCTCCTCACCCAGGGGAGGGCTGTGACTGTGTGATATGGCTATTATAGCAGGAACTTCGGTCTGAAACCTCAGAGCCTGAGCAAGCCCCTGGCACAAGCAGGGGAGGGCCTCATTTGCTTGTGAAATAAGGCATGGTCCTGAAGAGTCAGGGATGCACAGCAGTCCAGCGAAGACGGCAGGACCACAGACCCAAGTCTTCGTGCCCTAACCAAGCACTGCCCACGGATCCCCTCCATCACCGTCCCCAGACGTACCAATCCTGAGGTATGGCATCTTGGAGAACCTGCAGGAGGCTTTACCGCGGGCCACTTCTACCATGTGCTCAATGAACAGCAGGACACTCATGACCTGGAAGAGAAAAGGGCACCAGTGAGGGGTGCCACCGTTCAAACAGGGTGCTCTAAAGGGGCTGGCGTGATAGCTTGCGTAGTTGTTGGGCATCCTGCGTAAATATATGATGCTCATCCTGGCCCTTTCTCTTCCCTGCTGTGTGACTGTGGACAACTGGCCTGACTTGTCCATGCTTCAGTTTCCTCATCTCTAAGTAGGGTTCATACAGAAGCTACCTCAGGTACCCCCGGGATCTAAGGAGGCACAGAGGAGCCTCAGAGGGACACCCTGCTTCCAGGAGGCACTGCCTCTCACTGCTGAAGATCAGGTACCCTGACTGCACCCCCAGGCCAGAACAGGTCCTGGCTGACGTAGGACCTCGGCCATCACACCCAACCATCAGGGAGCTTCAAGTCCATGAGCCATCAGCAGAGGTCTAAAAGATATTACGGAGCCCCAGGCCCTGGGTGAGCAGCTGCCAGTCACCACAGGCCCAGGGTCTGTGCTCTCCCAGCTATAAAAGAGCTGAGACACTGGCCTCCTAGGGCTTTGGGGAGCCAGACAGGATGACTGATACTGCAGATAAGAAATGTCCATCTGCACAACTAGGCACAGGTGTGACCTGGGCTGCTGGCTCCATGGGGTGGCCTGGGTCACGTTTGCTGATGTGGTTTGTTACATTTGGAGAATGAATGAATGAATGAATGAATGAAGCCTGTCCCTTGTCCATGCATGAGAGAGATGGGGAGATTCTAATAGGCCTACATATGGGTGCCCCAGCTCCCAAAGCTGCAGCTGGAAGGGCTCTCAGGGACCACATTTTATTCCACAATGCCCACCTCCCCCACCCCCACCAGACTCCTCAGCCTGGCCCTGTACTCTGAGCATCTTTCACTGCCATTCACATCCCAGCAACAACCCTTGCAAATAGCCAGTGACCTGGGAAGTGGCAAGAAAGGACCAGGACAAGGTCGGCCTTCATACTCTTGCCCCTTCCATAGGCCAGGAGAGTGAGGATCGGGGTCCTGGCTTGCCCCAGCAGCCCTGTTCCCTGGAAACTTAAACCAAACTTTGGTTTTCACCCACCAGCTGCTCCCTGTGTCTCTGACCTCCTGGCCCTGCTAGGGCTGCTCCTGAACCCTCTTTAGGGGACCTTCAAGAAGGTTGGCAGAGGGCCCTCCCTGACCCCAGCAGCAGGACTGACCAGTGTTCATTAGGCCCAAAGTGTTTCCCCTACTGGAAAAACAAAAAAATTCTGCTGAGCAACAGGTTCACTGTTACCTTGTCTCTCTACCCAGGGTGTTGCTGAGGGGGTGGGAGAGGGGTGTGTCTATCCCTGTTTGCCCTATGAGAACCTGGGGCGCAGAGAGGTCAGATACAAGCCCAAGGTCCCAAGGCAACCTAGAAGTCAGCTCTGCCTCTGGGCCCAACATCTTGTGCTCCCCAAGAGAGGGAAAGGCAGCTCCTGACAGTACTGGACCCACTGTGTGCTCGGACCTGAACACAGTTTGGCTACAATTGCCCACAGCCCAGCAAACAGAGCAGAATGAACTTGTTTTACAGCCCAGACAATGGGGACAGAGAGGGGAGAGATGGATGGGTAGAACCACCACACGGCACCATTGGGTGGAACCCCATGCCTCTGTCCCCAACACCAGAACTCTTCTCAGAGCTGGTGGTCCTGTTTCACAGCCACCTGCCTCCTCCCTGGTAACTATCCAGAGGCCCTGGCTCCCGGAGCTCCAGACTGTGAAGACCCGCAGATTTCCTTCCTGTCTGCATCACCTGGCCTCGCCCTGGCCCCTCCCACGCCTCATTTTTCACCGTGTGAAGGGGCTCTCTTCCATGAGCACCTGCGGCCACTGGCACTGTTGAGCGTGTGAGGGCCACGGAGCAGAATTTCTGCACAGAGCAGGACCCCGTATCAACAGCCTTCCACCCACAAAGCCCCAGCTGCTCAGCCCATCAGAGGACACTGCTCAGCCATGGCCAGGTACATGGCTCAGTGATCATCCCAGGTCCAGAGAAGCAATCGGCTCTTTCAAGGCAGCCATGAGAGGACATCGGACAGAAAGGGGGATTTCCGAGCCTAGCCTCCCCTCTCACTGACCGTGGCTACACCTGGCTGCAGCTTTGAAACTCTCCTAGGCTGCAGGAGACTGGCTGGCAGTGTCCTGGCGTCCCCGCGCTGTCTTTCTCTCCACAGTGGGTACAGATGTCATTGAGCCTGCTGTCCCCAACTCAGCATCCTGTCTCCAAACGGTGACATTTTGTGGCTAGGAGCTCTGTACCCTGAGTTAACTGAAGACCTCTCTGGGCTTTGGGATGAAGACAAACACCTCCTCCAAGGTTGCTGCAAGGTCACAGGGCACACGGGGCACAGAACAGGTGTGTAGCTTGAACAGGACTGGGCACAAACGGGAAAGGCATGGGAGGGAGAAGCTGGGCCACTGGCTGGAGATGGGTGTGATGATGTGGGAAGGAGGTGTCCAGCTGACAGGGACAGCCATGCTGATGGAAAGGGGTTGCACCATTTTCCTGAAGTCACCCTGGCACAGGTGACGGTGACTGTGGCAGGACTGGTGTTGCAGGAAACACCAGCGGCATGCCAGGATCCTGTGGTCACGGTGGAGAAAATACTGCCAGTGACATGAGTGAGAAATGTCAGGGGCAACGTTCAGATGCGATGATGATAAGCTGAGAGCGATCATAATGGGAGGGATTGTGGATATCAGAGCCTTGACTATGGGTTCAAATAAGACAGAACAGAAAAAGGAAAGTATGGGGACCTAAGAAGGAGAGGAGTCCTTCGCTTCAGGTCTTCCTGAAGCCTTTCACCAGATGAGGACCGAGAGTTCCCAAATAGTGAGGCTGGAGAGATGGCTCTGTGATTAAGGGCACAGTTCCCAGCATCCACGTGGCTGCTCACAACTGTCCATAACTCCAGGTCAGGGAGACCCCATCCCCTCTTCCGACCTCTGCGGGTGCACAGACATACATGCAGACAAAACACCCGTACACAGAATAATAACAATAGTAATAATAATAATAATAATAATAATAATAATAAATCATTTCAAAA
This sequence comes from Meriones unguiculatus, assembly GCF_030254825.1. Classification (NCBI taxonomy): domain Eukaryota; kingdom Metazoa; phylum Chordata; class Mammalia; order Rodentia; family Muridae; genus Meriones; species Meriones unguiculatus. Next base: position 20,705,226 of record NC_083351.1, read on the forward strand.
CAATTAAAAACAACTGCTTGAGACCACTCTTCCTTTCCGGCTGTAAACCCAGTTTTCCGGGGCTCTCCCAGGAGCTCCATTACAGGAAAGCCATGTCCTACGTCTCCTATGCAGCCCTGGTGCCTCCTTGTTCTGCCTTATCTGATGTTCATCCCACTCAAAGTACCTCAGGAGCCACCCTATAAGCTCCTCATGAAAAGGAGAAAAGGGAAGTGGAGGACGTTTCCTAGCAACCCTTCCAGAGGAACTTGAGAGTGATGCTGGGGCCTGTCCTCACACTTCAGCAACAGCGAGTCCCTGGGGCCATCCACACCCTTCTGTGGTTGACCCAAAGGGCAGATCAGCCCTGCCCTGTGTCCCGCTGAGTGATGGGTGGGAGGGTGGGGGACGACATACACACACACACACACACACACACACACACACGACATAACATGACCAACAACTTAGAACCTGTAGAACACTAGGCCTTTATGACGGATATTTATCCCTCCCTGTGGCCCTCCGTGTTAGCTGCCCACCCTGGGGAACCCTGGTCAGGTCATCTTGGGAGGACACACAGAAAGACCGAAGTGTCAGCAGCCAGAGGAAGCCCCCCCTCCTTCCCTTGCTTCCTGTCACAGCTTATCAGGGTGGACGGGTAAGGTCACTCTCCCAAACAGATATCTCCCCAGTGCATCCCCAGCCTCTAGATATCATCACAACGCCTCATCCTGCTCGCATGCTCCACTTCAACCAACTGGCACCCTTGCCATCTCAGAGTCGCCAGAGCTGGCTCCCCTCTCCCTACCCCTGCTGGTTCCCCGCCCCCACTCCTGCCTCAACATTGATTAAACATCCCACTGCCTGGACTCTCTCTAGGGGGGCAGAGGCCCTGAATGTGATGGTGCGTGCCTGTAATGCCAGCATGTGGGAGATGCAAACAGGAGAATCCCTGAGAGTCACCCTTGAATTCCAGGTTATCCTTGGGAATACAGAGAATTTAAGGCCAGCCTATACCACGTGAGACCCTGTCTCCATGGAAAAAAGAAAAAGAAAAAAGGAAAGAAAGGGAAACGGAAGAGAAGAGAAGAGAAGAGAAGAGAAGAGAAGAGAAGAGAAGAGAAGAGAAGAGAAGAGAAGAGAAGAGAAATGAGAAGAAAAGAAAGGTTAAGGTAAAACAAGAGACACCCCCCCCCCCCCAGTATAGCCACAAATGCCCTGTGTGGCCCTGATCAGGCAGCTCAATCATCTCTGTGCCTCAGTTTCCTCAGTATGGAACAGAGCAGAATCCTCCCACCTCAGAGAGTCATTGTGAGGGGAAAATGAGGAGACATCAGTCTACCACAAAAGATGGTGGCCCACAAAGATGGACTGATCCCCCAGAGCACCTGTGTATGAACAGGAACCACAAGCTACCAGAAGCCGCAAGCAGAAGCCCCAGACCTAAAGCCACCCAGACAGCATCTTCCCTCTCTGGAAAGCAGACAAATGAATACACCCAGGAGTCTCCCACTCTGAGACCTTATGCACCAAAGTGGGAGCTGGGGAGGGGACTGAGCTAGGGGTGAAGCTTGGGATTCTAAGGCCGTGAAGACACTGTCCTGGTGAGCTCCAAGCTCCGATGCAGTCAGAGGGCAGGTCAGTGGTTAGAGAGACACCTCAAGGGACATTTCCTTGGTGAGCGTTGGTCACAATTTGGGATTGGAATATCTGTATGCTTCTAGGGGTAAGCTATGAATTAATGGTTTATAAAACTGAGGCCATTAGAGGTCGGCTGTCACCTGCTACATGTCAGGCCTCGCTGTTATCAAAGACTATTCAGGCCAAGCCAATAGCTCTGCCAGCCTGCAAGGAAGAGCACAGAGACGTAGCATGCAGGATCAGGGGCCCCAAGGGGATCTCAGCGGCCCCAGGGGCTCAGAGAAGAATTCCTAGAGGAATGTTCCCGGAAAGGTGCTCAGTCACAGCTGATGGCACAAGGGAAGGACAGAGTGTGAGCCCCCACGCAGGAAATGGAGGCATTTCTCTTATAAACAGGATCTGAAGTCACCAATCACACAAGTGACACAGACGCACACACATCCACTGTTAGTGTTACCAGTAGCTGGGGAAAGTATGGGACAGGCTGGGAACACAGTGATGCGCAGGGCTGACAAGTGCCCTCCGAGAGCAGGCAAAGCACGCACAGAGGTGCCGAGAGCGGCAGAGCTGAGCCAGCGTTGACGACGCTTGACAAGGTTTGCCGCCCGTGGCTCAGGACATGCTGTACCCAGAGCACTGGCAGCCAGCTCTCGCCATCTGGAGACCCTTCCCCAGCAAGGCTGCCCACCGGAAGAGAAGATGGCAGGCAGGTCTGCCCAAAGAAAGACACGAGAGCCAGGAACGGGATGCGAGGGCACGGGATGAACAGAATGGCAGCGCTGTCCTCGGAGGTTTACTGACTGAGCTCCCTTTGGGGGCAGCCATGTGCAGCTGTTCTCAAGGCTCAGCCCATGGCCTGGTTGCTCATCTTCAACTTCCTGTATATCCACCCCAGGCAATTCCTCACACTACCACTTCCTATTTACCTTGTTAACTGAAGTTTCGGGGTGGGGGTGGGGGCAGATTAAAACACTAAGCACAACACTTTAAACTACAAGGCTGATCAGTTAGATCGGATGACTGTGGATGGTTGTAACGCTCCAGGTCCAGGGTCAGATTATCTTCGGCTATCTTTAGCCCTAAAAGGCCGTTTATTGCCCATGTCGGGTATCTAACCTAACATCTTTGTGACTACTGGATAAATCCTTTCAGAATGGGCTAACCGACCCCAAGCTGCCACCAACCCAATGGCTAAAAATGTCCCAGATAAGCATCTGAGGCCTGTGGCAGAGACTTCCCTGCTTGGCTGTAACCTAGTGCTTCCAATGCGTTTGAAAAGTCTGTTGACTCACGACTCTCTTTGTTCTGTTTCTATAAATAAAAAAATGTCACAAACCTGTTCCGGCGTTGAGGCGTGGAACCTGGGAGACCTGAATGTGTGTGCCTGGCCGTGGTCGCTCGTATTTAGTTCTAGAACAAACTGTCTCTTATCACCTTTGAGGTGGGAGCTGCACGCTCTTCATCAACCATTTTCAGAGCCAAGACTGCCAATGACCACCAAATGCTATGAGAGCTGTAATTATTACGCTAACACCATGGCACCCAGGACGACCAAACTCAGAACCTCCTAAGACTCACCCTTGGCACAGAGATCTTTGGCCTCTGTTAACAGCTGGAAATTCTGAGGTCCAGACAGCCAAGACAGGCACCTGCCTGTGAATGGCTTTGCCCCCAGTGAGTGACACATACCGAGTCACTACCCACACATGAAGTCAGAGTAGGAAAACCTGGAGTTCTGAGGCAGGCAGGTCAGAAGGGTTTCCCAAAAGAGGAAGCTTCCTTGAATATCCCATGAAAGAAAATTAATTCCCAGAAGACTGAGGGCAGAGAGGGGCCTGCCAGGCAGGCAGGCCACCCCAACCAGGGCCTAGGAGTCCTGTTGCCCCTTCCCTGCTTGTCTACACGCTGCACACAGCAGAAAATTACCACCTGGCTTTCTGTGTACAAAGCGTTTCTCTATCAACACGGTAGAGCTGCCTTGCTTGTAAACCAGACACAACGCTTATCTGTGAGTTGCTGCCCGATACACCAATAAGTCAACTACACGGCACGGCACGAGGGGATAGACAGCTGTCCCACATGGAAGCCATGGCTATTTGCGTGTCTAGTCCACTCTCTGAAAGGCAGAACCCCACTCCTAACTCCACGCCTAGGAGCCGGGTAAAGAGACAAACACACACACACCCCAACCCAAAAGGGGAGAAAGACAGTATCTCAGAGAAGATGCCCACTGGGCAGGTGATGTCCCCATTGGTGGTGATGAGTGACGTGGGTAGCACGACCAGCACCTCTACACAGTGCCTTAAGCATACTACTTGTCCTCCTGGCGCAAAGGAGCCCAGGCTCACTGTGACAGGCCACCAGGCACATCCCAATGAGGCACAGTCTACAAAACGCTCCACAGAACTCCTCCGAGCCATCCCAAACCCAGGAGACGCCAGGGGACCCAACAGCCTGGTGCTGCCCCGAAGAATGGCCCCCAAGGTGATAGGTCCCAGACAGGCTCTGAAACAGAAAGAGGATAAGGACAGAAAGGGAAAGCAGGATGTAGGTACTGACAGGCAAGCTGTGGCAGGTGTCCCCACCGGTGTCAGCCGCAGACCGTGAGGAGATGGGAGAGGGACACTCGGGAGTGCTCTGTACTAAATCTAAGCCGGAAACTGTCCTAAAAACAAAAGGTTTGTTTTAAAAAAGCACCTTGTGTGCTGAGGCTGGTGGTGCGGGCCCTGTAATCCAGAGGTTCTGAAGGCCAAAGCAGGACGCACGCACATCCCCGGCCAGCCTGAGCAACCTACGAGACACCGTGTCAAAACACAACGAGGGCTGGGTGTGCAATTCCCTGCCGGCGTGGTTCCCTGGAGTGTGTGAGGCCCTGGGTTCCATCCCTTCCCAGAGTGGCGATAAAGGAAAGAGGGGGAGGCAAGAAGGGGGAAGAAATGCCTCGTGACCAGGGCAGAGGTGCACACCTGCACACACAGCTCTGGGGAGGCCGAAAGGAGAGCGAGTTCTAGGCCAGCTTGGGCTGCGTAGCAAGACCTCGCCTCAAAGAAATAAAGTAGAATAAGGCAAATACAGAAAAGCAGGGGGGAAGGTCGACCTTTCACAGTCCCCCAAGTAACGACAGCACCTTCATTACATCAGCCCCGCTCACTCTGGTTTCAGCTCATCCCTTGCACAGCTAGAGTCTGTGTGGGTTTCTCTGGTCACTGCAGAGAAAGCTCCACTTCCTCCCCTGCCAATCCCCCATCAACCGTCATTCCCAGTATCAGGGACAGACCACAGGCGAGCCCAGCAATTTCTCTTCCAAAAGGTCTGCTGAGGTCCTTGTTTCCTGGCACCAACTTAAGACACCCAAGGCAAAACTCGAAAGGACAGCTGGGGAGGGTGGCTCTCACTTCCCTGTTCCCCAGGAGCCTGGAGCACCAGACCACAAACCTGCCGGCCAGGTAGGATCTTCCCGTAATTGCACCTTCCGGTTCCACGCAGTGTGGCCCCATCTCTGGCGTCAATGGCCTGATTTAACCCTCCCCGAGTCCACAAATAGCTCTCAACGTACAGAGATGTCACCCATGGCTGGCTCCAGATGACGGCAACATGAGTGACTGGTCCATCTGGTGGTGGCTTCTCTTTTTGTTACCCAGATGTTTGAGGTCCTGTTGGCACACCTGCCACCCATCTGCTGTGCCAAAGGAAAGCCCCCCCAGCCCGTTTTTCTTATAAGAAGAAAAAGGCTCTCTGGCCAAGGGGACAGCAAGGTAAGCTGTGTGTCCTAACCCAGCCCCTGGGGTGGGTGTCTGACTTCCAGGCTCCTCATCTCTTCGTACGCCCCCTGTGGCTCTAGAACATCCCTTGGCTCCCACACCAAGCAGCAGTTTTGCAGCCTGCACAATCACGGCCCACATCTAGGCTAGGGGGTCACTACGGGCATACGTAATGCAAAGGGCTACCATCCCTAAGTAACAGTGGAGCACCCGAGGAAAGGCTCAAAGGCTCAACTAAAGACAAAGCGCTGGTCACTTCTTCCTTGCCAGCCTCCCCTCTCCCCGACGCAGCCTCAGTGGGGCTCCCAACCCCAGCACACCGCACCCTTGCACACCAGCTCCTCGTTCACACTTCCCCTCCCACACTACAAACCAAACTCTGCCCTCCCCACCTGTGGCACTCCTTCCAGGAAGCCTTCCCTGGTCACTTGGCCCACAGTCTCTGGATCTCTATGGTGACAGGACATCACTCACACATCCACAACCTAGGAGCCTGGGTGGCATGAACAAGAAGAAATCTCAACAGGCACCCGGTACCACCCGCCAGGTATATTCACTTTTTAATATATATGCTGTATTCTGAGACACCAGACAGTCAGACAGAAAGCATAGCTACGACAGCAGAGCAAGGGTCCCCACTACCACAGGCCCCTCCACCCTGCTGAAGCCACTTAGTGACCGCCCCCCGCCCCCCCACACACTACAAAGCCCTAACTTAGAAACCCCCAATCTAGCCGGGCACAGTGGCACACACCCACAATCCCAGTACTCTGGGAGGCAGAGGCAGGCGGATCGAGGTGCGTTTGAGGCCAGCCTGGTCTACAAAGTGAATCCAGGATGGAGAAACCCTGGAGTTCAAATGCCTGGCTCGAGCAGAGCTGGCATACGGAGCCTCACCACACTTTTCCCAGTATGCTGTGCTGTCTCAGAAGTGGCGAGACTTGATGCCAAGACAGGGTACTGCCGCCTTGCCGGATGAGGCTTCGCAGGGCAACCTCTGAGCTCCCCCATGCCGGCCTCTAGGTGGTTCTCAACCTGTGGGTCTTGACCCTCTTGGCAACTCTCTATCTCCAACAAATATTTACATTACGATTCATAACAGCGGCAAAATTACAGTTATGAAGTAGCAATGAAAATAATTTTATGGTGGGGGGTGTCACCGAAACATGAGGAACTGTACTGAAGGATCACAGCGTTAGGAAGGGTGAGAAGCCCTGCTCTAGGTGGACAGGCCAGGACACACCGAAAGTAGTGGGTCATGTGACACACCATCCCTCATGCTTTACAGAGAGCAACCTCACCCACACAGCAGCCTATCACGTAGCACTTTTCATCCTCATCTTCATTTTTTGATCTACAGAAACAGGCTCAGAGAGGTTGAGCAAGTCACCCAAGTTCTGCACAGCAGAGGCCAGAATGGGTGTGTTGGGGGAGGCAGGGAGAGCCTAGGGACAGAGCTGGTTTGTACCACTGCCCCGCAGCCCTGCCTGTGGCCGGAAGCAGATGTCACCAGGCTCTGCGCAGCAGTCTACGGATTTAGGCCGATTTTGAGGAAGCTCTCCCAGGCACAGAAGTGCTGTTAGCCACAGGCTCTGTCTGAGTCACTGAGGCAGGGGCGGTGGTGGGGATCTGTGCAGACTGGAACGGAGACCCCAAGCCTGGGCCACTCCAAAGGGACAGACTCCACCGGGGTCACACTGTGACCGTGACTGGAGCCCCAGCATCATGGTGGCTGCACCAAGCGGTTCCCCAAGCTCAAGGCTGGAGCTGTCCTTGAAGGGAGAAGGCAGCGGTTTGACTGAGCTGAAAAGAGGGGTTCCCCGGTTCCCGCTAGAAGCCCAAAGGTGTAGCCCCAGATCCCAGAAAGCCCTACGCCCAGGCCTGTGTGGGACCTGACATCCTGCAGCAACCCCAGTCTGGACTCCTCTCTCCGTTGCCAGCCTGCCCTTCTCTCTGCACACCTGCGACCTTAAGGATGCTATTCTGCACCGTTTGGCAGGGGGAAACTGAGGCCCAGAGCAGCACAGGGCTTGTCCAGAGTCCAATAGACAAGTGATAGGTAGTAATCCCCTTATTGGAAGGTCCAGTGGGTCAGTGCACACACACACACACACACACACACACACACACACACACCAAACACCCCAGCCACCCAAATACTCACTACATGGTAGACGGCCAGGGCGATGGTAGCGACTCGGATGCTGAAACAGCAGCATGTCTGCCGGACTGGTGCTGCACGGGAGGCCATGGTGCGCTGTCCTCTCTTCCGAGGCTCTGAGTAAGGAGCCCTGGGCCCACAGCAGGGAAAAAAAAAGGGGAAGCCACAGGCGGCCCGCCTCACTTCCGCCTTGCCCTCTTCGGCAGGGGCCGGGTCTGTAAGTCTGGGGTGAAACAGCTGCAGTGGGGGAGAGGGGAGGGTCACAGCCGACCACAGGCAGCCTGGCGGGGGCAGGTAACCACTCCCTGATGCTTAGCCAGGGCTGGGCTATATACCTATACACACTCTGTTTCCTGGATGCTAAACACCACCCTGAGAAATTTCTAGAAATCGAACTGGAGAGGTGAAGACACTGTCCCAAATCCAACAGCAGTTCTGATGGCAGGATTCAAACTGTGAATCAGCAGCTGTCAGTACGCTGCTCCTCCCCGCCCCATGAGGCTTAGCCCCCCTGCTCTTCACCTGAGCCATTCCAGGGAGGGGCTCTTCTTTTGTTTGTTTGTTTTGTGTTGTGTTGTTGAGACACAGTTTCTCTGAGTAGCTTGCCTGCAGTCACAAAATTAGGCTAAAAAGGAGTGGGGATCAGAACGGAGGCCAGCTGGCTCCAGAGCATGGATTCTCAACCTGTGGGTCTCGACCCCTGCTTCGTGTGACATCATTTTATGTCATCTGTAGACAGACATTTTCGCTTTTATAGTCATAAATTTATTTTAATGTGCCTTATTTAAAAAAATACATATAACCAGCCTGTGAATTCTGTGATTTTCAACTTACGGGGGAGCTTATAAAGCTCCATTTGAAAGCAG